>NC_041788.1:1200000-1800000 GCF_900090045.1 Plasmodium malariae | reverse complement strand
AAAATATAGAGGATGATACTTTAAATGGATGGTCAAAAAAAAGAAGCATTGAGCTTAACAGTACGGAACATACCATTCAACAAGAGCACATCTCGGTAAAAGTAGAAAGGGAGGATAATACCTTCATCGAAATTCCAAATGAGACATATAATAAAGCCGTAATCAGCGATTTATGTGTTGAGCGGGGGGAAGAGATAGATGCTAATAAAGTTAAGGGAGAAAAGGATCCGAAAAAGGACAAGGAACAGGTTTACGCAGAAAAGGAAGAGGAATATGTGAATACGCAAAAAGAAGAGGAAAATATGTACATAGAAAATAAAAAGAAAGATGTGAGTGCAGAAAAAGAAGAGAAAGATAGCACATTTGAAAACAACGAATGTAATATTTTTAATTCAGAGCCATTTGAAATAAGTAATTATGTAGTAAAGACAAAATACACAGATGACCAGTTAAGGCTATTTTCGTTAATTGGCAATGTGGAAAATTATATAAAATTAAAAATCCCAAGTTCCTCAGAATATGATTCAGAACAAGACACTGAAGAAGAGTCCATATATTCTACATCAAAAATTTATACATCACTAAGTGATACCAATGTTAGTGATAAGGAAGACGAATCTAACAGTATGAATTCTTTAAATTTAAATGATGTAAATAACCATTTTAATAAAATAAATATAGAAAATGAAAAATTAACTTTTTCAAACGAAATATCTTTATTATGCAAAGAAGCTATTGAGAAACCCCAATTTATGAGTCATAAAATTTTAGAAATGAAAAGTTTTAGACTTTCTTTAAATTACACAGATTTAGATATTATTATATCATTTTTTCCTATTGTTTGGGACTTTATGAATAAATTAGAATTTGATAAAAATACATGGGTAGATAATTTTGATAACGTTAAATTAGACTTACTATTTTCTTCGTTCCTTTTAGATGATCAGTTATATTATGAAACAGTATATGGCTTAATATTGAATTATTCCAAAAAACAGTATTTAAAAGATAATGTAAAAAACAGCATATATGGACCAGACAAATTATGCGGCGCTTTTGAATATATCTACCACTCAGACATATTTGAATTTAACTACTTTAATGAGTATGTTAAAAAAAAAAAATAAAAAAATAAATAAAAAAAAGAAACAACAAAGAATTAAAGAACGATAGAATGAATAAGTAGTAAATAAATACATGTACGCGTCATCTCCCCTGTGTTGTTTTGTATTCTGCTTATTAAAATGACATATGTACATGGACGCACATATATACATACACGTATATATACGTATATATATGTGTGTATATATGTATGTATGTATATATATATATGTATATTTTATTTTTATTTTTTTTTTTGTGCACAGATGGATAAACAAAAACGAGTCAGACGATTACCTGACAAATAATAAACGTCTAAAAGCCTTTGCGGAATGGCTATCAGAAGAATAACAACTTGATATTTAAATAATGGCTTTCTATATTTTTGTAATTATAATTATCATAAGTTAAAATTTTTTTTTTTTCTTGAATGTTTACTCATATATATTGTGGATATTGAAAATTTTTAATATACCAATACAGTATGTATTTATAATTTATCTTATAAGACTTACACATAATCGGTATGTACCTCTTTGGATGTTGTATTCATATTATATATATTTGTATTGTTCACAAATTATATACATTGTTTCGTTCAATTTCATTGCTTTTACATATATTATTAATTTATATTATTTTCATAATTATAATGAAATTATTTTTTTTTGTTATATGAAGATATATATTTGAGGTTTTTTATTATAGCTGTAATTGCTTCTTAGAGTCAGTTTTTCGTATAAAAATTTATTAAAAATATTTAAAATGAAAAAAGGAAAAAAAGAAATATAAAAAGTGATAATGGAGAAGTACAAAGGATATATGCATACATATATATATACATACAAATATAAATTAATACATAAATATGCATATATTTACTTGTTCGTTTACTTATTTATTAAACTACGAAAAACAATCGGCATATTAATTTCTCATGATTCATTTTGTCTTAGGAATATTCTACCAAAAAAAATTTTATCAAAAAAATAATATAATAATAAAAGCTAATTCATACATTTATAATAAAAATGCGTAATGAAGATTTTTTATATAAATTAGTAGTTGTTGCGCTATGTTATTCTATTCCTATTAGCCTCACCTCCATTAAGAAAACATAAATAAAATTTGTGGTATGGTGCGGGAATATTTATATATACATATATATAAATATACATGCATACACAAATACATAAATTAAACATTCTACATAATAATGTAGTGTTAAAGGCTTATATAAACATATGTACAGTAGGTACTACTTCTGCATAATCTTTAATTCTTGCTTCTTAACAATAGCTCATCATAAATTAAATCATGTATAAAGTTTTTTTCTTAGGATTAAAAAAAAAAAAAGAAAAAAAAAAGTGTAATTTAACAATCTTTTAAAGATCATTTCCATAATAAGGTTTGACTGCAAAAACAATCATGTATATTTAATTATTTAAATAAAATAAAGTAAAATAACTGGAGAATAACTGTTTTTCTTATGGGAAAAAATTAAAATTTTAAATACCTATATTCACTGTTTAACATGTATAACTTCATTTCTGATAATTCTGATTTTTTCTTTTTTTTTTTTTGTGCCCATAAAAATTAAAAATAGAAAAGAAAAATTAACGGGCAGATATATTTGAGTATTTTTATTTTTTTGAACCATTTCTTTAATATTAGCATTCTTCATTATTTTTTCTGGATTCAAAAGGATTAAATATATATATATATATATATATGTACGTATATATTATAGTATACATTAAAGAAAACGCACTCTCAAACTAATTCCTGATGCCATGTAACATTTAATTTTTTTTTTTTTTTTTTTCTCTTTTTGAATCGTTCGAAATTAAAGATGTTTTACATGCTTATATTTTCAATAAGAGCGAGTTGTTCTAGTAACTAAATTTACATTTACCGAAAATTTACTCTATTCGTTTCTTCTTAATTGATTATGTACATATGCATATGTATACGTGAGTATTCGCATACGTCAGTTCATTATTTTGAACATATAATGGAAACCATTGACAATTCACATTCTTTTTCATTACACATAATTCTCTTAATTAAATACAGTTAACATTCCTCATTTCTACCCTTGCATTTTTATATACGCTACTTATTTGCTTGCTCATCACATGACTAGTTTGTTTCCATAAATACGGAATTCATTTATTTCGCATATGAATTTGGTACATTGCATAATCGTAGTTACACTTGATCCTTCATACACTTACGTATAAATATGCTCGTTTCGTATTTTTTTTTTTATCTTATTCCTTAGCTTGTTTTTATATGCTTGGGTATTTATAACGCTGTACATGTATTAAGTCAGACGGTTTTGTCATATTTTTCTTTTCCTTTGCTTATATGTACATATATATATATATATATATATGTATATACATAGTACATATACACATTATCACATTTTCATGACACAAGTTATTAACTTTTTAAATAATATATTAAGGCTTAAAAATAATAATACCTACACAAATCCATTTGTTCGAACGAATTCTATTTTTATAAAAATGAACAGCATGATCAATTCTGAGGTAACTATCCCCGAAGAAGAATTACAGAAGTCGGAAAGTTTATTTAAAGAATTAACGAAATTAAAAATAAGTTACAAGGAAGTGAGGCATGGAAAGGTCAATTGCATTAAGGACCTACTAGAAATGAACTTTGAAAATTCTCATAATATAATAAAAAATTTATTTTTAAAAGATAAAAAGAAAAATTATTTTTTTATATGTACCGTAAATTGGAAAACCGTGGATTTAAAGAATTTATGCAACACATTTAAAACATCAAATTTAAGGTTTGTTGATGAAGAGAATTTAAAAAATATTTTAAATATTCATCCAGGATGTTTAACGCCATTTGCAGTTAAAAATGATAAAGATAATATTGTAAAGTTATATTTTGATGCAGAATTAAAAGAAATGGATGAAATGGTTGTCCATCCCTTGCATAATTATAGTAGCTTATATATAAAAAAAGCAGACATGCTTAAATTTTGTGAGTTGTATAACCATTCCCCAGAATATATACAAATTGAGGAGGATAAAGACAAAGGGAAAAAAGAAGATACTAAGGCGGAAGAGGAAAAAACAGGAAAACAAAACAAAAATTCTAACAGTAATAGAAATGATAAAAGAAATGATAATAGCAGCAATAGTAAAAGCAGCAGTAACAACAATAACAGTGCTAATAATAAAAATATCTATCATTCAAATGGAAAAACAGGCGTATATAACGAGGATAAATCCAAAGATTCAAATATATTAGGAATTACTTCAAAAAAATTGGACAATTTTTCAGACTGGTATACGCAAGTAATAGTTAAAAGTGAGCTAATAGAGTATTACGATATTTCAGGTTGCTATATTTTACGACCTGCTTCCTATTATATATGGGAATGTGTACAAACCTTTTTTAATAAAGAAATAAAAAAATTAAATGTAGAAAATTCTTATTTTCCCTTATTTGTTACAAAAAGTAAGTTGGAAAGGGAGAAAAATCATATTGAGGGTTTCAGTCCCGAAGTTGCATGGGTAACGAAATATGGTAGTTCTACTCTTCCTGAAGAAATAGCTATTAGACCAACTAGCGAAACGATCATGTATTCAGTTTTTTCGAAATGGATTAGATCTTATAGAGATTTGCCACTGAAATTAAATCAGTGGAATACAGTCGTTCGATGGGAATTTAAGCAGCCAACACCTTTTATCAGAACAAGAGAATTTTTATGGCAAGAAGGACATACAGCTCATAAAAATGAAGAAGAAGCAGTTAAGTTAGTGTTTGATATATTAGAATTATATAGAAGATGGTACGAAGAATGTTTAGCTGTACCAATAATAAAAGGAATAAAAAGTGAAGGTGAAAAATTTGGAGGTGCAAATTTTACATCAACTGCTGAGGCTTTTATTAGTGAAAATGGTAGAGCTATACAAGCCGCTACTTCTCATTATCTTGGTACCAATTTCGCAAAAATGTTTAAAATAGAATTTGAAGATGAAAATGAAGAAAAACAGTATGTTCATCAGACCTCATGGGGTTGTACTACAAGATCTATAGGGGTTATGATAATGACTCATGGAGATGATAAAGGTCTAGTTTTACCTCCAAATATTGCTAAATATAAAGCGGTAATTGTACCAATATTATATAAAAATACAGATGAAAATGCTATATTTAGTTATTGTAAAGATATTGAAAAAGTTTTAAAAAATGCTCAAATTAATTGTATATTTGATGATAGAGATTTATATTCTCCAGGATATAAATTTAATCATTGGGAATTAAGAGGTATACCTATAAGGATTGAAGTAGGTCCAAAAGATATTCAAAACAATTCATGTGTTTTTGTACGAAGAGATAATAATGAAAAGTTTAATGTTAAAAAAGAATCTGTTCTGTTGGAAACACAACAAATGTTGGTGGATATTCACAAAAACTTATTTTTAAAAGCAAAAAAGAAATTAGATGATTCCATTGTTAGAGTTACAAGCTTCAGTGAAGTTATGGATGCTTTAAATAAAAGGAAAATGGTTTTAGCTCCATGGTGTGAAGATATTGCCACAGAAGATGAAATAAAAAAAGAAACCCAGAGGTTATCAGTGAACCAAATTAACGCTGAAACTTCTCTATCGGGAGCTATGAAACCATTGTGCATTCCACTAGATCAACCTCCAATGCCAGAAGATACAAAATGCTTTTGGTCCGGAAAACCGGCCAAACGATGGTGCTTGTTTGGTAGAAGTTATTAAAAAGAAATCCGTTCATTTCATATTACGTATTTATTAATTTATTTACGTATTTATTTAATTATTTATTTACGTATTCTATGTATTTATTTATTTCTTATTTATTAATTTATTAATTTATTTAGTTATATACTTATTTAGTTATATACTTATTTACTTATATACTTATTTACTTATATACTTATTTAGTTATATACTTATTTAGTTATATACTTATTTAGTTATACACTTATTTAGTTATATACTTATTTAGTTATATACTTATTTAGTTATATACTTATTTATTTATTTACTTATTTATTTATTTACTCATTTATTTTATTTTGTTTATTTACTTATTTATTTTATTTTGTTTTATTTATTATTTCTTTTTTGTAATAATATTCAATCATGCACATGATGTTACTCTTATATAGTTCATTTTCATTTTGCACTGAATAGCGGGCATTTGCTCCAATTTATAGAGAGAATTTTGCCACATTTCTCCCAATTATACCTTAACATACATCATAAACAATCACATATAATATTGTATAAACAATTTTTTATATGCTAAAGTATATAGCGATGATACATGTCCTTTTGATATTTTATATAATTGTGCTTCTAAACTTTTGTACGTTGAAAAAATTTGCAAATTTCACCTTATCAGGCGTTTTTGTGTATATGTATAAACTATTTACGCAACTTTTATTTATTTAAAAAACAGAACAAAACAAAACAAAAACAAACATATATAGTCTATTAAAAGGAAACGTCTACCTTTATTCATACAAATATTTTCCTCCTTTAATTCTCCATTTATATATAAATGTTTAAAATGGTATTTAACATTATAACTGCATCTCAATATGTTTCGAAATATTTGTATTTTTTGGTAACTGACACAACTGCAAATTAAACAAGCGATATGTATATGCATGAACTACGGAATTTGGGAATTCACTTATGTTAATCCTTTTAAATTATTTTAATTTTTTTCCCACATATATATGGACATGTTAGAAGTTTTAATCTGTGTTTAATTTCTTTATTTTTTAAGCAAGGCTATTTCCCTTTTTAAGTGATAAATTTTTTAACATACGAACTTTACATTATATTTAAGAATTATACTTATTAGCCCTAAAACGTCGTATTATGTTTTTTTTTTTTTTTTTTTTTTTCAACATACATTTTTTATCATGTAAAATTCCTATTGTAACTGCTCCTGTTACCCCTTTGGGGTAAGAAAAACCCATATATGCCTTTTTTTTTTTTTGTATTTCTTTTGAATTGTAAATTTTAACTAGTATTTATATATATGTATAGATATATATATATGATAAAGTTTTATATAATTTGTAAGTACCCTTTTTGCTTACTTTCTGAAATTTTTATTTTTTTCTTTTTGATTAATTTCTTGCCTTTCCGATTATTTTGTTTAAAAAGTTCTATAATTTTGTATGTACATTTTTTACAAGTGTAACTACATAAACATATATATATGTACATATATATTTGTGTAATATCTTGTTTGATTAAATGCTGTAATATAGTGTACCTTCCACAGCACTAATAATACGTCCTTTATTTTTTTTTATACATTTACCAATTACTTTTCAGCCATTTTTTTGTAGTTTATGACACATTTATATGTTAATTTAAAGGCGACTATTTTAAGATTATTTATATATGTTGTATAAATAAAAAAAGTTATGGCGTCAAACATTTTATTTGAAGATCGTTTTGTCATTAGTAGTGTTGATAATTCAAAATTTGAAAAAGTGAGTAGAATAAAAGCGAAAAGTACAGGTTATGATGCAGAATTGATTCTTGATGTTCATTCTGAATTGTTTAAAGTGGAAGAAAAGAAAGTAATAAAAAAATAATTTTTTTTTTTTTTTTTTTTTTTTTTCTTTTATATATTTCCTTTATGAGACTATTAAGTTTATACATACCACTTAGTATGAACGGATGTAATACCAAGTTTATATATATGTACAATTCTGACAGGCTATTTACTTGGCTCTTCAAGATAAGCTTTTAAACCAAAATGATGAAAAGTCTTGGGAACAAAATGAAAACATTTCATTAAATAATATTGAATACATTATGAGTGGAAGGATTTTTAAATTTGAAGAATTGTCATCGGAAAGGAGGTTCATTACTTATTTAACATAATAAAAATTTTTTTGTTATATATTACGTAAACTATATTTTATTTTTGTCCTAATATAAATCTAAAACGTTCGACTGAATTGTATGTATTTATGTATATAAACATATGTATGGGTACATATGTATATGTACATATACACATAGATATTTTTTTTATTTTATATTTATGTTCGCGTATTCATATATTGTGTGTATGTGTGCTTTTTTTTAAAGGACGATATATGCATCCTTTGGAGGATTAATGATGGCCTTAACTAGTGATAAGCAGTTTATTGGAGATTTGGAAATTGACATGAAAATTTACTTACTTACAAAAAATATAGACATTGAAAGAGCATGAGAATGAATAGTGAATTTTTATACAACATATATGTATATATATATATTTATATATAAAATAAATATGTTTGAAAAAGAATAAAAATTTTAAAATTTATCCTGGATATGTCAGCATGGTAATTATTTTAAGGTTTTTCAGCATAATAATTAAAATTGAATTCTAATAATTTTAAATCGTATCTGTTTAATCAAATTTTTTAATTTTAAAAAAGTTTTATAACGTTATTTTTAACATTTATTTTTTCATGCCTATATAGTTATTTTTAATTATACATATGTGCAATTATTATATTTTTTTAAATATGAGTTAAAATTTTTATCATTAATTAATATCCTATGTGCTAATAAATATGAAAATATGAATATAAACATAAGTGTGTACATGTGTTTCTATTTTTTTTTTTAATTGTCCTTGGGGTTAAATGAAATTCATTACAGTTTATTATAAGCTTATATTAATTATTGCTAATTATATGTAATTTGTTCTTTGCATTTTATCATACTAAAATTACTACGAAATAAATTATTAAAAATGAAAGAAAAAAATTTTTTTTTACATATTAATTTTTTTGATATGAAGTGTTCATTATTAAAAAATGATAAATACATTCTAACAATAAAATTTCAAATAATTTTTGCTTCATAGAGGCACAATAAAAAAAAGGGAGCAAAATAGGGGTATGAAAAAAAAAAATATAAAAATATAAGTAAAAAAAATGCTAATACTGTAAATAAATATTTAAATATGAAAGCACATATAAATAAAACACACACATATATATAGTATAGATTATATGATTACCAAAATAAGTATTTAAACACATATATGTAAATGTAAGAATATATGTTGTAAATAATTAAAAAAATAAAAGGGAAAAAAAGTTCATTTACGAAGAACTCTTCTAATCATTTTTTTATATATTATAAAATATCTGACTATGTTTTTTGTGTACTTCGTAAAAATTAAGTATATATGTATATATATATATATATATATACATATACATACATATATGTATGTAGGCTTGTTTTTTTTTTTTTTTTTTTTTGTGGGTATGTACATATTTATTAATAATTTATATACGTTTGGGCTCATGTTGTGTATATTGCTCCTATATGCTTTATTGTATCAATACCATTTTTCACTTTTTTATTTGATTTTTCCTTTTTTTTTTTTTGAATGACTCTTTTTAAAATATAATAAATTAAAGACAATGTCAATCGCAGAAACGAAATAAATTAACCTGATTTGAATAGCAATATAGCTACCTGCCCAATATAAAAGTAAATAAAATTTTTAGTTTCATGCGTAACATAAGAACCAAAATTTCTTCCTACTACACAATGCCATGTGGGATCGTATTTTCTGTCAAATTCTTTTTTTATATGTGCAGCAATATCTTTTTCTACATTATATTTTTGCAAAGCTTGATTAGCACAGTCAATAGCATCTATTTGCATTTCTTCGGTCATATCTACATTTTTTACAACAGCATTTTTATTCGATTTTCTATCGGCCATTTTGGTGAATACGAACGTATATATAAATTTATATACAAATAAATAAAATATGTTTTAAAGTATTTGTTTTTTATTTTGCAAGTTATAAAGTGAAACAAAATTAAGGTATGTATACTGTATAATAATATATATAACTAAAAATAGTATATATAGAATTTTCTTCTGTTCCACTAATAATTTCCATTAATATATAAATGCTTATAAGTATATACACATTTTGATCGCTAAAATTGTACGTTATTTAATTTTGTATTGTATATGTTTATATTCTTTAAGCAATAATACAAAACAAATTGTTAAATATATTTTCTCTTTATTTTTTTCAGCCTTTTACTTTTGTGTCATGTCGTCAAACAAGTATAGGTGTTTGATTTAATTAAAAAAAAAAAAATATATGAAACATGTATTATTGTTATTTCACTTTTTAAATTTAATCCCTATATTGTTTTGCATTTTAAAATACGTTTGCACTTTTCCGAAAGCTAT
The DNA here is from genome assembly GCF_900090045.1 of Plasmodium malariae. NCBI lineage: Eukaryota > Apicomplexa > Aconoidasida > Haemosporida > Plasmodiidae > Plasmodium > Plasmodium malariae. Next base: position 1,789,618 of record NC_041788.1, on the reverse strand, counting down.
CTTTTAGTCTTCAGAGAATTATTTCAATTTTGCACAACATAAAAATATAAATATGCATGTACATATATACATTTACAAATTTACAATGTACTATGAACTGCTTTGACATAAAATAAAGTCTTCACACTGAAAATGGTCAACTCGTCTGTTTTTTACGTCTAAATAACACTTAAATAAACTCTTCAATTAAATTTTTTAGCTTTTTCTTCTTAATATGCTTCTACTTTTGGCAAAGTTATCCGCTTAAAGGGATTTATCACATACTTATGTATGTATTCTTTATATAACTTAACAATATTTATTTATGCGAAAAAGGTGTAATTAAACCTTAGCGCATAAATTGAATGAGGTGATAACATTATATGGTAATAATAAATAATATAAAAGTGTAAAATATTGATACTAAAAAAATATCATAAAATAAAATAAAAATTTATACCGTACATAAATTTTACGAATTGTATCTTCTTACATAGTTATTTTATTATATGTATAATTTTTTTTTTTAGTATAATCAAAAAAAAAAAAAAAAAAAAAAAGTATATTCATAAATAAAAACAAAACTTTTTAATAGTATTAGAGTGCTTGTTTTAATAATGCATATTTTCATTTTGGCTTTAAATTTTTATTTTTTGTTTTGTTTTGTTTTAATTTTTTTTTTTTTTTTCTATTTTAATACGCATACAAAAGCTTAAGGAATTAAGGAATTGTGAAACAAATCATTAATTAAAATTTTTAATATAAGACAAAACAAAAAAAAAAAAAAAAAAACACAGATACCTATATATAGTATGCATATACATATATATATGTATATATATATATATAGTAAATATTTATACATATATGTACAAAAATATTATATATGCATGTATACACACATTTAAATATAATTGCTTATATACTAAAATATTATATATGCATGTGTACACACATTTAAATATAATTGCTTATGTACTAAAATATTATATATGCATGTATACACACATTTAAATATAATTGCTTATGTACTAAAAGATGATATAAGCATGTGTACTCACACACATATATATACATACGTACATGCATATAATTATGCATACATATACGAATATACACATATATAAATATATAGATATATGAATATGTACATATATGATTATATACATATATTTATACATATGTATATTTATGTATACACAACAACAATGGCAAAGAAATGAATATATGATGAAACAAGGCAATTATGGTAGAAATCTTATTTTTATTTAATATGTATGCGTTTTCTGATTAAACCAGCTAGAAGTTCCTCCAGGAAGGTCACTAGCTGACATGTCCGAAACTTTAAAATATTCTGAGTTTGTTAAGAACATTTTTATAATAAAATAAGTTGATATGAACTGCAGAAAAGCAGTTCCAAACAACATGAACCTTTGTCTCCAATAAGTATCAAATATATAACATATCATAAAAATTATGGGAAATGAGAATATGTAAAATAGACCATATATGTACATTTTCTTTAAAAAGTTACGAATAGGGGCTATTTTGGCTTCTAAAAATAAATTATTTATATTAACATGATATACAATTGCTAACAATACTCTTAAAGCTAGTATGATATATCCGGTTATGTTATCATTGTCAAAATATTTCGAGGAGGATTCCTTAATATACGTGTTATCTAATATAACTAAAACAACCTACAAATAATAAAGGTAGTGGTCAATATATATGTACACATATAAATTAAAAATATAATTATCAGTATTTATAAAATGCAAACACCATATTATAAAAAATTATACTACTTAAAGAACATAATTTATAAACATTTAAACTAAAAGAAAAAAAAAAAAAAGAAAAAAAAAAGATGGATTACAAAGTTTAATCTACGCATTTAAATTTTAAAATTTGGATGGAAAATATATTTATTTTTGCATTCCTCATTGCGTGATACATGAATATATGCATACGGATATATGTGTTCATACGTGTGTGGAATTTATTCTTACGTGGAAGAAGGTGATAATACCAAATATAATTTTGATTCTTGAAAAAATGTTAAATCTTGCCTCAAAAATGGTTAAGCCATAACTCAATGAAAGCAACATGGTACACATAATAATTTGAGTTAAAAAATTTAGTATATTAAAAGATATCTTAAAAAGTTCAATTCCAATACCGTTTTTTGAATATACTAGTAAATGTATAAGTAATAAAAAGTTAGATATTAACTGTATTAATATTACAACAGCAACACACAAGACCATTGCATGTTTATGCTTCTTCGATACAATGTTTTGAATAATTCTATTACCATATTGAAAAATTAAAAAGATATATAGAATAGTTAAAATGAATGTAAGTATAGGAGAATGTAATAACTCGTACGAAAAATGAGAATTGTTTGTTTGAAATATATTTACTTCATATTCTACTTTAAACCCTTCATTTTCATATATATAATCTATTACTTGTTCATAGAACCCATTTTTATATAAATTATTATACATATTAGTAAAATTTTTCATGTTTTTAAAATTATGATACTTGAGAAAAAAAGACATATCTTCTACCTCGCCTTTTGTGAAATTATTTTCTAAAAATAAAAGCCTTTTAGGATTTTCTAAAAGTGTATTTTTATCAAAATTATTTGATTTGTAATATTTTGCATCATAGTCCTTTATTCTTCTATCATTATCATGATCGTCACTAATATCATGTTGACTACCACTGATATTTAATTCTGCAGATGATAAGTTTGAAATATCTTTTTTGTTTGATGCTTTTAGTAAGTATTCCCAGTATGCTAATTTAGCTCTTATGTTTAATTTCAAATTATGAATAAAGCTATCATAGCAATCATCAAACATTAAAAACCATACATGAACTCGATGTGTCGTTTTAGCATAAATATTTTTATATTCATAGTTTTCATTTTTTTCATTAATAAGTAGTGCATGATTTGAAATTTCCGACTGCAAATATTTATTATTTTTTAGTTCACTATAAGTACTAGTAAAAGACATAGAATGTTTATTATTTATAAAATTCTTAATGTTGTATGTTTTACTATTAATTAAATCGGAATATTTAAAATGAAAAGGTATCTTGAACCTATGTACACTCCTTAAATTTCCAAAAGCAAAACATTTTTCATATTTATTTACATAGTTTTGCTCAATATCAAGCATTAGAGTTATTCTTTGGGTTAGAGGCTGTAGATTATTGTTGGTTAATACATAATATGCATTATCATAATCCATATTAAACAACTTACTATTTACATTGTCTTCTCCATCATTTGATAATCTACTATTAATTTTATAGTAGTTATGAAGCAATTTTGTAAATATATTATCCTTAAGCCTCATTTTAATGTTGAATTCGCAGGTTCCTATACTACAACTAAATTTTGTTAAATAATGAATCTTCTCATTTTTTTTTATATTAAAATCTCCATGGAATACTTTACCTTTCACATCATTTTGTACTATAATTGATACCAAAAACCCCAAAAAAATAAAAAAGCGCTTAAATATTTTTGTCATATTTTTTTGATCCTTTCTATAATTAATTAGTAGCGTCTAAAACTTTTATTTTTTTTATTGTACCAAAATTTACACTTGCAGTGCTTCTTATACTTTTGTTACTGCTTTTGCTATGTAAGTCTTTTTTCAATAAAGTACAATCGTCAACCTACGGAGTCAGTTGCTGTAAAGCCCAAACTTCTTGTGCTTCTTTTGCACAGAGATATGGCTTTAAAACGATGAATACGTATATATGTGTTGTTCACACGTTGCACATATACCCGTACATTTGTCGTTTTTACAAGTATCCGCTAAAATATATCATAATCAAAAAAATACAAACATTTTACCAACTATTATGATAACTGTAGTGTAACCACAAAGTGTAATCTTTTAAATTTTAAATTAAATATTAATATGTAGAATAAAATGTATAAAATTATTGAAAGAGATTTACATAATAAAAAAAAATATATATATATTCGAGTGTACGACACTTAAAAGAAGATTAAAGTGTAAAAAAAAGAAAAAAAGAAGAAAAATGACGAAAAATGAAGGAAAATGAAGAAAAATGAAGGAAAATGAAGAAAAATGAAGGAAAATGAAAGAAAATGAAGAAATATGAAGGAAAATGAAGAAATATGAAGAATAAATATTTAAATAATAAAACAGAACAAGCACAATGACAAAGCAACAATAAATAATAAAATATAACAACAAAAACGAAAACTAAAAAATAAAAAAAAAAAAAGAAAATAGACAAATCACTTTTCTATATTATTTTAAATATAAAATTATGAGCTTATATTAAAATAAAATATAACAAGATATAATAATATATATTTAAAACTTAATTTCACATTACAGTACTCTTTTATTTTTTTTTTTTTTTGACTAATATTATTTTTAATTCCTTGTTTTTAATTTAGCGTTATATACTGTACCATATCTGAAGAATAAAGAAAGTTAAAATAAAAAAACATATGAACTATAGTATCAAGGGGAAAAGCAGAAAAAAAAAAAAAAAAAAAAATTCTTCAAAAGGGTTATATAAAAAAAAAAAGAAAGAAAAAAAATCAACATAGAACTATTTTTATTGCACATGTAGACTTTTTTTCTTTAAAAAAAGTGTATACACATCATTTAACAACCTAAAATAAACCTCAAAATAACCCACAATTTTTAATTGCGTCCTTTATATGCTATCTAAATTAAATTATTACAGTTGACCCATTTTGATTGAATGTTGAATTTATATAAATTTTTATGCTTTGGAAAAAATAAAAATAAGACATTCTTACACTTCTGAATAACTTTTATTATTATTATGAAAACCTCAAACTGTCTTATATTTAATCTACCATTATTTAAAAAAAAAAAAAAAGCGAATGGGAAAGACTGTAAAAAGAAACACTGTAGGTATTAATTTAAAATGCTATTAATGCTTTAACATGTTTGCCTTATTTCCTTTTCCCTTCAAAAGCATATAATATTTTTAATTTTACGTTTTGGTATATTATATTTCATATCAAAAAACATTTAAATGCGTTCTCACATGATTGTTCCATTTAACTTGTATTTTTTGTCTTCATTATGGGTTATTTGTTATAGACTCATATTTATTTTAAGAGTATGGATTGAGCAAATGTTCCTTTTATATTTTTGTTTATAAGTTTGATGTACAATTAAAATGTAGGGTTTTTCCTCATAAAGGAAAAAAATAGGTGAACAATAAGCATCAGTAATATGATATATATATATATACACACATACGCACATATATATATATATATATATACCTAAATATATAAATTCATCAATTTCATTTTAATATGTTGTAAGGCGAAAAAAAATGAGCAAATTAAATATATTTTACAAGTAACAGCTAGCTAATTACCCTCCTTTCAAAGTTTTCAAATTTTTTTTTTTTGTTTTTTTATGTATAAATTACACATGTTTATACATGTTTGAATTAAAAATAAATACGAAGAATATTAAAAGAATAATTATGTTTTTAATATTTATGATAGTGTTCAACATTTATTCTTAAAATCATATAAGATTAATTATATGAGTTTTTGTATGAAGGCTTTTAAAAAGTTGTAAAATTGTTGTCTTTTTTTTTTTTTTTTTTTTTGAAAAAGGAAAAAAAAAAAAAAAAAAACACATACACCTTTCTGATATGGTTTTATATTCTTGAATTTTATTTAAATAATACATTTTTCTTATTTGTCTTTTTTTTATTTAATTTATTTTTTAATTTCTTCCTTCGAGTTTTAAGAGGGGTCACCAGGGAAAAAAGAAAGTAGATGGTTATTTAACTCCCTTTTTAAATAACCTCCAAAAAATAAAAAATTACAGTTAAATAAATAAGACGTCACATAATTATGTATACATATATATATATGCATATATATATGAATGATCATCTTACACGTACATATTTTTAATTTATTTTGTTCTTGTGAATAACAAGATTAAAACTTGCAAGAACATGAAAAATACGCAAAAATTACGACATTTGTGTGTTAATTTGTTGTAAAAAAAAAAAAAAAAAAAAAAGTGAAGTAAAGCTAACTTTTACGGGTATAATAAAGGTAAAATAGTGAAATATCTGGATATTGAAAAATTAAAATGTCGGACATATCTGATTTTTCGGGTAATGATGAATTTTCGGATGGTGAAAAGCAAAGAAAATTATTCAACAGAAAATCAAGGAATTCAACTCTCCAAAAAAAAAATACTACAGATAAAGCAGAGTCTTTAAGTAAAATGAGTAGTGCGAAAAGTTCTGATAATATCCAAGAAGAAAATAGAAAAACATCTATACAAAAATCAGAAACTCTCAAATCGACGAAGAGTTTAAACACTAAAAGGGGCTCTCAAGATGAGCATATATTAAATTCAAATGACTCCAAATCATTTAAAAATCAATATAGTGCTTCTAAACTGAAAGATGAGGGAAAATCCAATACCAATCCCAATGCCCGAGTAGCAGATTGTGTTATGTCTCCACCAGAGTTTTTTTTGTCTCATATTTATCATGATAATAAAGTGTTTACAAAAAAGTACGGTCACTCAATAGTAGAATATGAGAATGAGTTCTTTATTTATGGTGGAATAAATTCGCATAATGAATATTTGGACGAATTCTTAATTTTTACATATGGTCCTAATACATTTACTTCTAAAAAGTTGAGTGTAAATCCTGGAAAAAGAGCATATTCATCCATGACACTAACATATAATGCTAATTATAATCCATCTTTATTAGTGTTTGGAGGATTATGTGGACCTAACATAGTAGCAAAGGACTGTTATATGTATGACTTTTCGGAAGATGCATGGTCGAAATATTCTTACAGATTAGATTCCATTCCAGGATCACGATTTGGACATGCATATACGTTCTGCCCTAGTACTTATACAACAATTATTTGGGGAGGACTAAATAGAAATAATGAATTATTAAAAACTGGGTATAAATTTGTTGGAGGAGAATGGTCAGAAATTAAGCATAAAGGTATAAGTCCTTCAGGAAGAGTTTTTTCTTCTCTTGTTTGGTTAGATAGAACAACGAAAGATAATATCAGTTATAGTCTTCTTTATTTATTTGGTGGAGATTTAAATAGTAAAGGATCTCCAACAGATGAATTATGGGTATATAATATCAAAAATGAAAATTGGACATTAGTCAAAAACTCATCTGGGGAAGCACCTTGTGCAAGATGGAAACATGGAGCTGTTATTATCGATAAAAATATGTGGATATCTGGTGGCTTGTGTTCTGGTTGGTTTTCTAATTATAGTATTCCTGATTTATATGTATATGATATTCCATCTAATTGTTGGTTTAATTGTCAGATAGCATCTAAACAGATACATAACTGTTATGATTATGGTACCTTAAATTTACATTCTCAAACGAAAGCTTTTTTTCTATTTGGTGGGAAAAATGCTAATAATGATCCCACCTCTAATGTGTGTAGATTTGCACCTCTATGCACAAGTGTGTCTATTATGACTATGAGAAACGAAATAAAGAGATTTTCTAATTATGTCCTTGAAGTTAAGAAAGAATCAGAAGAAACTGCAAATAATGTATCAGAAATGCAAAAAATTATCCATACATACAGTCTAGACATAAAAGATTTTAAAATTTTATTTGAGGCCCTAACAAGAAGTATACAAATGCTTAATGTACATATAGAAAATATTGACAGGGAAGTATCACTTTTAAAAAAAAAAAATTCAGGAAATGATGAAAAAAAAGAGAATAATGAGAATAATGAGAATGATGAGAATAATAGGAGTAATGGGAATAACGAGAAAAATGACCCTAAGGATATAGCTCCAACAAATGTCGACAATACAACAAAAAAGGAAAGCACTGAATGTGAGGTTAACAAAGCGGGAGAAGACAAAACTCAAGAATAGTATGTGTCTCATATGTGGACATTGCATGCATATGTATATATATGTGTATTTATGTACGTATGTATGTGTGTGTTTATTCTTATACGTATGTACTTACATATGTATGTATGTATATATATAATGAGAGAGATAAGAAGAATGCCCACATATGCTACTATTCGATGACTTAAGAGTGAGGATCACACCTTTCAAAGGACCATACCATTTCCTCTACCAGATGATAGCTATATCACCATTTTCTTATTCCATTTTTTATTATATCACCATTTATTAGTTTTTTCCTTTTTTAAACAATTTTTAATGATTTTATTGTAAAATTAAAATTTTTGACGGAAAGAGCTCGTTTTTTAATGTTCCTTATGGACTCCTTTATTTGGGTAATGTTCCTTTGTGTGAATACATATTATATCTGGTTTATACGCAAAATGCCTCAATCTTTTTTTTTTTTTTTCGCTTGTTTGATTCTTTTTACTTTTTAGCCCATTTTATACTTTTTCTATCTCTTATATATGACATCCACTCTATATATATATATATATATATATATATATATATCTTACACTTTAATTTTTCTTTTTTTCAAGGATGCTTTATATTTATGTTACATTAACTAATATTATGTGGTATTTTTACAAATACCCGTAGATCTTATAATACCTTTTCAAGGATACAAATAAACTTATTAAACGAATGTCTCATATTAATGCAAATTTAAAAAAAAAAAAACACTATAATAATGGAAATAGACAAATAATGCATATATTTTTTTATATACAATCTTGCAAATATTACATAATTATCAAAAGTATTATTTTTTTTTTTTACAATGATAACAATTATGTAAAAAAAAAAAAAAAAAAAATATATACCTATATTTTATTATTTCCCAAAATAATATATAGAAAAATGTTCAATAACGTAGTAAAAGAAAAAAAAAAAAAACGAAAAGTAGTTAGTAAAACAATACATGCAATATTTTGTTTAAAAAATATACAAGTTTAATATTATTCCTATAAATAATATAGTAGATAAAACATCATGAAATACAAAAGAGAGGAGTTATCGAAAAAAGATATTGTTATAAAAACAAATGAAACTAAGAGTCTTTCTATGTATGAAGAAGCTGACGATTTTTCTAATTCTACATTGTCTGACGTTGATAATTCGTATAAGTTCTGGTATAATATAGAAGACGGGTATTAAATCAAATAGAAAAAAAAAAAAAGAGATATACATAAATATTTATAAAAATATATAAGAATATTTAATAATATTTATGAATATCTAGATAAATAAATTAAAAAAATATTAAAAAAAGTATTTTTTCTAATTAGAGGTATATCGGAAATATGTAAAGAATTCGAAAGTTCCGAGAATGAGAGTGAAGAAAAAGTTGGAGTAGAAAAATTCGATTCTCATAAATCGTGCAACAGCACTGAGGTCAATACTTTACCAATGGAGGTTGATACAATGATAGAAGATAATAGCATTCTAGAAATAGAAACAGAGAAGCCTATTTTATTTAATAATAAAAAAGTATGAAAACAGAATGTATATAATTCAAAATTTTTGTGCAATACTAAAAGTTTAAATATATTTAATAAAAAAAATTTATATTGATATATGAATATAACTAATACGAAAAGACTGTAAAAAGTGTGGTAACGCGAAAAAAAAAAAATATATATATATATACATATGTATATTCATGTTTACCCAAAAATTTATGTATTCATACAGTTATATATACTAATTTTTCGTAAAAATTTTGTGAATTTCATATATAAACAACAAAATACAATAAAAAAGAAACTCTTTTAAAATATTAAAGAAGGGATTCCAGGGGTTAATAGGTGCATATAACTTCTTCCTAACATAAATGTAAAAACACACACAAACCCACAATAAGTGCATACATACATGCAAACGTGCATATGTACATTCCTATGATTAAGCTGTTTAAAATTTTAAAATGCAAAGGTTATTTTCTCTTTGATTTGCTCCACAAAGTTGTAGTCAACCTTTCTGAGAGAAATAAAAGGCTTAAAAATTTCTGCGTATTGTAAAAGATTTTTTTGAGTTATTTCTGAATATTTATTATCATTAGAATAGGATTTCACTTGAACAAGAACTCTATCTTGATATAAAGGAATTAAAAAATTTGCATCCTTGTAATGCCTTAAAACCAAGATAACGATGTGATTACTATTTCCATATTTATTATGAAATATATGAGCTTGTGCGAAAATTTTATGACTCAAATTGTAATCAAACGATGTAATTACCTTTTTATAACTACTATGAACGATGTATTCCGAAACAATTTTAATGTCTACTTTATTTTTTTCAGATGATTTTAAGATGGCACCTTGTTCATATTTTCTTAATAATGATATGTTTTTTAAATGATTTGGTTCTAAATATTCTCTAAAGAGAAAATCTTTATTTTGTGACCGTGGTGATAATATATTCGATTCTTCTTTTAAATCAAATTTAAAATAATAATCCACCCATTTAAATTTATTGTTAACATCTGATGCTTTCGTAATAATATTTATTAATTTTTGAAAATTTGCATCTTCATCAATAGGTATATTTTCATCAGATATGTATAAGCTACTTAACGAATATTCGGTATATTTAAAAAAATTCTTTTCCCCCAGAGTATTTAATAATATATTATCATCAATTAGTTTGTTTTCACTATTTTTTATTAAATTTGCGTTCTTTTTTTCACTAGTATCACCATCTCTACTATTTTCATTCTTATTATAGAAGTCCGATATAAAATCATCGAATATTTGTTCAACACTTTCACTCATTTTTACTCATTTTGTCTAATTTTTTTTTCTCCCTTATTTGGTTTAATCGTCAAAACGAAAAATATTAACGAGCTCTTATTTATGTAAAAAGAACACTATAACTATGTAAAAATTTAGAGCCACAGTGTCATTGTAACATATCCTGAATTTACAACTTAAGAACTCGAACGAAGAGAAATGGAAATAATATGAATTAATTTAGTTTAAATTTACAACACATCAGAGGGTCTTTATATAATTTACATCGAAAGTATAATACATAACGTTAAAAAAAAAAAAAGAAAAAAAATGGGAAAATAAGTGGTTTGTTTCCTTTGAAAAAGATTCTACAACCCTGTAGATTTATCGATTATCTTATGACTGCCTGTGCGAGGAGAATTAATATACATACAAAAGAAATGATCATATAAACTCCTACTATTTTTATTAACCTTTTTACAGAATAAAAATGATATAAATTTGCCTTTTATCAGTTAACAAAGAATGGAAGTCTCAAAAAAAAAAAAAAAAAAAAAATATATATATATATATATATATATATATATATAAAGAAAAAAAAACAAGAATTTTCAAAAATTATTTTACCTAAACATAGAGTAATCTAAGAAGGTATGAGGAGAATACTGTTTTCTTTATATGTTATGTTTGTTAGTATAGAATGTAATATTTGTGTAAGAACGTTTTTTACGCTTCAATTATTTTTCTTTTTTTTTTCTCCTCTTATTTTAATTTCTGAACTTGAATGAAATATGCAAATTAAACATGTTTTACATGTTTTTTTTCCATTCCCCTATTTCAAAGAGATTAATCATTCGTTGATGTTTATTTAAAAAAAAAAAAAAAAATGAAATCATAAAAGAGTGCAATAATATCACTATCAATGTAGTCATGTATATACGTATAAAATAAACACCTGCTTATCATTTTTTGCATCGAAAAATTGAAGAAAAAGTTATTAATACATGAAAATAAAATTCCTTCCAAATTAAAATTAAAAAACATATTAAGAAGAAAAAGAAAGAAAATTTTAAAATGTTATTTCGCTTCGAAATAGTCATAAATCGATGAAAATTTTAATATAAAATGATGAAGTACAATTTTAGTATTCAAAAAATAACATAATGATTAAACGCACTATTTATTTTCAACTTACCTGGCTGGCGTTTGGGGTAGCTCACGAATTACCCTGACGTAGTTCGGAGCAGAGCATTGCACTCAGCTGACTGTGATGAGCTATAGACTTTCCACATGGAAGGTGCTAACAGCAAAATTTTTGCCCGTGGCATACTTCATCTTATGATTATGCCATTAACCCTACAGTAATTAAATTATCAATTTTTTGCATAATCTTTTTCATAATTAGCAAAGTTAAAAAAAATATATAGAAAAAGTAAATTTATATGTTTTTAATTATGTTTAAGAAGAGGGTAAGTATGTTAAGCATATTGACAGTATTGACAGTATTTGCTAAAACGTAATATTTTCATAAAGTTATAAAATTAGTGCTATTATAAAAATATTATATCAATATCCTCAGCTCTTTCAGTTTTTTTTAAAATAATATAGAAGATTATTTATAATAGGAATTATTTAAAAAAATTAAGCACACACAGGTGTAATATTTTTATAAAATATATTTTTTTTTTTTTGTGTTATATGGAAAAAACAGTATTCATAAAATGAGCACATAATAACATTATTATTAAATATAGCAATTTATACATTTATGTTGTTTAAGAAAACTATAACAGAATAGGGAATTAATTTTACTGTTACAAATGTATATTTATATATAAATATATATGTATATATATAAAATCGTATGAAGAAATTTATATATCTTATTATATTTTAAATGTTCTCCAATCCATATATTTTGACATGTTCATAAAAATGTTATAATTTGTAATGTATATAAAAATATATATATATATATATATATTTAGTTAAATAGCCATTTTTAAGGCAAAAAATATTTCGTAATAATTTTAAAAAGGTTACTTAAGCTCTACACATTTAAAATGAAATTTTTCAAAAATTGTAATTTTTTTTTCGATTTTTTTTAATTTTTTTTTTTATTTTAATGAGGAATATATATTATCCATATAGCTTGTTAAACTTTCCATATATTAGTATATCTATATGCTTAATTAAAATTATTGATATTATTTGAAGCACTACAAAATATGATGTGAATTTTATTATTTACCACATTTTTTTTTTTTATGCAAGTTTATTGTTCAGTTATTTAAACCTTCATTTAGTGAAATCTTTTGCAATAAATTGAATTTCCCTTAAAAAATTTTAATTTCGTTGACGACTTCTTTTAAATGACATTTAATTTTTTTTTCATTAAAAAAAAAGTAAAATGTTAGTTTAGTAATAATTACAGTAAGAAGTTGGGGAAGAAATTATTTTGATAAAGTTTATGTATTTATATATTTATATCTATATATGAACATATTTTTTTATGTACATTACATATAATGTGCACGCATTCTGCCAAAAAATTGCAGGATAAGCAGCATAAAATAAAACTTACTGTTTTCTCTTATAAAAGAAATATTTAATGACTCACTGTTATCACTGCTAATGGTGTTTCTTAACTTTAAGAGTTAAGCCTTGAAATGTAATATATGTGCAAAGGGTGACTATTTTTAATCACTTTAGTAATATCCATTCTTTTCATTTATTTTCTTCATTTCTGTGAATATGTTTTTCATGTACAGTAATGCGGTCAGTACTCATCGAAAAAATTTACATAGCCTATTAAGTTTTTTTTTTATTTTGCTATTGTTACTTGCTTTTTATTTATGATACATCGGTTTAAGGTTAACTTTTTATTTTATACTATAGTTTAAACATAATTTTTAAAAGAAACATTTTCTGAAGCTATTAATTAAATATTAAATTTTATTTTTTATAACTATTCATCATTTTTTTTTGACGAAAAAAAAAAAAATGGAGATATATTATCAAGAAGGCGAAAATACAATTTGATGAGTATATCATATCGTCCTTTTATATTTTGTAGAATCCTATAGAAAAATATACAGGTTTATTTAATCTTAAAATAGACACTGCTATTGAATTGACTTTTGTGCATATATTGTATACATATATATATGAATGCATATAAGAATGTAAGAGTACATATGAACTTTTTTTTTTCAAAGGAATAAAAAATTAAAAAGCGGAAATGCAAATGCTTCAATCAGGGGAGTACTTAATTTTGTGTCTTCATTTAATTAAATGTTGGAAATTTTCAATCTTTTTTTCTTATAAAAATTGCATAATAAAAAATTGATTAGGTAAATATGTTCAAACAAAATATTTATATAAATTTCCATTTTTCTATTTTCTTGCGAAATTTCCTAAATATTTTACATGATTAATTTTTATGTTTTAATTTTAATGAAAAATTAGCGTTATTTGATTAAAAATTATCTATTTTACGTATTTATATTTCAAAAAAAAGGTTTCGAGAATACTTTATATCAAATGACGCATATGTATATATTAACATACATGCCCATGCATTTATATACATATGCTTCTATATCTTCCTTAAAAGCTTAATATGCCTACTTAAAATAAGTTTTATTTTGATTTAATTATTATTCGAAGTTACAACGTGCACATTTTTACGTTACAAATAAAACTAATTTCAAAATGTTTTAACTTTATATAGTTAAATGTAAAGCTTAGTTTTTTCATATTTACTTATATCTTTACTTATTGTGATTTTTTTTTTTTTTTAATTGTAAAATAGTATATCAAGCTTTGAAGGAAAATAAGGAAAAAATTTACAAAGATAAAATTAAAAATATATACCTCTTTTTTTTTTTTTCTTTTTTTTACAGAATTATTATTTAAAATTGAAAGAAGCGTGATTAATTGAAATGTAATTTAAATATATAACAACTACATTTATTTTTCCTTTTTTAATATGTATATATATATATATACTGTATATATATATTCTTCGAGGATATCTTCACTATTCATAATAAATAACTTTGACACTCATGATTTCCTTATAACGGTAAATAAAATAAAAAATAATATACTTATATATACGTTTTTTGCAGGGAAATATATATTCGTATATTACGTAAATAATACTTAAAATATTTTATGTTCCTTCTTTTCACACATACATATCATAATAATATATTATCAGTAAAATATATACTACAAAAATATAGTAATAAAGTATTATCAGATAAAAAGGGGGAAATAAAAAATTATATAAAATAACTTAAGGTATATTTTACAATATTTTATTATCGTAATTATTGACCTTTAAAATAGACACTTTTCTGAATATAGAACTTTTATTTTCTAACTGAAAAACGAAAATTATATGTAAACAAAACAAAAAATAGAAAAAGTATTAATATAAATGCTAGGGGGGTTGTGTAATAAAAATAAGGGAAATTATTAAATATCTATATATTTAAGATGTAAATGTCTGTAAATATATATTTGACGGATGATAAAAATAGCCTTATGCATGTTATGCATTTTAAAAATATACAAAAAACAAATAATAATTGATATGAAAATTCTTTAAAATATTATTATAAAAACCAACTAAAATATATATATTATAATAGACCAAAAATTAAGAAAAAAAAAAAAAAAGTTATATAAAAACAAAAATTCATTCAAAAATAATTGTATTCCTACTATTGTCTTTATTTAAAATAAATACAATACTATTTTTTTTTAATTAAATGAATGTAAAATAATTTAAAATATAAATTATCCTTAAACAAACATAATAATAAAAATTTTATGGGATACTCTTGCAGCGGAAAATTGGATAAGATTACCCATAATCACATATTCCTTTTACAATTATACATATTCAACGTGTAAGTTGTATGTAGGCAAGAGCTAATCATTTAGAAGGATATAAAACAAATTTACAATCTATTTTCTTGTTACAAAATTAATAAATAATATATACATATATATTATATATATATATTTTTTTTTTTTTTTTTGCCCTTATAGAAATGCAGCTGTTATAAGTAGCATAGTATAAAAAAATGAACTTTTCTGTACGTATTTTATTTTACCATATAATTATGTAAAATATATAAGGATTATAATAATATACATTTAACATGATATATAAAAAAATATTAAAAATAAGTTTAATATATGTAATATGTATATAATGTAAATATATATATAAGTACATATTAGTATCCACTATCATTTCCCATATATACTTTAAAAAATAAATATACGATTCTGCATCATTTAATTTTTCAAATATTTACAGCCATTTAATCTTCTTACTAATTTTAATAGACTTATAAATTTAATACATTATTATTATTCTTATTTGCTCTGATTAATTCAAAATATATCATATAAAAATTATTTGATATGTAAATATTAACATTAAATAAGAAAAAATAAAAAGTTTCAAAGTACATAAATATTATATAAAAAATAATGCAGCAGCATAAATGCTTCCTCCTTATCATAACGAAAGATAGCTAATAAGTATATAAAGAGAATATTGGAAATAACGAAAAATATAAAATACAAATAGAATATTTTTTTTTTAAACTCTTATAAAAAATAATTATGGTAAATATATTATATTTTTTATTTTATATTCAGGAATAATAAAATTTCGAAATAATACAAAAAAAAAATATATTTACTAGGTATATATTAGCTTTTTGAAAAATATAAATATATTAACAAAAAAAAAAAAAGAAAAGAGGGTTTTATTTGAATTTTGCATGTTCGTATTTTTATACTTATTTTGCTATATGAATATGGGAAAAAAAAAATAATAAAAATTAAAAAATAATAAAAAAAAAGGATAAAAACGCACGAAGTAGAACATATTTAAATTAAAAAAAACAAAAAAAACAATAAGATTTAAGAGATTAATAAAAAATGCAATTAACTTAAAAATTTAAATTAAATTTATAAAATAAAATAACAAAAAATGTATATTATATATATATATATATATATATATATATATATATATATATATATATATATATAATATATACATATATATATGTAACATAAAATTGCATTTATGACATAAAAAAATACTTAAAATGAAAAATTAAATTAAATTAAATAAAATTAGTAATGTATTTTTGTTTGTTTTAAAATAATAAAAATAAGCATGAAATTTTTTTTTTTTTTTTTTTTTCTTACATATATTATTTTAAAAATTTTTATATTTTAATTTTTTTTTTTTATTTAAAAATATTTTGCATATTTATGATATATTCTATATTTATTGTACATATATATATATATATGAAGTACATATATTATATATATATATGTACAAGTACTTATTTATGTATTAAAGTACATATATATATATTAAATATATATAATATATATGTACTTAAGTACTTTTATATATATATAATTACATTATATATATATAAGTACATAAATATACATCTAAGCGCATATATATATATTTGAGTACATATATATATAATATATATTTAAGTACTTATAAGTACATACATATATATATATTAAATTACTATATATAATTTTTTAAGTATATATAAGTACATGTATATAAGTAATTACATGTACAGTATTATAAACTAGTTATGAATACATAATATTTATATATATGTTTTACCATCTTTTTAACGACGGTAAGAACAAATGAGAATTTTTTTTAATGTTAATATATATAAAATATAAAATAACGAAGTTATTATTAAGTACAAGTGAATATAAAAATAATAATTCGAGAGAATGCGAAAGTAGTATATATCATCGTCAAATAATAAAATCGAAATTTTTTTATTATTTACGTTATAGATGATATGTATTCGTTAAAAGGCTTGATATATTATCAACAAAAAATGAAATAACCACCCATTATTATTATGATAATATTTTTATAAAATATATAAACATTAAATATAATAGTAGAAGGGGATGTAAGTTACAAAATATTTAATAAAAAAAAAAGAAACATGAAATAAATAGTACACAAAAAAAAAACAAAAAAACAAAAAAACAAAAATAAAAAACGGAAAAAAGTGAGAGCATAAAAAAAAGGAAAAAAGAAAATATTATCAATTAATAAAGTACTATAAAATTAAATGGTAATTTTGATTACAACATAAAGTGTGATAAATTCCATTAACCAAGTATTTAGTACTAATAATAATTCATATATATATATATTAAAATTAATTCATATATAATATTTTAATAATAATTTACACATAATATTGTAAAAATAATTCGTATGTAATATAGTTATAGTAAGAAAAACAAAAAAGAAAAGGAAGTTCGTGCTAATAATTATAATACACACATACAATGATATTTCCAAAAATATAAATGCATTAAATAATTTGAATAATAATAAATACAGATTTTAAGGAATTGAGAGATAATGTGAATAAAATAAATGCTACGTTATGTGTAAATACACAACAGTAGTTGATAATATCAATTTTAATTGAAAAAAATAATAACGTAATTACTTCTTAATAGTGATAATAATAATGTTACTACAAAGAACAATAATTATGTTATTATAAAATAAAAAAAAAAAAATCAAGTGAAACGATAATAATTGTCGTAACAAAAAGAAGGGAAGGAGAACAAAACGGGTTTCAAAACGACAGAATAATAGCAGTATTAGTAATATAAATAAGATGAATTCAAATAATGATGAAATGAGCAATTTTCGTAATGTTAGTAACAATAATAATGATATGAATAATAATATATTTGATCCACATAGGAATAATAATGACATTAATAATATAAATAATGACTGCGTCAAAAATAATAATATGAATTACAGCTCTCTTTCAAATGAAAATACGATTGACGATAATGGATATGACATAAACTATTTTAATGATGACGATAATGATAACAACAACTGTAATCATAACAATGATAGTAATCATAGCATTGATAATAATAACAATACCAATGAAAAAGGTAACAGTATTGGCAGTGATGGTAACAACAAATGCCATTGTGTAAGTCACAACTTAAATGATGGCATCCATTTTAACAGAATAAATAATGCAAGTGATAACTGCAGTTATAATGATAATAATAATAACAGTAATACAAATAGTAACACTAATAGTAATAGTAACAGTAATCAAACAAGTAACAATATATTTTTAAATTGTGAAGAAGAAAACATAACAAAAAGTAATGTAAAGAATGCATTTTTTAATAATGTAGATGATGTAAGAAGCTTCGAAAGAGGTATATTATATTTAACAGAAGATGAGTTAACTTATATATCGAATGCAATGAATTTATTAGGATTTCGATTTTATGAAATAAACTGCGAAAAATCGAAATCCGAAAAAAGAAATACGTTCACAGCCATATCGAAAAGACACCTAAATGAAATTAAAAATTTACGTTGTTCTTTATCAAATAATATATATGATGCAGGAAAGAGAAAGTCAAAGAAATCTTTTGACAAATTTTATTCTAAAGAAGAATGGAGTGCTATTACTAAAGAAAATAATAATGATAAGCAAAAAGAGACCAATAAAAAAAAAATAATAAACAATAATAATGAAGATGAAAAATCAACTCTTCTTGTAAAAGGTGATAGGAGAAACACTATAAATGAAAAAAATAATAACAATGTTAGTAATTCTACTCATAGTACCCTTGACCTAAGAGGGAATAATAGACAGGGTAGTAGCAGTTCATTATTAGCTAACTCAAAATATCATGAAAATGAAAAAATTCAACAAAATAAAAGTAATTTAACTAGAAAAGGTGGAATTAGTAAAAATGAAGTAGATAATAGTAATAATAAAAACAGTAATAGTAATGTTAACAAGAATTCACATGGTACTTTAACAAATGCTGGAAAGGGGAAAATGTCAAGATATAACAGTAGTAGTACTTGTAATAATAATAATAATAATAATAAAAAAGGAGCACCCGGGGCAGGAGGTGGAAAGGAGATGTTAAAAAAAAGACAAAGAAATAGTAGTAACTTTCATGAAGATAGCACAGTTGAAGAATATGAACAACACAAAAGAACATATAAAAAAAGAGTTTATAAAACAAGGAATCTATGGAAAAATAATTGTTTTAAGATATTACATAAGTTAAAAAAAAAAGAATATTGTTGCTGGTTTTTAGAACCAGTAAACCCAGAATTAGATGGAATACCAAATTATTTTAATATAATAAAAAATCCAATGGATTTTCAAACAATCGAAAATAAATTATTAAATAATAAATATAATAATCCTTTTGAATGGCAACAGGATGTTAGACAAATTTTTTTTAATGCTTTTACTTATCACAAAGTCAAAAATTGTGTTTGGAATGATGCCTATAAATTAGCTAAA
Organism: Plasmodium malariae; assembly: GCF_900090045.1. Classification (NCBI taxonomy): domain Eukaryota; phylum Apicomplexa; class Aconoidasida; order Haemosporida; family Plasmodiidae; genus Plasmodium; species Plasmodium malariae. Next base: position 1,769,467 of record NC_041788.1, on the reverse strand, counting down.
GAATTTGATAGGTTAGTAAAACAAAATTCCAAAATGGAAAGTCTTCTTTCCGAGTTCACAAAAAACACGAATTCTGTATATTTAGATATGAATAAATATAATGAAATATTATCGAATAATTATGATTATGATGATAACATTAGTAGAAGCAGGAATAGTAGTAGCAGTTATAGTAGCAATAGCAGTGATAATATTAGTTCAGATAATAATAATAATAAAAGGAATAACACTACAAATAGTAGAAGTAATTATCACCCTGCTAAAAGAAGGAATAATAATAATATGGTCAAGACAGGAGCAGGTGGTGGTAGTGGATTTATGAATAGTAATGTGAATACATCTTCTAGCAATATTGTATATCCTATACATAATAAAAAAGGAGATAAATTATATAATACAAATAAACAGACATCAAATGTTTCTTCGAAAAATACTCATGAAAAGTTTATAAATAATAAAAAGGATAATTTCTCTAATTTAATTAAGAATAATAGTAATAACAACAATAATAGTAATAATTCTATAGAATTCGAACCACCTAGTATTGGTACTATACCCGAACCACCGGGAATACAGAAAATAGGAATTAATGATAAAGGATTAAATAATTATCAAGTTAATTTACTTTTTAAAAATTTAAGAAGATTAGCTCCGAATCAAAGAAGAGCCGCGCTTGAAATAATACAAGATGACTTGGGTATATTAGCAGAAAATCATATGTTTGATAAATTTTTCACTTTTGATACTGATTTATTATCTATAGAAAAACAGAAAAGAATATTTTTATACATTAACCATATGGGTAGAATTAATTTAGAACAGTATAAAGCTTCTTTAATATCTTCTGAACAAATTCCTAATTGCAATATTGCAAAAGGAAAAATACCCATGAAGAATATTAACAACAACAAAAATTACATGAATAATAATAATAATAATGATCATTATGATAAACGAAGAGCTAATAGATATATATCATCGTCATCTAATTCTTCCGATTCATCATCGTCAAATTCGTCTGACTCATCTACCTTTTCAACATCAAGTGATGACGACAGTGATACAGATAGCGATTCTGATATGGATTCAGATTCCTATGATAAAAAAAAGGTAAAAAGGCAGTTACCAAGTGATAAAAAAAAAGAAATGGCAAATAATTTTTTAGATAATAGAAGAAAATCGTTACCACAGTACAAACCAGTAGATGAAAATAAAAAAAATTTAGAAATTAGAGAAGATGTTATGGGGATGCATGCAGATTTTTTAGCATCTATGGACACACCAAAAAATCCCCAAAAAAATCGTAAAAACTCAGGCTCTGCTTGGCCTGAGTGGAAAGGACAAGTTATTCAACAAGCCATTTTGACTCAACATCAGACAAATGTTCCTATAAACAAAAAGGAACTAATAGCTGAGGGTTATGACGCAAAAATATAGAGAGCAAAATAAATTATGGCGAATTATAGAACACATAAATAAAAAAAAAATAAGTTTATAACCTAGTTTAAGGGGGGTAAGGTTCCCATAACTTGTGTAATGATATATGCACTTGGAAGAATTATTATACATAATATATTTATGTATATATAATTATGTAATAAATTACATATTGAACACTTAATATAGATATCAAATAAATAGCTTGCAATTGTTAATATTTTAAGAGAGATGCTTCTCTAGAATATGTGAAAATTTTAAATTTTACTTGAGTACCAAAAAAAGTTTGACAAAGTAAAAAACTAACCTCTAAATGTAAGAAATATTAAGTAGTATAATGATGTATTAAAGAGAGTAAAAAAATTATTTAAAAAAAAAAAAAAAAAAAAAAAAACCCAAAACCAACATCAATACGTGTAAATTTGTAAAACCCGTTTTACAACTTAGCTAATTCCTTTTGTCGACCAGTTATTATTATATAATAATTGTCGCGTAAATATATAATTTTTAGTGTTGCATGTACACATATATATATATATATATATATTAGATGAATATGTGTACGTACGAGCACAAATCATGTTTTAGTAGTTTTATTAAACAAGAGAAAAATGCATTTTTTAATTTTATATTTTACTTTTTTTTTTTTTTTTTAAATATATGTTTAAAATAAAAATAACATTTAATAAAAAAAAGGAAGTTTAACAAATCTAGAGTATAATTGTTATACATACATACATACATACACATATATATATATATATATATATATATATATATATATATATATATTTATTTATTTATTTTTGAGACCTTTTTTGTTATTCACACTATATATTTTATTATATTATTATGCCTGTATTTATATTCAGAATAAATCAAAACTGCATACTTTTTGGTTTATAAAAATCAGAAATTAATATATATTATTTTCTCTTTTTTGCTTTTTAAATAACGAATGTTATACGTACCATATATATGTAAACAAATAATTGCATAAAAATGTATTTATGTATATATATATTTATTTATTTATGTTTTATATATATATTTTTCTTTTATCCCTGCTTTTACTAGTACTAGGAAAAGGGGAATTAAATAATGAAATAACATAATAACCTAAAATATTAATAAAATTTTGGGAAGAATGAAAAATCGTTCTGCCCAATATATATGTTGTTACATTTAAAATCCGTGGAACAGTTGAAATTACACTTTATGCATTATGCCGCTTTAACATATAAAATAAATGTTATGAAAGCAATAAAATATATATGTACAGTATATAATATATCATTTATTCAATGGATATAAACTCAGATGTCTTTTTTTGGTTTATTTAACAAAAGGTAAAAGCGCTATGTAGTTTTAATAGATTAAAAAGTAAAATAACAAAATGTAATAAAACTAATAATTGGTACAATAAAAACAAAAAAAATAAAATGGAATAAAACGAAGGAATAACTAAATAGAAGTTTTAAAAAAAAAAAAAAAAATGTATTAAACAGTGTAACACAAAAATGGATTATACAAATGAGAGAATACGCAATAAACTTGTATGTAAACACTTGTAATAAATGGGGAAATGATAAAAAGGCAAAACGAAATTTTATGAATTATGTTTATTATACATAATAAAAAATCAACACTCACGTATAAGGAACTTAACATACACGTAAAAAAAAAAAAAAAATGTATTACTACTAATTCAAAATTTTACATTATTATATAAATGACTTAGCAGAAAGATCTTTTTTATTCGTTTCTTTTTTTTTGGTTTCTTCGATTATTTCATTTATTCCCGACTAACTGGTTTTTCCCATTTTCTCCCTCACATAAATGGAGTGTGATTTTATATTTTCCTCCGAAAATTTTTGCTGAACTAATTCCTTCATATTTCTTATGGCTTTGGCTGGGTCTAAGCCTTTAGGACAACATAATGAACAGTTCATAATTCCATGACACCTATACAATTTCATTGTATCATTAACTTCCATTAAACGTTCATCTGTGTATTCATCTCTACTATCGACAATCCATCGATAAGCTTGCATTAATGTAGCAGGTCCTAAATAATATTCGGGATTCCACCAATACGATGGGCATGAAGTAGAACAAGAAGCACACATAATACATTCATATAAACCATCTAATTTCTTTCTATCTTCAATAGACTGATAAAATTCTTTTTGTCCCTTTTCTTTTTTCGTTTTTCTTTTTAACCATGGATCAATAGATTTATACTGATTGTAAAAATTAGTTAAATCTGGCACTAAATCCTTCATAATGTATAAGTTTGGTAAGGGATGTATTTCTGTAACCTCTTTTTTGTTTTTATTTACTTCTGTTAAGCAAGCTAATCCATTTTTTCCATTAATGTTCATAGCACAACTACCACATATACCTTCTCGACAACTCCTCCTAAAAGACAAAGTAGAATCTATTTCATCTTTTATTTTTATTAATACGTCTAAAACCATTGGCCCACAATTATCGATATCTACTTCAAACGTTTGCATTTTTGGTCTCTTATTATTACTTTGAGGATTATATCTAAATATGGAAAATTTTTTTAGCTGATTTTGTTCCTTATTTTTCGTTGTTTGTTCTGACTCATTCTTTAATGATTCATTATTAATTATAGACTCATTAATTAATGGGGACTTTACACTTGAAAAAAACCCTACTTTATTATATAAATACCATGATTTGTAATGTAATACGTTCATAGTAAATCTCAACTCATTTTTTTTTACCATTTTTTTTTTTTTTTTTCATTTAAAAAGGCTTAAATCTTTAAATGCACATATATACAAAAAAGCGCATAATACTTTTACAAATACATATACATATATATATATATATATGTACATTCGTATGTGAGAATATAAATTCAGTACTCATAAATTTTGTAATTTTTTTTTTCCTTATCAGTAATATTTTTACGAAAATAAATAATTTTTAACTAAAAAAAAAAGGTGTACGAAAAACAGAAAAAAGTTTAATTACTTCCATAATACAGTTTGCTTAAACTAAAAGGACTGGCGTTGTAAAAAGGGAGTAATTAAATAAATTATTGTAAAAACAAAAATATATATACATATATATGTATAAATATTTGTGTATATGTAGGTATTTACTTATATACGTAAATATACTTAAGTGTCTGCAAATTGGAGATTTATATTGTTTAAAATATAATACATTACAGAAAAAATAATATTGACAAAAAAAAATTTATTATTTACTGAATGTTTACTGCTCAAAATGTTTTCTCACTTTTAGGATATTATATCACTTCAAATTTGAAATTTATATATTTATACATGTGTATATTTTTTTTGTGTGTTTTTTTTTCAGTGTTTTGTTTTTGGCTGTTATAAGTTTCTTTATGAAATTGTTTTAAAAGAGAAAAAAAAAAAAAATCCTTCTTATGCATAAACATTTATAAATACTTGAGATATTCCCATTCATAAATAAGTCGTTTGAAATAACCACAGGAATATGAAAATATAAAATTTCATACACTTTAGCTAATTTTTCTTTTATATTTTACTTTTTGTCACTTATAATTACAGTCATTTTAAACATATGTACATATATTCTTATATATACTTAAACAAATAGGTAAGTATGCAGAAACTAGGAAATTGCAATTATTGTTTTTTTGCCATGCATAAATGTCTATATAAATATATATATATTATATAAATAATATGAATTAAATATACACATACATGCAAACTTTGATTTAATGCCACCATTTTTTTTTTTAAATATATTAGTAGTATTATTACGCAATTATGAAATAATTTATTTGTTCAAAGAATAAGAAAAAGGGAATAAAAGTTAAATATTTCCCTATTATTAATGTAATGTTTTCTCATTTTTATATAGCCAGAATGAGGAAGAAAATATAATTTCTTATTCTGTGAAATTACTTTTCTTTTAGTTATCTATGTACACAAATATCTCCCGCAATCCATTATAGCCACTGAACTGTTATATATATATTCATGAATATTATGTACAAATAGGTTTATTAAAATGTAGAAACAATTTATATTAACATTAACATATGAACAAAATCTTATTATTCAAACATTTTATTTGATGTATCAATTTTTACGTGCATTATGGGAAAAAAAAAAAAAAAGGTCATTATTTCTTTTCATTAGTTTTATTAGAAGTTATTTATAATTTATGTAAATAAGTCTATTTATATAAGCTGTATTTTTCATACTTATAAATGATTATTTATAATTATAATTATATGCTAATCAATGTATTAAATAAATTTATAATTTTAAAAAAGGTTCCTTTTTCATATTACAATTTTCTCTTGAATTCTGTGTTCTTTAATGTTTCCGACGTAAAAAGAAAAGAACGCCGTAACCTTAAGTTCACACGAGTTATAATTTATAGTTCTAACGTTTTCATCGTATTTATCGAAGTCTAAATAAAAACTACTAATTAAGATAAACAATCAAATTTTATTTATATTTTTATTATACATAAAAGAAGAATATACATTGTAATTTATTTTTAATTTACTACTTATATAGTATCAAACGGGAAAATATGGTGTGCATGCTTTTTTTTTTTTTCTACATAAATTGTTTTAATAACAATTCATTAAATGAGTGAATAAAAACTATCAAAATATAATACTTTGATATGTTATATTTTATATTTTTTTTTTCTCTTTTTGAGGAAAACGGAAATTATTTACAGAAAGTACATTCAATTTGTGCAAAAAAAAAAAAAAAAAGATAAGAAAAACTATTCTTGTAAAAATGCATTATGAAAAAATTTAACCCCTGCAAAAACTAAATCCTACGAGGTGATTATCATCTATATTAAAAAAAAAAGAAAAGAAAAGAAACTACTAAAAATATGAAACAGCATATTCTATTTAACATTTCGTCATAATAATTTATTGTTTCTTATAATATTGTGTATAGAAAAATATACTTTGTACATTTTTATTAATAGTATAAAAAATATAGTTATATCACTACCGTCGCTTCGGTAATGATATATACATATATGCATACATACATATAATAGCATCTTTAAAAATAATTTTTTAATTGTAGTAAAATTTATATTTTATCTGAGTTATTTTTTTTATTTATTGACATTATTAAACCTCTAATTATTCATTTTAATTTTATCAAAATTTAAAAATGTTTCCATATATTAAAAAGATAAAGAATGGAGTAGCTTGGTGAAAACGGAATTATTGTTTATGGGGCTGTTATGCAGTACAACTTTTCGTAACGGTAAATAAAAAAAATGCGTATGCCTTAATATATCATTTTAAAATAATTCAATAATGCAGAGTAATACATTTTTAATGTGCACATACATATGTATATATATATATAAATATATATATATATATGTATAGTATAGTATAATTAAGATGTGCATATTTTTCAAAGCACTTTGAATAATTCTCAAATTTGTATGCATTCTCATAATAATGAAATTATTCAACTTGTGAGAAAGGTTACTGTGTATGTTATATATATATAATACAAATAAATTTAAATGTACATATGTGCGTATATATATATATGTATTATATAAGTATAAACGTAATATAAAAAAAGAATTAATATAAGAGTTTAACTTTTAATTTATCATCTATAAATGTGAATATAAAATAACATTTATATATGTAATATATACATATATGATATGTATATGTACATATCAATAATCTGATCGATTAGTATCATTTGCGATATGTACTTTTATTTAAAAAAACAAATTAAGTAAAAAAAAAACATAAAAATAAATAAATATATAAATAAATAAATAAAACAAAAAACACAAGTAAAAAATTACAGTAAACAGATTAATTTAAAAAAAAAAAAGAAGAAAAAACTTCATGCTTCATGTTACATTTATGTTTTATATGTATTTATCATTAATTAGTTTTTATTTCACCTCTGTAAATATTATTAAATTTATTTTTTTCCTTTTTATTCATACAAAATAATAAATATAATTTATATTTAAATATATACATGAGTGTATACTTATATATATGTACATATTTCTCATATAATAAATATACATTGTACATACATATTTTTCAATTGCCTTTATAAGTAAATATAGGAAGAAATTTAAAAATATAAACGAAATCAAACAGAAGATAAAGTGTTCACTTGTGATATATATATATATATATGTACATTTCAGTGTATAAGAGAAGGAAAAAATGTACATTTGTGAATAAGAAAATATTGTAACATTTTAAAAAACATGCTTCATAATAATAGGAGTATCCATCCCTGCATATGTTAGATACATGTGTTAATCTTATTTTCATTGTCATATATTTATATATATATATATATATATATATAACTGAAGATGTAGAGATAAATAATAAATGTGAAATTGTACTATGCTGAACAATACTAACACTTGAGTTTTTATCATTTTTTTTTCTTTTATAAAAAAAAAAAGGAAGTAATTTAGTATTTAAAGATATCTTAGAAAGAATGTACAACGGAATATATTTAGTTTGTGTGAATTCATCAAAGGATTTCCTTTATAATATATTGTATAAGAAAGTAATTCACTGTAAGAGCAAAAATGCATATATGTAAAAAATATATGTATATGTAAATAACCATTTATATGAATGTATTATATATACTGTATATCATCTTTAATGGCCCAGATCTTTTTTTTTTTCATTTATTTTATTTTTCGTGATATATATAAGGAACAACTTACATTTTTATTGATATAAAATAAAATTTGAAAAACGATAGCTGGGAAAATCATTACTGTACGTTGTTGTTGATTTTATTTTAATATGCATATATACGATTCTAACGTATATAATAATAAGGAAACGTATGTTAAAATATATATATATATACATATACACATGCACACATGTATTATATATATATTGAAAACAGAACTGTGGTTAATTTATAAAAATATATGTTCTTTTATTTTGGTGTAAAAGTTGAGTGTTCATATAGTAAAATATGCAAACGTTTCAAAAGCCAGAAAATGCTCTTAAGAGAGCAGAAGAGTTACAATTTATTGGGCAGAATGAAGATGCACTTCAAATACTTCATGCGGCCATTGGTCATAGAACATTTCGATTACAAGGATGGCATATATTACAAGAACAGATTATGTTAAGGTATATTGAATTTTGTTTATATTTAGAGAAATTGAGCTTAGTTAAAGATGGGTTACACCAATATAGAATTATTTGTCAGCATGGAAACATTGCTTCTTTGGGTAAAGTTATCACAGATTTTCGAGGTAAAGCAGAAGAAAAGGTTCGAATAGCTAAAGAAAATATGAATTTAAACAAAGAAAAAATAGAGAAAGAAGAAACTAATATAGATTTTACTGAGAAAATTTTAATGTCTTCTTTAGATATAGAATTATCAGGAAAATATGAAAGGAAATTACAAAATTCATTTAGGATTTGTATGGAAACGTACAAGATGATTTTAGAAATATTGAGGGCCACACCAAAATTAGAAAAGGCTTATCATGAAACAGCAAAAAAAGCATTAATATTTTGTAAGGAAAATAAAAGACTAACAGAATTTAAAAAATTAAGCGATTTACTAAGAAATCATTATAACTTAATATTAAAGGGAAAACATAAACCAGAATACCAGTCTCTACTTAAAATTGAGTATCATTTAGAGACAAAAATAATTCAATTAGAAGCAGCATGTGAACTAAATATGTGGAAAGAAGCATCAAACATTGCAGAGGATATTTATAATTTAAATATGCATGATTATTTTTATAAATCCATGAAGTCAAATATTATAGAACCTGAGTTAGCGATGATCGTGGAAAATATGCCCTCTAATAGTAAAAATGCAACTTCAGAAGAACAAGAACAGAAGAAGGAGGTCGATAATGAAAACGAAAAGGAAAAGAAAGCAGAAGGAAGTAATGAATTGAATAAGAGTGCTCAACAGCAAGGATCTTTGTCAAAAACACAGGAAGAAGGAGCAGCAGGAGCAGTAGGAGTAGTAGATGATTTGAACAAGGATACCAAAGGGGAAGATGAACAAATGAACGTGCAAGCAAATGAAAGTAGTGCTAATGCGAATTATGTATTAGCAAAATCAAAAGAAAACCTAAAAAATTGGGTTGCTATTTTTTATGAGAAGATGGCAGATATCTTGTTTGTTTATGAAAGTGAACTTTTTCATGGTTTAGCTTGGCTAAAATACTGCTTTCATATTTTGAATTATAAAAAAAGTGTAACAGAAAAAGAGAAGTCTTTTATTTGTACAAAAGCTGTTTTAGCAGTTTTATCCATTCCACTAATTGGAAATAAAAAAAAAAATGAAGATTATGCAAAAATATTTGAAGCACATAAAAAGATGTCTCAACTGTTAGGTCATACGAGTGTTCCTTTAAAAGAATCGTTAAAAAATGGTTTAAGAGTTAGAAATATTTTAAATTGTGCAGATGAAGATGTACAAAAATTATATTCTATAATAGAGAATCAGTTTACTCCATTAAGTTTATGTTTAGAATGTGAAGTTTTATTAAAAGAGTTGGAAAGTACAGAGCATAAATTATATATTAACAAAATTAAAGAAGTAATTTTTCATAAGCTAATTTTACAATTATCGAAAGTATATAGTTATATATCAATTGATTACTTCATTGAAAATATTTGTCCTGAACATTTTATTTCTTGGAATGATGCAGAAACAATGTTAGTAGATATGGCTTATCAAAAGGAATTAGAGATGCGAATCGATTTAACCAAAAGGGCTATTTATTTTGAGGATAAAGAAAATGTTAATAGCAGCATGTTAATTAAAGATTCACTTATGAACATGTATGTAGATCTTCAAGAGGGACTAAAGATGATAAATGAATGTATTACTATAGAGAATGAAGTAGAACACTTGAAAATGGGGTTACTAAGGTATGAAGAAGAATTTAATTTATTAGATAAGGGAAATAAGGATATTAATTATTCTACAGCAAATATTGAAGATATTATTGAAAATGAATCTTTTGATGACAACAAACCTATTGAAGATGAAAGGTTGTTAAAGAAGATATATGATAAAATAGATAAAGAACATCAAAAATTCCAATTATTAAGTGAAGAACATAATAAGAAGAGAAAAGAAATGTTAAGAAAACAAAAAGAACAAGAACAAGCACAACTAAAAATAAAGATGGAGAAAAAATTGTTAGAAGAAAAGTTAGAAAAAGAGAAAAAAGAAGAATTAGCCAAAAAAGGTGAAAAGTTAAGAATTAAGGAAGAAAAGACAAAGAAGAAATCAGAAGCAGCAGAACAAATGTTAAAGGAAATTAAAAAATTATGCACAAACAGTACAAGCAAAATTTTAATGAAAGGGAAATATATGGATGAAATCACTATTGAAGATATATTAAATGGCTATGTAGATTTTGAAGATATTGAAGAAGTGCAAGAAAAATTACGATTAAATGAAAGGAATGAAATTATTAAAATTAGAAAAATGGAATATAAAAAAGTTGATCATTACTTTAGGGCTTTAAGACAAGTAGAACTTAATCACATGAATAAATGGATAGCTTTAGTTTTCCAGGAAGATACTGAAATATTATTGCAAGAACAGAAGGCCGCTGAAGAAGAACAAAAAGCTGATTTTGAAGCTGCTCTTAGAGAAAAAGAAGAATACGTGAAATTTTCTAATGATATTGATGAATTTACGAAAAATGAAATGAAAGCTAGAATTATGGAATTTGAAAAAAATCTAAAGGCTCAAAAGGATCGTTTACACGATTTATTAAAAGAGGAAAAAATACAGAGAGCTAGGGATAGACGGGATCAACATTTAAGAAAGTTAAAAGCAGAAGAAGAAAGGAAAAGAGTAGAAGAGGAAGAAGAGCGATTATTAAAGGAAGAAATGGAAAGAAGAAAAAAAGAAGAAGCTCAAAAGAGAAAACTTGATGAAATTAGTAGAATTCAAAGAGAAAGAGATTTAGAAATAGAACAACAACTTTTAAGGAAAAGAGAAGAATTAAGAAATGGGGACAAACTATATAGAAAATCGTCCATCGATGATGACTTTACATGGAGAAGAGGTGAAAAAACAGGTTCACAATATGATGGTGATGGCTACAAGAGGTATGATGAAAATCGCGATGACTCATATAGAGATAGATCAGAAAGAAGGGACAGAAGAGATTGGGGAGGAAGAGATAGGGATAGAGATAGGGATAGAGAGAGGGACAGAGATAGGGATAGAGATAGGGACAGAGATAGGGATAGAGATAGGGACAGAGAACACAGAAGAGATAGGGACAGAGATAGAGATTACAAGAAGGATAGAGACAGAGATAGAGATAGAGACAGGGAATACAGGAGAGATAGAGACAAAGAAAGAGACAGAGATAGAGAACACAGGAGAGATAGAGACAAAGAAAGAGACAGAGATAGAGAACACAGAAGAGATAGAGACAAAGAAAGAGACAGAGACAAAGAAAGAGACAGAGACAAAGAAAGAGACAGAGATAGAGAATACAGAAAGGATAGAGAAAGAGACTTTAGAAAAAGTGAAAGGGATAAGGATGAGAAGAGTAGAGATGATAAAAATGAAAGGGACCATAATAATGATCTAGATGAAAAAGTAGATAAAGACGCGAAAACAAACGACAGAAATAGTAAAAGGGGTCAGGAAAAAAACAAAGTTAAAGAAGATATTATAAATAACAGTACTGAAGAAAAAAATCAAAGTGCTTGGAATGGAAAAGAAGAAGATTCAGATATCAAAAAAATCCAGGATATTAATAACGGAGATGATAATACTAGGAAAGATTCAGTAATAGAAAATGATATATATAAAAATGCCGTAGAAGAGAAACATAATCACACTAAAGATAATGAAGAAATGACAAATGGAAAAGAAATAATAGATAATGATCAAGAGAAAAAGGAAGAAGGTTCAGATGGAGGAGATTTTACTGTTTTTAAAAAGAAAAGAAAAAGTTTTCTAAAATACTTTATGAAAACTTAAAGCAAAAAATAATAACTCAAAAGGATGAAGTTGTTGTTCTGCTACATATGTAATATATATATATAACGAACTTCATGTATATATATGTTGTACAATACCATTAGAGTTTAATTTTTATACCTTCATTTAATATTGTTTGTCAATAATACGTACACCCCCCTCATATGTATGAAAAGGTTCGAATTAAAATATATATTTTAATGTATTTATAATATAATTTAAAATGTTACCACAGTTTATGTGATGCACCTTTTTATAATTAAAAATAAATACCTCCCCCCTTTCTTTAAGCTAAATAAAAGAACATGTACATAATAAAAGTATATTTACACATGCCAGCTGTTTCATAGACAAATGCTGTTGGGGTCAAAAAGTATATTTATTGAAAGTTTGAATATTTATTATATTTATATAAAATTGTATTTAATTTACTTTAAGAATTTATAAAATAAATAAGAGAACAAAATGATCAAGATATTAATAAAAAAAAAGAAAAATGTGTGTATGCATTTATATACATTAAGCATATTAGCAATGTTAACTTGTGTGAGTTTGCACGTGTTCCATTATTATTTTTTTTTTTTTTGCCAATCTTATTTAATGACAAAATAGAATTTTATGTTTCCACGCTTGAAAATGTACTTAGATATATATAAATATTTACATATATATATTATATCCTTTTTTAATATAATGCATAACGATTTAAAAATTAGATAAAAAGACCTTAAAAAAAAAAAAAAAATTAACCTTCATTAAAATATAAGCTGAAATTATCTTAAAAAGGAAAGAATATTTACATATATAACTTTTTTTAATTTCAAAGTTTTTACATTGCATGTTAGGCAATACAATGTAATAAATACATTAACTCTCGTGCTTTATCTTATTTTCTTTTTTCTTCAAACGTACTTAATACATTTTTTTCCCTTTTTTCTTTTTTTTTTTATTCTTTTTTTTGAAATAACACATAAACAAATTTCACTGTTTCAAAAAAAAAAAAAAAAAAAATATTACATATATGAATACATAAGGATGTAAGAATTTTTTTATTTTTATATATTTTTATATTTATATTTTTCTTTAGAGAGAGTTTGAATGAACCAAGTATAAGTAATAATTTTTTTTTTTTTAACATTTTGCGAATAGTAGTAAAGAACAAAGAACATTTAATTTGTTTTGAGAAGTGCAATTAGAAAAGAATACAAAAAAAAAAAAAAAAAAAAAAATAATAATAATAAAGAGAAAAAGGAAAATGGCAGGACAATCGGAGAAAAAACGATTAAGAAAAGCGAGCGCATTTATTATTTATGCCTCCCCCTTCTTTAGCATTTTTTCGGTATATAAAGATACACATAATTATATGCATAAATATACAAATAATATACTTATAAACCAATGTACATCTTTATCCTATCATGCTTAACATATTAAGCAAGTCACCCACATATATTTATAATTATTTTTTTTCAGTTTGTTTATATTATATTCACATTTTGTTTTAGATATAATTTAATTACCAAAAATATCTTTCTAATGCATTGTATCCTATTTTTTTGTTATTATTATTCAATAAAAAATATACATTATGGCTTGACCAATGGGCTAAATTTTACGTAAGGATGAAATAAATGAATTAAAAATGAACAGAAAAAAAAAAGAGAAGTTAATAGAAATAAATGGAACTCATATAAACATAAAGAAATATGTCACTACATAGTTGCATTTTAGTATTAACGTCACAAATGTGTAACAACATTTGAAATATATCCCCCCCCCAAAAAAATCCCTACACACATAAAATATAAGAGGGTGCTTGCATATATATATATATATATATATATATATGTATACATAAACACACCTTTATTTATTTAAATGAACACAGACATAGACGTTTATACATTTATTAATTTTTTTTTTTTCCTTTTAGGTATTACACAGATGTACTGATTTTGTCCTTTGTTATCAATATAGGCTTGTTTTATTCCTTTAAATTTTTTTATATATATATAATTATACCTATATACGCAATTTTTAAAGTTTTTAATTTTATTTTTAAGTACTTCTTAAGCTCACCGGTAATTTACCCATACTTATATATTGACATGTATATTAAATGATAAAAAATGAGGGATTGCTGTGTGCACACAAATAAGAAGAATATTTTCGTTTATTTTTATCCATTTACTTTCTTTTTAATCATCTATGCTGATATATTACGTGCGATGTATCTTTTTATCGTATCTGTTCAGTGTATCTTTTTATCATTTCTTTTTAGTGTATCATTTCATCGTATCTTTTTTTTTTTTTTAGTTGAGCACCGTCGATTCACATGGAAAAATTGAACAAACCGAAAAAAAAAAAACAAAAATTGTGTATAAAAAGGTTTATTAAATATAAAATAGACTTTTTCAAATTAAAATAAATTCGTTAGAGTAAAATTAGTGTTAGTAATACTTAATTTATATATATACATATATGTGTGTAAATATATACATATTTTTTTCCTTTTTTTTCATGAAATTTCTATCAATTTGATAAACCGCAGTCTGCTTTTTTAAATTACCTTAACAAATTTATTTTTTTAAAAATAATTATAAAATATATAATAAAAGTTTACAAAAAAAAAGTAAAAGAAATAAAAAGAAATTAATTTTATCATTTTTATATTTACGTGAACTTTTATATAATTTTATGTCGACATTATTTTATATTGTAAAAGATGTTTATTTAAGTAAGAGAATGTTTAGTTGAAAAATATACTAGGCATTAATCATTAATAATTCAAAAAAATAGATTGCATCCAAATTATTTTGTATTTACGTTCAAATGCAAAATACTTTTTTATTTTTTTTAAATATCTTCCCGAATTATTAAGCTTTTTTACATGAGAATGAAAAATAAAATATTAAAAAAAGTTTCATTGACATATAAACTATAATACCCAGTGAAACAAAATTTGAACAATACAAGGATAGGACATATACCTTCATGAATTTTTATAGGGAAAGATAATTTTAACATAATTTCTGGTTATTATCCGCGTCCTAATTTCTGTTATTACTTTTATAGAGTTATACACGTAAACATATTAATGAATATTATTTCGTTCCATTTGTTCTGCTGTGAGATATTCATTGAGCAACATACATTGAAATGCTAGATGGTAAATTATTAAAATTATTATGAAATGAGAAAAAAAGAAATATATCCTGAATATAATAGAATACGAATATATGTCACTAAGTATAAATTATATTTTTCATATAATAATAATAGTATTATTTACCTTTTTTTTTTTAATTTATACGATTTTATATATAACTAATGGTAAATGCTTTACAAATTATTTGTTATATAACTGTAAAATTTTAATTATTTTATTATCTCCATCTAGCTTTAAACAACCACTTTGTCTTTTTTTTTTTTTTTTTTTTGGATAATTTTAAACTCTTTAATTTGTAATTTTAAGGTTGATACATTCATTAAACTATTTTTATTTTACCCATTACTTTTACTGGGTTATTGAGATCAACAACAAAATAAGTAAATTGATGCACATGAATATGCGCACACAACATATACCCTATACACACATAAATATATAACTGTGTTAAAACAAGATTTTTCTTTAACTTCTTTTTTTTTCTCAACTCTTATAATTCTCATTTTTTTTGGTGCATAAATCACATATAATTTTTTCACATCACTTTTTAAGTGTACTTAATGGAGAACAAAATTGGAAAGTGTTTTGTTCTAAAATGTGTTCACACTAAATTGCAGAGTAATTTACAAGAGTTCTATTTTTTATTTTTATAATATCATATGTATATAAACATCCTTTTTCTGAATTTTTTTTTTTTTTTTTTTTAAATTGTTTCATTTTATTCTTTCCCTTAGTTCGTTTTTCTCCAATATTTCATTTGGGCTTCTCTTTAGAGTTTTTTCCTTTATACCCTTTTAAAATTTATAACCCCACCGATATGATACGAATATGGCAAAATATAAAAACGACAAAACGGAAGAACCGTGTGCGTATTTTTATACATATATATATATATATTTATTTATTTATTTATATATATTTATACACATGGGTACACTAATGTGTAAGTATATATAACTCGAATAGGCAAAAATCCTCCTCAAAATACACTCATGTGTATATTCAATTAAAAGAGTTGGGAAGATTCCAAAACTGTATGCAAAACAAAAAGAAGCAGTTGTTACGTAAACATTTTTTTACTATTTTATGCTTACTTAAACCATAAACTAATGCAAAATACACATTGATATCACATTAAATTACATCATGGAACTTTATATACCAAAGAGAAAAAGTTAATACTCATTTTTGTCGAAAATAATCCATTCTTACGCGTAGGAAGATTATATTAAATTAATTAAACATTGAACTCAATATACATATTTTTTTTTATATATATTGTTATATTTATTGGTTGATTTGCATAAAACAACCTAAAGTACATTATATATATGTAGCAAAATGTATGATTTTTTTTTTTTAAAACATGAACTTATAAGGATTAAATAGTATTTCAAATTATGTTAACCTATACATATAAATAATATAACATATAATATATTGTGTTTTTAATATATTTAGCTAATATTTATTTTACATTATATTATGAAAAATGAAAATTCTTATCAACTTCCTAATATTTACAGTACACAAAGCATATGTATTTTGTGAGGACATCTTAATTGTACTTTATATTTTAATTAAAAAAAATAATAATTTCCTTTGATATTAAAATAATTATATATATATATATAATTTCTAAATATGATTCATTAATAATGCTAAATGGTAAACTTTTTAACATTTAAATTTTTCCTTTGTTTTATTTTTATTTTATTATTATTCTATTATTTTTTTTTTTTTTTTGCAGCATAATTTTTTTTTTTACACTTTTCATATATGTTCGATTATAAATTCTTTTTATACAATCTTCGTTTTCTTATTTTTTACCCTCCTTAAATTTTTTATTCGTATCATTTTATAACTTCTCCCCCCCTCCCTCCTTGCACTATTTTTTTAATTTTACTATTTTCTTTTCTTTTTTTTTATTTTTTTCCTTCTTCGCTTTATGTATTTTTAAAACTGTTTTTACATTTTCACATTTTCCCCTGTTCCCACTGTTTTTATTTTATAACTTTTTCCTGTCATTTCTTCACCTTTCCGAAGTTTAAGAATGCAAAATCTATACGTTCTAATAAGATGGCTAAGTAAAGCAATTATAAGCTCCCTTTTCGGGGATGTGAATATAATAAACCCAGAGAATGTACCCTTATATGGATCTGTTATATTTGTTGGTAATCATAACAATCAATTTATTGATGCATGTATGTTAGTAGCAAGTATTCCAAGGCAAGTAAAATTTATAATTGCCGAAAAATCTATGAGAAGAGCAATTATTGGAAAATTAGCTAAAATAATTGGATGCATAAGTGTAAAAAGACCAGAAGATTTAAAATTTAAAGGTATTGGTCATATATATTGGTCTAAAGGTGACACAAAAATTAAAGGGATAAACACAAGATTTAAATTAGATGTACAAATTGGAGATAAATTAATGACACAAAATAGAATTTTTTCAGTTACGAAAATTGAATCTGAAACTGATTTAGTCATTCAAGATGCTATAAATATCGAATGTGAAGATAAAAAAAATGGAGTAACTTTTAAAATTATACCCAAAATAAATCAATCAGAAGTATATAATTTAGTAACAAATAGCTTAAAAAATGGAGATACTATTGGAATATTCCCAGAAGGTGGATCACATGATAGAACAAATTTACTTCCATTAAAACCAGGTGTTGCTATTATGACCTTATGCGCATTAGCTGATGGTATTGAAGATGTTTCTATTATACCTGTTGGTTTATCTTATTCTAAATTATATCAGTTACAAGGTTGTGTAACTTTATTTTATGGAAATGCAATTATAGTTTCACAAGATTTATGTAAAGATTATAATAAAAATAATAGAGAAGCAATTTCTAAACTGCTAGCAAAAATTGAAGAAGGTATGAGAAGCTGTATTCTGACGTCTAAAGATCATCAAACTAGTAGATGCATAGAATTATGTGTTAGTTTATATACACCAGAAAGAATGACAATATCAAAAAATAAAATTTTTAATAATTTACAACTCTTTTGTAAAATGTTTTGGAAATTTGGAAATTCTAAAGAAATTGTACAATTAAGTTATGAATTACAATGCTATGAAAAATTACTGGAATCAAACAAGATTAATGATGATGAAGTGTGGATGCTTAAACAATCTACTTCATCTGCAACATTAAAATTTATTGAACAGATTGGTAGTTTAATATTTTGTGTAATTTTTGGTATGACTTTTTCTCTCCTTTGGTTACCCTTAGTTTGTATTTCTATATATTTAGCAGAAAAACATAGAGAAGCTGCTTTAAAAAATAGTACAGTAAAAATACAAGGTGGTGATGTTGTAGCTAGTTATAAAGTTTTAGTATTATTAGTATTATTACCAACTTTTAATATTATGTATGGTTTAATATTTAGTTTTTATCTTTACCAGTCGTGGTTAAAGAGAATTCTTTTTATAATTTTAAGTATGTGCATGTTACCTATTTGTTATTATATCAATTTAAATTATGCAGCACAAATACCTGTTCTATTAAGACAAATGAAAATACTTTTAAAAGTAATATGTGGAAAAATTAATGTATGGAGAGATAATGAAAGAGAATTAATAAGTACAAGGCATGAACTTCAACTGAAAGTTCGTAATGTTGTTTCAAAGTTAGGTCCCAATGTATCTGACGATTTTCTGGAGCAACTGTATAGAAATATTCCAAAATTTGTTGTTGATGCAGACACAAAGAGATTGATACGGGGAAAAGATGAGTGGGTTCCAATTTTACAGTGCTCACAGTTAGAATATAAAGAAGAAATTCTATAAAACGTGTAAATGGAAATAAGCAAAAGGGGGCTACAAGACGGTAAACAATTAAGACAGTCATAAAGCAAAATTACTTATATACCAAAGTTGCATGTGCATGTGCAATATTTTTATACCGTATATATAATTCTTTTACGTATGTTTGTATTTTTATTTCTATATGTTAACCTACAACCTCCTTTTGCGTTAAGCGTATATTTTAAAATATATTATTTGCTTACCATATAATATCAAAGTAAAATTATTATGCCTTATGCCTTATATGCAGATATGATTTTTATTATTTTTGTTAATTTAAAATAATTATGTATACACGCGCATACTTACATATATACATATGTATATATTTATTTATAATTATTATACATGTAATTACACCGATTAAAGAACTTACACCTTACGCAAATATTTTTTTATGTCGAAAAAATTTTTTTTTTTAGCTTATGCTTACCTTTTAAGTTATAAGCATGTATTTAAAAATTATTCATTTGTTTTTTGTTTTTTGTTCTCTTTTTTTAACTTTTTAATATTTATATTTATATAGTGCACATGAATTGGAAAATAACTTATTATATATAATGATACACAAAATATATCCATTTATGTATACGTATATGTATTATATATGTATATATATACATATTTATAAGTAAGTGTTATTAGGGATAACGCTTAATATATGAAGTATATAACCATTTTTAAATGACATGAATTTTTTTTTATTCAAAATTTATACTTAATTTCTCCCAAGCTGCAATTTTTTCGTTTAAACTTCTAAATATTTTTAAGAGAAAAAGAATATAAATTTTGGTTTATACTTTAAAAAAAGTGTATAAAACAAGAAATACAGGTTAAGGGAGTGTATATATTTTTTCTATTAAACAAAAAAAAAAAAAAAAGAAATGTAGAACGAATAAAGAGAAATACAATTTACGCTACGTTCATAAAAAAATGATTCTAAAAGATTTACAAAACTGTTAGATGATTTATAAACGGTTTATCGTATAAACCTTTCATCGTGGTGTTCTTGTTCTATGTATATACAAGGATGTATGTGTGCGCTTTTTCTATTTTATACAACCTGTAATAATATATGCGCACTATTTATGATAATCTTTTTAGGTAATAATATCTACTTAATTATATATGCTTAATTATATCTACCTAATTATATGTGTGTTATTAAATATATGCTATCCAGTTTGCTTTATTCCATCTTCCTAATATCATAGACCCCATCATATCTACTCCTTTTACTTCTTCTCTCCTTTGCTTATTTTGACTTCCTCTTCACTTTACATTTGCTCATAATACTAACCAACAGGTTGGACGACTTTATAAAGAACGCATAAATAAGCATCAGCAGCGGAGATAATAACGAATAAATAGCTTTAAAGAAAGAACTGATATGATTCTCATCATTAATGAATGGCTTTTCCTTAAGATTTTGAAAAATATATTTCATCATATGTTTTTCTTTTTCTAAATGAGTTTGTCTTTTTCTTTTTACTAACATTAATAAATTAATTAAAGAAGTGTCTTTATTAATTTTAATTCCTTCATTTAACACTTCTATTGATTTATTGTATTCTCCTAACATAAAATATCCTTTAGCTAGTCTAAAATAAATTTTAATATTTTTTTTATCATTTTCTTGAGCTAATAATGAATATTTAACACATTCTGAATACTTATTTAGCTTCATATAACCTTGAGCAATATTGCTACAGTATGTGGAGTGTAAGGTATTGAATGCCTCTAATCGTTCCTTACTTAGTTCTTCTTTTTTTGATAAAACATAATTTATAGTCCTTAGCCCCCTTTCCCATATTTTTAGTGCTCCTTCATAATCTCCTCTATTGTATTTTTCATTTGCATCATCCTTCGTTTGTTTTTCATCATCGGAAAATTTTGCATTCGTTATATCTTTTAAAAACTTATTATTATTTTCTTCATCTGCTATTACATATTCATTTTCTAAGTTAATATTTTTGTCTTTTTCTTTATTTATGTAATTTTTACTACTCTCCTTTTTATATGGTATGTGTCCCTGCTTTAAGTAGGTTCTTGACAACATATTCCCTTCATTAGTAAATATATTATGATTTATATTTTTATTATCATTTTTACTAATATTATCATTTTTACTAATATTATCATTTTTACTAATATTATCATTTTTACTAATATTATCATTTTTACTAATATTATCGTTTTTACTAATATTATCGTTTTTACTAATATTATCGTTTTTATTAACCTTTATATTACCATCTTTTTTCTTACTATCATTAAATTTTATATTAGACCTTTCCAAATTATTTATACTATTCAACTTAGTACGTTTCTTACATAAATCCATATTTTATGCCTTTTTTTTATATATTTTTTTTTTTAAAAAAAACATTTGTTTATTTTATCTTTTATTTTCCTTTCAAATCTTTATTTGTCATTAATTAAAATATTTAACATATCCAAAATAATTGGGCACAAAAAACACATATAACGCCCTTACAGTCACAATATTAATTTATTTCCCCTACTTTTTACAAAGTTATACTTCACATCCTTCTTAACTTTTGCAACAGCTTGAAAAATAAAAAAACACTCTTATCATACGTGATTTATATATGCCTATTATTCATATTGCACGTTTTAGTCCAACTCTATGCTTTATACATTATTGTTTATATTTTTCTATACTAAAGTTATATGTATTACTTGCGCAAAAAATGCGTTCACATAAAAAGAGCGAAGAATAATTATAACTTAAAAAATGTGTCAATAATGTATGTATATACTTAACACAGCAAGTTAAATTGGTGTGTGCAATTAAAGAGTTACAGTGTTATAATATAATCAAAATAATATATAAGTAAATATAAAAATACGAAAATAACGCACACTTATTTATATTTCACAACTTTTTAGCCCAACATTTGGTTCATATTTTTTTTTTTTTTTTTTTTTTTAAATAAATACGCTTTTCACAAAAAACAAATAGAGCTTATAATATTTTTCCAGGAGATATTTATTAACTTATTTAATATTTTTGATATTATTTTTAGTAAGTTTTTAATTCAAAATTTTACCTATTTTCTAAGAATTAAGAGACTATAATTTAATATTGTGGAAACTACCAAAAACGGTATTATTCTTTCAAACGTTAACAAAAGGTTTTTTTTTTTTTTTTTTTTTTTTTTTTGTTAACATACCATTGAGGAACTTGATCGTAAGACGACCGTGAACCAAAAGATGAATTCACATATATATATATTTATATATACATGTACATACTATTATTAATATGCTTAAATAACGGCGCTTTACAGTTTACGTTAGAAAAAAATGTTTCGTAAAAATAAGTTTTTACATGTTTGCAGTAATAATTACATATTTAATTAAACATAATACAAGTGCTTGCTAATCAAGATATGAAATTATGCTAAACGATTTGGATAAAGGTGATATAATAAAAAAACTTGCTATTAAATGTAATAATAGATATATTAAAAAGGTATATGCGTTAAAATAAAGGCCACCCATGCTAAACCAAATTTGACAAAAGCTATTTAGCTTAAATAAAAACAAATGAGAATATATATGTATGTATGTATGTATGTATATATATATATATATATATATTTAGAAATAGTCATAGGTATCTAAATTTTTTAGACAATTTGTTAACTTCATCTTTTGTTCATAGTCATCTAATTCTGGGTTAAACAAATTTTTTATTTTCGTCATCGATACATTTGCTAAGTTGTCTCCACACAGCAATATGTCATTTTTGTTGAACATTCTTAAGAGGAAGAAAAGGAGTGTAAAAATATATAGGCAAAAACTGAAACGTGCGTACATATATATATGTATATATATATTTATATTTATACACATTAACTTAATGCAATAGTAATGTTCATACTTTAGGGATATAATTCTTGATGACTCGACAGGATTAGGGTAGAAAATAATTAAAGGGTCCTTTGAAAAAAAATCGAAGTCCCATAATTCTACCCTGCCGTCATCAGAGCAGCAGATAAAGGATGTAGAATTATTAGGTAACCTGAACCGTCAAGAAAAAGGTGCATATATATATATATATATATATATATATATATATATATATATATACATAAACATTTATATGTACATTTATTTATCTATATATTTTTTTTTTTTTTTCATTATTAGTATGCATTTTTGAATTACCATAATATATCGTTGATTGAGGAAAAGGAATTCTTCGATTTAAATGTTGTAATTTGATTATTGCAGAACTTACTCCATAACTTTACTGTGCAGTCATCTCCAGCACTTAGAAAAATATCATGATCAAATTTATTTATTTTAATTTTATTAACAGTACCAAAATGTGCAACATAATAATTTAAATAGGATTTTTGATAGCAGCTATTACACCTGTATATTATGCCATTCTTTGTACCTAATTTTGTGAAAAGCAAAAATAATGTAGTACATTCCAAATGTCCCCACCATAGGTGCATGTTCTTTGTATAAATGCGTTGCTATTATGAATATATTTTTGCAACATGTTTAAAATATTAAATATATAAATAAAGAAATGTACCATAAAAATGTATTTAAAATGCTTTATACGTACACACATGTATATATATATATATATATATGTATGTATTTATGTACGTATTTATGTACGTATTTATGTATGTATGTCTGTGGGCACTTCTACAAGTATGATATGCACTAACCTAGGTAGTAGTACGAATGCGTCGGTTTGATTTTCTTGTCAATAATATTTTCCGTGATGTTCTTATAGTGATTCAGTAACTCTTCTTCCTTTGATATCTGTTTAGTATACTTTTCCACCACATCATTACTCTTATGATCTGCTATATTATTCACATCTATATCATTCATTGCTACAGTGTTCTCTGCTTTATTATTTATCCCTTCACACACATGATTAACTATTTGTTTCTGTTCATCTACTGATTCCTGATTTTTCCTATTTGCACAATTCTCAGTAAGGTGGTCATAAAGTTTTCCCTTTTCATTTAAATTGTTCGAAGAGTCTTTCCCTATATTGCTCATAATAAAATCTTGATCATGGTGCATATAGTTATCTATATCGATACATGTTATGGACGAATTAAATGGTTTATTCGCATGATTTTTATTTTCAAATACAGATGATAAATCTTGATATAAATCATTTTTTTTATTTTTTAAATACAAAATTTCTTTATTTTTTAATTCTTTTTCTATGTTCCATTGATATACAAACCCATTTTCATGTGCTGAATAAAAAACGCTTTCTAATGTATTATTGGTAGCAAAACTATTTTTAAAAGAGAAATCGTAAATAGGTTCAAAACAGTTTTCATAATAATTTTTTATTGTTGTTGATTTCAGAACAGGAGACTTATCACTATTTCTAATATCGTAAATATCAATATGCCCATTACACAATGCAGCTACTAAAATATTAGGATTAATATTAGAATATTTAATTTTCATAACACTCGTATTTAAGTTATATAATTTTAATGGGTATGTTGGATTGAGGAAACTAAATATAGCAATATTTCCCTTACTATTTTGAAAACTACCAATATCTAAAGTGTTAGAATAGCTAGCTGTTATGTAATCTTGATAGAACTTATTTGTATCTATTGATGTTACTATTTTCTCTAAATTTTTATAATGAAACTGAAACAGTTTATCTATTGATATATTCTTTATATATTTTTTTACTTTCGAATTATATAGCATATTGTTTTCCCTGTTTTCATTATATTCTCCATTCTGCTTATAATATACTATGTCATCATTGTCATAGTTATACTTAGATGAGTAATCATCTTGCTTAACTTCAGTACTTATTTTTATTCTATTACCATTTATAGATGAAAATTTTTCTTTCTTTTTTATTACATATGATATTCTTTTTTTCTCTATATTTTCTTTTACTGAAATTTGTTTTTTTTTTTCTTCATTACAATTATTTTTTAAAACATCATCTATGATTAACGTATTTATTTTATTTATCTTATCTTCTTTGCTCTCTTCATTTGTTATAATATCTAATATTTGATGATCTTTTTCAGGTTTATTCTCACCTTCTATTCCTATTTCTATGGTTAATTCTTTTTTATTATCCGAATTTTTATTCTGATCACTTACATTCTGCATGTGTAGATTTGTGCTAGAATCCTCCTTCTTGTCTGTAGTTTTTTCCTTTTTTTTTTTTTTTTTAATTCTCTTTCTGATTTCTTTCCTTAATTTGTTAGATAAAATTTCTTTATTAATTTTTTTTTTTTTTCTCTTTGATAAAATATCTAAACGTTCTTTTAGTAGATTAGTATAATCCATGTCACTTAAATTATTATTGAGAAAAACAACCAAATTATTATCACTTCTTTCATTTATGTCCCTTCCAGAATTTCTAGCTTCATTAATTGTATCAGTATCCTTGTTAATTAAATGAAAATTTATTAACTTTTTAAAATTATTTTTAATCTTAATTTTTACAATAATTTTTTTTTTTTTATAGTTAATATTTGGATTGGTAAGAGCATCATAATTTTCCCCGTCGAACATCTTTATGGTGTTATCTTTTCTTTTTGTTGATAAATAATTTACGTTAATGTTTTTATAAATCATTTGCTCATAAGAATAAATGTTTTGTACTATATGTTTTTCAATAGTTTTTAATATTTGTACAAAACTTGTTTTATTAAAATTTTTTTTTGGATTATTTATTTGCCATGGCATAACACTTGAGTCTTCTATATATTCTTGACCTTCCTCTGTATTATCATTCTGCTCTTTTTTCTTTTTAATTATTGACTTAATTAAATATTCATCTTCGCTAAAACTACCTTTAAAAGAGTAACATGAAAGAAAGGGTACGAAAAATATATAAATGGGGAAGGGTAAGGAAAGAGTTTTGTATGTAGATAAACACACATTTTGCTCTATTTTCTTATTTTTTTGTAAGTAGTTCCACAATACTAAAAAACATTTAGGAAGTTTATTAAACTCTAAGTGTATATAACTTTTAGATTAATTTCACTACTTTTCTCTTTGTAGCTAGTACAAAAAGAATAATAAAAAAGAAGGGGAGGGGGGAATAAAAAAGTTACTTGTTAAAAATTTCATCGTTTTCATGTTTTTAAATCTGTTCTTAGTTCTGAATGTTCTGCTTTTATTTGATAATGTTCGAGACATGTTTTTTGTTAAGAACAGTGTATTAAAAAGGGAGGTGTTATTCTTTTTAGATTTATAAAAAGATTTCGGTATGATTGTTGTATGTTTGTTATCAACAACATTTTTGTCAACTACTTGAACCCACATGTTCTTTTTTAAAATTATTCGTTCGTTAATGTTTAAGGAGTCTCCATATTCATCCATTATCTTTTTCAACTTTTTGTTTCTATATTTTATGAATTTTTTGTGCAATAATTCTGATCTGTACGAGGGAACAAATAGACGCACATACCCATATTATACATATAAGTGTATATATATATATGTATATAGGTATGCATATCCAGAAATGAACAAAACTGCGTTAGAATATATAACCATGAATTAGCATAAAAGAAGCGAACTTATGCTAGAATTACAGCTGTTACTACACACACCTTTAAAGTGACTAATTCATTTATGTGTTTAACTATTTAAATGTTTAATTTTTTTTTTTTTTTTTTTATTTCTTATAATTTAACATGTCTGAAGGGTTTCGTATGGATAATTTGTACAATTCATATAAATTCGTTTGGGAGCTTCTATTTTGCTTGCTAATAGTAGAAACATACACATCCTTATTTTTTCTGAATACATTTAAAGTTTGCATTGACTTATTTATGTAATTATTCTCATCATTATTTAATAATTTTTCATATCTTTTATTTTTTTCTTCAATTATCAATTTTTCTTCTTCTATATCATTTATTACATTTGGTATATTTAATAGAGTTATTGTTTCTGTTTCGCTTAATAAAATTTCTGAATAATATATATAGGAGAATAAATATGAAAGGTTGAAGAAGCAAAAAAAAAAAAAAAAAAAGAACTACAACAAATGTACAATAAAATTGACGATATAATTTTACCATCATAAGATTCTAAAATATCTTTTTCATCTTGAACGTATTTTAATGGGCTTCTTAGTTTTACATCTCTATGTATATACTTTTTTTTTTCTAGTGATATTTTTAAATTTTCGTCTAATATGCCCCTTATTTTTTCATGATCGTATGATTCTGTTATACCATCTTTTTTGGTGTCTCCCTCATTTTTATCATCAAAATGTTTTAGTAAATGGTCTAGTGAAGGGAAGAGAGGTTATATAAATATATATATATATATATATATATATACGTACGTATTTGCCTAATTTTCTAACAAAACCTTTTTCTTATTAAAAGAAAGAAATAGGAGGTGGAGGAAATAACTTTTATGCATGTGTTCACATAAGAAGCACACCCCTATTTCATCAGATGCTTATGTGGCTCTCACCAATTTGATCAAACGATTTCTTTGTTTCCGTTTCTTGAAAACTGAAATATATCGGCTTTGGTGTTATGTTTTTGTTATCTAAGATTATCTCAATATGATCATCTTCAAAGTAAGAAAGACATATAAAGTTACTGTAAAATTTTTTTTCTTGTTTATTCATTTTGAAGATATTTTTTGTTAAAAAGTTTCATATACTATTTATAACACTATTTATATATATACTTATATGTGTTTACCTTTAAAATCAGCATTCAGCTTATTCGACTTGTTAAAGCAAATTTTGCTCATATTGCTTTTAATTTTTTTAATAGTGCTCAAACCTTCTTCCATTGTTACTTATTATTGTTGATAAGTTTTATAGAGTTCTCAGTTGTGTATTATAATAGAAACACGTGTACAATATATTTTCTATATTTTGCAATAAATATCCTTACAATGCACATGCAAATATATGCACGTTCATATTACAGATATGAGGTTCTAGATATTGTGCATTTCCAGGATTCCCTATATAAATGGTAATAAAAACAACTTTGAATCCATTGTGTTATATACGTACATATATATATACATATATACACATTTTATTCTGAAAAATGTAATAAAAATACCTATTGTTAAAGCTGTGGTTTTTATAATTTTGCGCTTTTTCTAACACTCAAATATGCATATAGAAATAGTAATAAAATATTCGCATTATTTTTAAAATAACATCACTACATTTTTTGATATTTTTAATATTCTCATATGTGGAATAGGCAAGATTCACACGAAAAAAAAAAAAAAAAAAGAGAAAGTGAAAAATTCATAAAATTTTTTTTTTTTCACACTGCCGAGCAACAATTTAAGATGAAGATAAGGAAAGCTCATATAAAGGGAAAAAATAAGATTATAAAAAATGCTTAAATGTTATATATACATACACATATACATATATAAATATATGTTTATGCGTATATGTCATATATGTACTGTGCATGCCAAGTTATCACTAAACGAATGACTAACCTGTGGATGCAATGAAAATTAACAAGATGTTTGTCTTAAAAGTGAGAATGAGAAAATTAGGAAGAAGAAATGAAAAAAATTGTTTCAGCACAGTAAGTAATAAAAGTAGTAATTTTATTAATAAAAATGAAAGAGAACGTAATGTAAGTAGGGAAAAATTCTCTTTTCCAAAGGAAAAGTTTGATAATTTTAAACAAATTAATGTAAAAAATTTAAATAATAGGGAATTTTTATATTATATAGGATATGGCAGCAAGAATAAATTGTTAAATTTAGACGTTTTAAATAGTATAATGCAAGAATTGCAAATTAAAGTAATAAATAGTATAAATTGCATCACGACGGACTTTAATCAAAATGAAAAAAATATATTAAATTCGAAATGTTATCAAACAGAAGGTAACACAAAAAATCCTTTTTTTGATATACATGATTTAGTGAAAGTCTATTTAAACATCTGTTACATTAATTCTTATTTTTTTTTAAAGAAAAAATATGAAGAAAGATTGGACAAAATAAAGGAGAATGTTTTAAATAAAGAAAGAAATAATATGTATTGTAGTGAAGGACGTGTATTTGCTGAGAGTAATCTATTCTCAAAGAAGACAATAAATAATGTAAAGAGAAAGGGGGTAATAGGGATTGAAAAGGAAATAAAAGGAAAAAAAGAAGAAAAAGGAGAAACAAAAAAATCAGGAGAAAGCGAACTAACTTACAATAGTAATAGTTACACTAGCACGAGTGATCTATTTGAGAAAGATCACTTCATCTACACAAACATATCTGACAAGGACTATGAACATAACGAGTTTGTGTGCAATGAATATGTAAAAAATATATTTAATATACTTTCCATATTTTTTCTTCAAAATATAAATATTCTGAACAACCATTACTTATGCAGACTTTTTTATGGATATAACAAAAGTAAATTTTATAATGGAAGATATTTTAATAATTTATGTTTTGAAATAATTAAAAGAGTAAAAAAAATTAGGACATATCACTTATATTTGATACTAATGAACTCTTATTATTTAAATTATATAGATTCTATATTTGTTAAAATAGTACTGATTAATACAATTAGTAAACTTTCTCAATTACCGTGTGAAGCCATATGCCAAGTTATTCCAGTTGTCCCCTTATTTATAAGTTCAGAAAAATTATTTTTTAAAATTAATGTTATATATTCCAAAAAAATCGCAAGCTTTAATCAAATAAGTCATCTAATTAATTTATTTAAAAAGATGGTGCAGTACAACCTTATATCTCAGAAAAATATATTCTTAACTTTTAAATATTTAAATAAATTTATGAAAGTGAAAAAAAGTTTATTCAAAACAAGCAATTTTAAAAATAAAAATGTGAAGGAAGAGAGTACGAAAAAGACCAATGTGCATGAATTCAGTGCTTCAAATGATGATAGTGTAATAAACAATTTAATAGAAAACTTTGATACATTTACATATGAAGACAATAAAAAAAAAAAAAATATCATGGAAATTAGTCTAGATAAAAATTCATTAAAGGATAATAATCTTCTAACTTTTAGAAATGTCAATGCAAAATTTAAGAATGGTAATGTATATACAAAAGAAGTAAATGGTGAGTTGAAAAACGAAAACTTTTGCATAACGGAAGAAGAAGAGGAAGGAGCAGTAGAAGTAGTAGAAGGAGTAGTAGGAGAAGTAGTAGAAGACACGTTAGAAAATGCAGAGGAAGAATATCGCAACAAGAGCGAACTTATTAGATATAATGAAAACTATGTTGATGATACGACAGAGAGTACTTACAAAAAGGAGAAATTATTTTTTAATTTAAAAATAATTGAAATGCACCTAAAGCACGATTTCAAAAGCATATATTGTCTTTTTCCTAATGATTACAAGAATTTTCTTCAAAAAGTTAAAAACATTTCATGTACTTTTAATAAGAATATGCAAGGAGAAAAATTAATTTATATTTTAAAAAAATACATGAAAATGTTAAACTACAAATTTATAACTTTTACTCATGGGCCATATATTTTACATATCTGTGACCCTTTTCATAAAATATATCTAGATTGGAAAAATGGCTGGAAATTATACCCATCGTATGAACAAGTTTCTCAAAAAAATTTTGAAATGAATAAAATTAATCATCTAAAGAAAGAAGGATTTAATGAAATTTTAATTTGCCATGATTCTTTTACAAAGTGTCAAAATGAACAGGAAAAATTGAAATATTTGAACTGTATTTTGCGGCATACAAAGTTTTCAAAGTGTACTACCATCATGAATGAAAAAGGTAAATTCCATGGTCCGCTGGAATTAATGGATATATATGTATAGATTATAAATTAAAAAAAATAATTTTTTTCTGCGTCATCTTATTGCAAAGTAGCATTATCTATTTATATATATATATATATATATCCTTTCCTTGTAAAGCATTTTCTTTAATTTTGTTCTCTTTTATATTGTGTTATTCGCTGTTTTGCTTTTTTTTTTTTTTTTTTCTTTATGTGTTCCAGGGGAGTAAAGTACTCCTTTTTAAGGTTTTGTCCTTTTTAAATATTAATTTTTTTTTTTGTGTACGGTGACACACATTATTTGTCTATATGCAACTCTATATATGTACATTCAATGTTATATTTTCTTTTTTCTTTTTTCTTTTTTCTTTTTTTTTTTTTTTTTTTAAATATGTAATATGCCTTATATTACAACATTTAACACTTTTTATTTTAAAGAAAACAGTTTTTACAACAATACTCACATGCCTATTTGGAACAATTTTAGATATAGTAATGTAAAACGTTGGTTTATTCTCAAATGCATGTAAGCGATACATATATATATATATATATATATATATGTGTACATTTCTGTATATATACATGTGTATATATGCTATTTTTGAGACAGAATAATATTAAAAAAATATTATAATAATAAAAATCACAAACAAATAATTCTGATGAGCTTTTAATTAAAATTTCTAATAAACCTTTTTTGTATTATTTCTTTTTATATTGTAACTTCTTTCAAATTATATGTCGAGAATTTTTACTTGCCCTACATGGAGTGAAAAGATATTTCTTCATTATTCTATATTTAAAAAATACCTTTTTTCCTCCTGTTTTGTATTTACTTACGGCAAATTTACATAAACAGTGTATTTCGTATTTATACCTATATATATATATACATATACAGGTAGGTATAGGTAACAAACGCACGAACTCACATGCACACGTATCCTAATTTAAAAGAAGTATGCATACAAATATGACGAAAACGTTATCTTGTTTATATCATAAAAATTTTCATACGTGTAAATGTAATCAAAATTTAATTTATTGTATAAATTTATAGCGGCTTTATTATAATCTATTACATGCAAATAGATGTATAAAGGAATTGATGCATCTTCATCATTATTATAGATATGTGACCTCTTGGTTTTTACATTTCTCAAGTAAAAAAAAGGTCTGTCTTTTAAATTATGAGCACAAAAGTTATTTAAAAAGAAATCTAAAATTTTACTATTTATGCCAGAGCAGTACCTAGGATTATTATATGGGGGGAAATTAACAATGTATGAAATTTTTTTTTTTTTTGGAATCTCTCCGTTTGTTATTATTTCTGAATTTTTATTATGAATAATATCATACAAATAATGTAAATAGTCATTCAGTATAATTTGTTTATAGCATGCCCCTATTACCCCGTTGCATATGCTGTAGTTTTTTGATCTTTCTCTATTCCGTTTATTTTTACATTTGTTACCATTATTCGTACTATTATTCATATTCTTTAAATCATCTCTTTGAATTGTGCAAAAATTTGTATTTTGTAATTTGTAATGATCCTTAGTAGCCTCACCAGAGATATCACAGGGACTGATATTACCTAACGTCTCTTCTTTACTTCTTACCCCCTTTGTAATATCTACTCCATTTGTCATATTATTATACAGATTTGTATTAATAATATCACAATGATTCCCTAACACATGCCCCATTTGCTTTATTAATTCATTTTCTTTATTTCCATTTGTTTTTTCACACATTTTATTATATTCCCTGCTTTTTAGGTTTTCTCTTTGTACTTTTTCCATTTTCCTGTGTAATTTTTCTTCTTCCATATCTTTTCCATATTGACAAAAGCGATGATGTTTCATTTCAATGTCTGATAAAACTTTTTCATCATTTAAAATTGTGCAAAGCTCGTCCATAGAACTGTCTGATAGTATACCCTCGTCAAACGTATCATTTGTTGTACATTCGTCTTTTAAATTATTAGATAAACTATAAAATGCATCATTATCTATGTAACAGTAAATTTTATTATTATACAAAAATATTCTATATATAATGAAATAAAAATAAAACAAAGTATAATCAATGAGATAGGAAGCTAAATTTAGACCTCTAAAATATTCACTTATTCCCACTGTTAATATGTAAACACTATTAATTTTTTTTTTAATGTATTTTTTTGTTATATCTTTAATATTTTCATTCATATAAATTTCTTCATATAATTTTTTTTCAAAGTAAATATCCTTATTTATATTTTGAATTTTCAGAATATTTAAATCACCTAGAACATTGTTTACACTTAGAAGTTTTTCTTTTTTTTTTCCTTCCAACGAATTGTCCCAACAATTATTAATATGATCATTATTTGTTATAAAATTGAATGTCGATGATTTTATTGCTTCCTTTTTATCGTTTATTTTAGCTTCTGTATTTCTATGTTCTTTTTCCACTCTTTGATTAATTTTACAATTATTGCACGTATACATGTTGTTTTTATCCTTTCCATTATTATTAACATTTTTGTCTAAAGGAATATAATTATCTAAAAAATTTATAGAAGTATCATACATATACTTTAAATAATTTTTCTCTTTTTTAAGATTATTGGATTTTTTTCTAAAATGATTATATATATTAATAAAATCCTTTTCATTTTTAACATCTTGGTAATTAATTAAAGTCGATATGCTACCGATTAAATAATCTTTTTTTATTTTATTTTTTTTAATAGGATTATATAAAAGTAACGTTTCTTTATTTAAGCACATATTTTCCTTCACACCATTTGTACGTTTATCTTGATCTGTGCCATTTCTCTCCTCATATATTATACTTTTCTCCTTTAGTTGATTGTATATGTCATGAATATTACTATTATTATTATTATATATTTCATTATTACTACCTTGATATTTGTTAAGATATTCATTAATATAATCTCTAACATCGTCATAATTTGATCTATTATTCTGCTTTTTGTCAGAAATGAAAAGATTTTCTTTATCACAATAATTATAATTGTTTTTTTCCTCATTTTCTCTGCAATACCCTGTGGATTCATATTTACCAATGTTGTCTTCTTTTTTATAATCCTTTTTCAACAAATCATTATTGTAGCAGTTATTATTTCCAAAAGTTCTACTACCATTAATAAACAAATTCATTTTTTCTTTTTTTAAATTATCTTCGTTATTTATATTTCCCTTCAATTTCATTTCAAGATAATTGCACTTGTCCCCGTTCGCAATAGAATCCACATTCGAGGATGCAATCTTCGTACATTTTTGAGTATTCAGATTTTCATTTTCTTTGTAATTAGTACTATTAATAAAATTTTCATTTTTCCTTTCATTAATTAGGTTATCCTTTTCCATGTGATATAAATTATTTTTTGGAATATTTTTAAAGGAACCATTTTCATAATCATTATATTTTACGTGAGAATTATTAGAGCGTTTGTTCTTATTAATTCTGCTATTAGTGTCATCTATAAATTTTATGTAATCCAGTAAAATCTCTTTTTCAGTAATATTTTCTATAGGTTTATTTCTTACCATTTTGGTAATATAATCACTATTAACATAATCAATAAACGAAAAGGGTAAAAAGGCCCCTAATGAAAATATTTCTTCTTCCTTCCATTTTTTATTTATTTTTTTTTCTCCACCAATATCCATATCTACTGAATTAGTTAACGAATTACATTCTTCTGAATTCATAAATTTTTTATTTAAATCATTATCCATGTCATCATCATTATAATCCGAATGTTCATTTAGTGCCTTGGTCTCCTCCACTTTATTTACTTTTATTCTATGTATATAATTATCTGCTGAATTAGAATTTATTAAGTTTTTTATTTCTCCCTTTATATTGATATGGTCAGAATCATTTAGGTCATTGCCCCTGCTGTTATGATAAGATCGATTGTTCAGATGATCACGAATGTTAGTATAATCATAATTGCTAGGGGGATAATCAATGTTATGATAGCTTTGATTCATCTCATTATTACTTCCATTACTGTTATTGCTTGTATTGTTGCAATTGCCATTAATATTACCATGGAAGCTCCTATTGTTATTAATCCCTTTTGAAACAGTGTCATTGCAATTATAATTATTACTGCAGCTGCTGTATCTTTTATTATTTACATTATTTCGTAATGAATTGGAAATCTTATCAGTAATTTTTATAATATCATCATCTATTATTTTATTATCATCAAAATTGCAAATACTAAAATAAAAATCTGCATGATACTTAACAGGAAATAATTCTTTATGCAAATCAAAAACATCTTCAATGTCAACATCTTTTAAAAAACGAAAATATATTAAATTTAAAATATTAATTTTCTTTAGTATTTTATGTAATAATATTTCCCTATCTTCACGCAGATCTAAAAATAATCGAGAACTTAAAATTTGTTCATGCATGTCATTGCGTAAAGCAGATGACGTTGACAGAAATCTTTGCTTCTTTTGCTTTTTAAATAACCCTAAAACATTATTTACAACCTTATCGTATTGGAATTCAATAAAATTACTTTTTTTATTTCTGGAGTGCACATTCTCATCACCCCTTTTAAGGGAATTTAAAAAATTCAAATTTATGTCGTTCTTGTCTTCATTATATCTGTCCATATTTCATTATTATTACTATTATTGTTAATTTTTTTTTTTTTTTTTTTCGCCTATTTCAACATTTTAAATAAATTAAAACGACTTTTTCGTTATCTCTTATTGTTCTTGTCTTTTTTACATATAAGCTATGAAAATATGTACACGTGTATATGTATATATATGTTTTGGCATGTGCATATATTTTTATACTCATGAGTACTCGTGTACGCGTATGGATATATGTGTGTATGTTCACAGATATTAATGTACATATATATATATAAATATATATATGTATATATATGCATATATATGCACGTCCTTAATTTTAAGTTGTAATTACAAATACTTCAAAATTGTAATAAATTAATACATACTTTATTATATGTTTAAATTGTACATACAATTTATTCATTTATTTATTTTACTTATTTGGGAAGAATTCTTCATAATACGTTATCTCAATTTTTTTTAATATATGTATATATACATGTACACATCCAAATGTTATTATGTATACATTTATTTATACATGAACATATACTTGTACTTAGCTGTTAAAGAATTAGACTAGTCAAAATTAAAAAATATTATATTTTTTAAAAAAAAATTTCAATTAAAAAGGAGAAAGACATTCCAATAAAATGAAAAGATATTATAAAAAAATGGAAGCATTAAAATAGTGTTGTATAAGAATAATAAATAAAAAGAATTTAGATTGAACATTAAAAAAAAAAAAAATAAAATAAACATATCACATATTATAAATTTGTATATATAATAAAACAAAAAAAAGGTAAGCATACGAAATAATATTATAATGTATAAAAAATAAGGCATTTTTTAAATTAAAAAAAATAAAATAAAATCCATAGACCAAGAATATTTCATCAATAATGAATACAATAATAAAAATATTTTCACATATAACCGAACAAAGCAGAAAATAGATAAATGATGCAATTGTTCAATAAAACAGTTACATATGTTTAACAAAATCGTATAATAATTTATGTAATAATATATAACCACATAAAAAATAAATACACTACTGTTTGTAATAATATATAACCACATAAAAAATAAATACACTGCTATTTGCAATTATAAATAACCACATAAAAATTAAATTCAATTATAAAAAAATATAATGACATATCATAATATAATAAAACATAATATGATAAAATATTGAAAAGTATAACTTAATATTAAATTCACATTAATATACAGATATTAAAAGTTATTAACTATAGTATTTTAACTGTTAGCAATTTAAGAAAATTATTGCTCAAGTTGGGATGAGCAAACGACTTAATAATGTTCATTTATAATTTTTCCTTGTGATAAAAAGGAAATAAATAATATAAAATAAAATGGGAAACAAGAGCTTATTTTATGAAAAAGAAAAATTATAATATATTTCTCCTCCATAGCAATAATCTTTTTTATCCTTTTTAAACAAGAAACTTGAAATTATTATATATTGTATGGGTTTTTGAAAGAGAAAAGAAAAAGAAAAAAAAACCTCAATAAAGGCAATTATGTAAGTTTATATACATAATTTGAATATTATAATATCTGCATATTATAATTATTATATGTATATTTATTAATAAAGTCAAAATATCGTTGTCAAACTGTTTTGCATACTTTTTTTTTTTTATTTATATATATTTTTAGAAGGAATTAATGTGTTCAGGGTTCTAAATAATAATATTAAGCAAAAATATACATTTAATTCTTGTACTTATATAAATAGATATATAATCAATGTTCCTGATTAAACACCTTTTAGTTGTATGATGTATATTTCATTAACTTGTAAAATAATGTTTAAGTGTATGGACTAATTGTATAGCGTTAGAATGTATACTAATGTTTTTAATAGTACTGTTCGTATTCACTATTTCATTTTTCATTATATTATTTTATTGGAATTATTTTAAAAAAAATATTCATGTTCTATACCATTTCGCATGAATACCATTTTGGGAAATTTTGCTATGTTTATTTATTCTTCCATACAAATTTCATGTAAGATTTTAAAATATTACGATTAGCAAGTGTCATGAAGGTAAATGCAGCTATTATTAATTTGCTCACATGCATATACTGTTAGATCAAATTTAAATAATAATTATAAATATTGCAATATGGGGAAATATTCCTATGTGTTATTATTCTAGAGATCTAAATAATTTATGGTATAAATTTCATTATGTTTAAGTGAACTATTATTTATATTTCTATAATACTTAAAAAAAATTAAAATTATTTTCTTTTTCATTTTATATTATTTTTATATATAATAAAAATAAAACGAGTTTTAAGGGTTTATGCTATCCTCTCAAATTTGAGAACTGAAAAAAAAACTAAAATATGAGTAATAATATAATGAAATTCGAATATATATATATATATAATTTATCATATTTATTTTATTCTTTTTTAAAGAATAATATGGAAGAGCATAAATGTAAAAGTACATGAATAAAAAGAATGAGAAGAATTAAATATACACATAAAAAAATAAATGCTTAAAAAAGGTGTGCAAATATGTTTTCTCTTAAAAGTATATACATATAAATATATATAATACAAAGTTCACTGTACTACAAATAGTTTAGCTATTTTTCTTTGTAGAGTCTCAAATTAACCCTTTTCTTATCTCTTTTTTTTTTTTTTTTCTATGTGTTTATTCCTCTGTAATTAATTCAAACTATAATATTATTCCAGTTTTCAATTTTATTTCTTCAGGACCATTAATCAATATTTTCTAAATGTTAAGCTCCAAATATTTGCATATTACATTATATAAACATATATATACACATATATATTTACGCACACACACACACATGCACATATACGCGTACATATATGTATATATGATGTGCGTATTCTGATAAACAGTTCCTTTGCCACTTCGATTTCCTTTCTGTAGCTGTTAAAAATGTTATTATAGTGTAAAATTATTCTTTCTCATCATTAACTCTCCTTAGGTATTCATTTGCATCATTTACGTCTTTATTTGAATAAAATTCGGAGTTCTTAAATTTAATAATACCATATACATTTATTGCGCAAGGAAAAAATAAAAAAGAAAAAGCCGTGTATGGTTTGTACAAATTTGTAAGGTCCCTCCACATGGTAAAAAAAGTGTAAAATAAGATTGCCATTTTACCTCCAAATTAGTTCAATGTAAATATATTATACTTATGTATCTTTTATCTCAAGCGAATATGTCATTACAAATCATACTTGTTTCATGTATGTATGTATGAATAAATATACATATATTTTTTTTTGTACATTATATTCCTATATAAATATATATATATATATATGTAAATGTTCTGTATTATAAATATGAAATATTGTAAAAAAATAAATTTTCCAGCAGTTTTAAGGTTTCAACAGAAATATATAGCTTTCACGAATTTTCTTCTTATATTTTTGTGTATTTAATAAGTGTTTCATTTTTTTGAATTTTAAAATATACAATAAATATAATAAAAAAAAAAAAAATTATAATAAAATAAAATGTAATGAAGTAAGATAAAATAAAAAAAATAATAAAAGAAAAGAAATTAAATTATATTAAAATGAAATCGAATTAAATTAAAACTACAAAGGTAAAGCACACTGGTCGTTACATAGCACTGCATTCAATTATTGTGGTTTTAATTTTTATATAATTGGAACAAATATGTAAGTCATCGAGTTTTTATAATATAATGTATGTATCAAAGAAGGAGTAAGTAAAAATATAATATAAAATGAAATAATTTAAATTGATCAGTTAAAGATTTGAAAGAATTCAAAAAAAAAAAAAAAAAAAAAATGCATGTAAATTTGGAACTGCAAAACGTATTACCTATAAAGGAATTAAAAAGTTTTCAAGGATACACAGTTACGCAATAATTTAAAAGTTTTTTTGTTTATTAAAGAAAAATAGAAAAAATGAGCTACTTACTATATACCAACCTTTTGAAATGCTCTTAAAACATATAATTTCAGGTGAGAGGTGCTCGCATTTTGTTCAGTTCAATATAAGCTTTCTATTTAAGAATAAAAAAAAGAACGTGTCCATATTTAAAAGATTTAATTCATTCGATAAAACTTATGAAAAGGGAAAAGGAGGCATAAATTCCTCATTTATATACAGTCATGAGAAAAATAAAAAAAATGGCTCGAGTTCTTTAAAAAATACAAACAATTGTCAGCATGTAGAAGAAACAAGGAAACAATTTGAGACAGAATCTAGGAGTGAATATACATGCAAAAATATTGAAGAAGAAAAGGATATTTCGTCAAACGCTTCTGATGGTGAACGTGTTGAAGGCTGGGAAGAAGTAAAGAATTATTCCAATGAAGACACAAAATACACGTATGATGATGAATGGGCAAAGGATGAAAATGAACTAAATAGAGTTGAGCATACTGAAGAATTAGAAGAAGATATAGACGCACTACTGTTTACGAATAACTTGAATTCCAGTTTAATTGGGAACCTGTGGCATGCATCAGCAAATAGCATATATAGAGAGTCATTTAAAAATGTAATTGTTTCTAAGGAATATTATAAAAATGAAGAAAATTCATATATTAATTGTGATGAAAGAGGTGAGAATTATTTGAGTAATGAAACCTATTCAGATAAGAAGGAAGAGTTAAATCGTAGAATGGAGAAAAAGTATTCTTTAAAAGATAACAAATATGAAATTAACAATAATTTAAAAAATGAAATGAACAGGGATAAAAATAGTGGAGTACATACGTTTACACAAAATAAAATAGAAAATAAGGAAAGACATAAGCCTACTTTTAACGAAGCTTGTGTGTTAGATAACAATAAAATGAAAATGAATTCGTTTATTAACGAAATATACGAAGAGGAAAAGAAAGAAGTGGAAAAAATGAAGGAATTTTTTGAAAAGAATGAAAAAGATTTTATGAAATTTAGAAATTCAGTTCTTTGTAAATTAAAAATATCCGAAGAGTTGCCAAAAAAATTTAAACATTTAAGTAAAGACACATATGTGTTTAACACAGAAAAGAACAAGGAAGAATATTATAAAAAATTAATTAATTCTTTAAATTGTGAAAATAATAACACAGCGTATAATAATAAAAAAAAAAAAAAAAATGTAAATTATGATAAAATTGAAACAATAAAAATATTAGATATTGATAGTTTACCATGTAATATATTAAACCATTTATTCGCATATAAAATTGTGAAAAATTGCAGTGCAGAATTATGTTTAAAAATAATAAGTAGAATAGGAATGTATAGAGATAAATACTCTCAAGTCTCTTATGAAAATATGATTAATTATTTAGGTCAAATAATTAATAGTAATAATAATGCAGAAATAATTGCACTTTTTTCGAGATGTTATGAAACGGTGAGCATACCATTTCTAGTTAATTATGTAAGAAAATATGGAACATTTTCAAGATCTTTTATTGTTAATATGTATGATAAATATTTTAGAAAAAGATTATTTGATTTTGTAAGATATGAAAATAATATGGGCATAAGAAAAATACCAAATATATTAACACATCCCTATCATTTATCATCGTACATTAAATTATTAGGTGAATGTTCAGCTAAAAAAGATATGTACATACAACTAAAAATGAGGGGGCATATTCCAAACTCTATTAATTTTAATAACAGTGAAAAAACACTGGACAATGTTAATTATATAATGAATGAAGCTAGTAACACAAAAATTAAGAAAGTAAATGTGAGAAATGATAACAAGAAACTAACTAATAATAAATATGTTGAAAGACCAAAAATATATGATGCTATTTTATCAGCAGAATACACGGGACTTCCCCTTGAACATTTTGTCGACAAAGAAGCAAAAGAGAAAGAAGAACCTTTGGTAAATTTTAACAGTCAAACAGAAGAGCAGTTAGAAGCAGAATGCCATAATTTAGTAAATTATCCAAATACTAATTCTTTGTTTAATAAAATACAGATGAGGGATGGACAAAATGTAGGAAAGGAAAAGGAACCCACAGAACCAGAACAAGTTGAACAATTTTATAATATGGAAAATATTGCTCTTGCAGAAGGGAATCTAAATGATTTTGTGTTAGAAGATGAAATTAGGGAAGTTCATAACTATAATGATAATAATAATAATGGAAATAACAGTGACCATGTCAGTTTAATAGAAAATATACATTACACTGACATGGAGCATACAACGGATGGGGAGTGCAGAGAAAACATAAATTTTATTCTTGATGAAGATTGCGATATATATCTGTATAAAGGATTTAATAAATTGAACAAATCATCTTTCAAATTACAGACAAAGCTAGTAAAGGAAGAAGATAAAAATGAAAATGAATTAGCTACCTATTCAAATGATCATGACTGCTATGAAGAAATAGAACAGGGTGAGGAAAATAAGAAATCCTTATGGGAGTTACCGTGGAAATCTACGAAAAAAAATTCTTTCTTTTTCAAAGGTCGTTTTTTTAAAATTTTACCAAATGTGGGATGGTCTGAAATTAAAGATGTATCAAAAAGATATATAAGACCAAAAAGAAAAAGAACAAAACATTATATTCGAAGAAAAAGAGTTTTACAAAAAAAAATTAAAATTAATTTGTTTAAAAAAAAAATTTTAGAAAAATAAATTAAAATACATAAATATATATTTTTATTAAAAAAAAATATGTATATTCATATTTCAAAGGAGAAACAGAATTAAAATTATTTATGAAAATACGCATGTTTGCATGAATGATAAATAATAATGGTTGTGCGTATTTGTTTATTTACAACTTACAGAATTTCATTTATATGGGTACTATTACTTTTAAACACAAATTATCCATAAATATGTATTACATATGTCACCATATATATATATATATATGCAAATAAATGATTAGTTATATATTATTTATTTTTTTTTAATTTAACTTATTTATCAATTTAAGGATTCTTAAGTAATATCATAATATTAATGTCTAAAAGTAATTTTTAAAAAATGAGCATAACTCACTAATTTTTTGTTATTCATTTAATGATTAAATATAAAAAAAATAATAATACGTGTTATCGATTTTATCCCTTTTTAATAAAGAAACACCATATGTTAAAGATATATCTTGTGCCCATCTTCAAGTATTCATTTTTATAATTAAATATTTGTGCATTTGTCTGCTATTAAAAAAAGGAAAAAGCTGATTTAAACTTATTTTGCAATAAGGGGAAATTTCTTAACTAAATTGATATGATCTTGTCATCATTTTAGGTGTAACTATTACTTTACATTCAACTTAATAATGAGTTGTCGAATATACAAAAGTATAAAATTTCACTACTTTCTATGCGATTTATGCCCCTTTTTCAAAATCAGTCCAAGTGTAAATAAATAATAATTATATCCTGCCTTTCCCTTTATTTACAATTTATGTTGCTCTTGTTTTGTATTTTCATTCTGAAATAACTCCGTAGCTGGAGAAGTACTTGATGTTAAGGATAACATTCTTTCTATATAGAAATCATTATAATCATCTCTAAAAGTTCTAAAACATAAGGGCTCTAATGATGTTTTTCTTATGTAGTTGTCCCATCCTTTCATTAAATTTCCTCCATTAAGGTTACAGTTTTGGTGATACTCTGTTTCAAGTCTTAAAATTTTTTCTTCTAAGGCTTTTATTGAGTTTTCTAATTTTTTTTTGCATTTTATAATATCGCGTTTTACTTTATGCTTCATTTTTATTTCAATTTCATGAAAAAAATATATATATATATATTAATGAAACTATAAGAACATTATAACTCGTAATTAAAAAAATATTATCTCTTAATGAGTTTTACTGTACTGTATTATATTTTTTTTTATTTTAATTTTTATCATGATAATTTACATTTTTTTACAATTTTATGTATCGTATATATATATATATATATATATATATTTACATATACATGATAAATATCTTATTTTTTTGAAGCATTGTATACTCTTAAAATTTCTTATTCTTGCAAAAATCAAAAGAAATATTTTTTTTCCTGTTGCGTCTTCTCCACATGCACAATATTGTATGTATATATATTTTTTCTAAAATAAATGTATTCCCATATATATGTATATATAGGTATTATTTTATATTATATTTTTAAAAATTATTAAAATTTTTACAATGAAAAAAAACATTTCCTTTTTTTAGGAATAGTTATCCCTAAGAATTTTAATTATATATATATATAAATATATATAAAGTAATTTTATTAACATGATAAGTAGTACGTATTAAATATTTAATATTGCACTTATATTTCTTTAGAGGTTCCTATAAATACTGTTATCGTATACTTTACACCGATGTATTCGTGTACCTATATATAGGTCAAAATAATAGTATCCTGTTTTCCTTTTACCAATTTTAACTCTTCTTGCGTGAAACATTATTTTAGAAAATCTTTTTTTTTTTTTTTTTGAATCATGTGTCGTGTTTCTTTTTATGTAAACAAATTTACATAGAATGTCTATTATTTCAACTCTGTTTATTAAAGGCTATTTTTAGGTAGACAAAAAAAGGAGATAAACTGAGAAACAATAAACTTATTAAATTTGAACTAAG
This sequence comes from Plasmodium malariae, assembly GCF_900090045.1. NCBI lineage: Eukaryota > Apicomplexa > Aconoidasida > Haemosporida > Plasmodiidae > Plasmodium > Plasmodium malariae. The sequence goes on along the minus strand of NC_041788.1, from coordinate 1,724,931 downwards.
TTTTAAAATGAACAGATTTAAAGAAAAGTATATAAAGGAAGGATATATAATTCTTTTATTATATAAATGATATTGTATATATATATATATATATGTATGCACAAGGAGTGTACTCTTGACAATATCTTAACAACTAAAAAAAAAAGGTTATATGTACAAATTGTTTCGGAAAATATTACATTAAAATAAATGTATAACATTACAGAAGAAAAACAAAAAAAGAAAAAAAGGAAATAAAATACGTAAAAATATGTAAAAACATGTCAAAATACATCAAAATACATCAAAATAAATCAAAATGTGTCAAAATAAATTAAATGAACCTAAGTATATTAAAATTTCCTTTTTTCCTTTAACTTACACAGGTAAACCGTAAATAACAACAGCTGAGCCTGTTGTATTTGGAAGACGGCAAAATTGTTTAGCTTCTGCTAAAGCTTCCGTCATACTTAACCATATATATTTTCTATTTTGATTTATATTAAAAAGATTTTTATTTAAAATTATTTTACAGTTGTAAAATTGTTGAAAATATTTATAAAAAAAGTTGTTCTGTTTTAAATATGTGTACGTATGCAAATCTAGGGTAACAAAATTATCACCAACATCGATTAGTATGTTCTTATTATCAGACACTTCATTTTGTACATCTTCATTATCCTGCACACTGCAACATTCCTTTAATAATTTTGTAAAAAAACTAAAACTAATTTTTAAAACGTTCTTCATTTGAACATTGTTATAATAATTACTGCACGAATAAAATAACGATGAAGAATTTGGTTGGGTCCATTTCCAAAAAAAGTTTTGTGTAAACCCATCTACTTCTCCATCTGTTACATTCCATAAGTTACCAAAAATAAAAATACAACCACCTACTATATAATCATATGGTGTACCCCAAACGTCTAAGTCAAAACCATGCGAAGAAACTAAACCTGAACTACATCCAATTAAGAAAACACAACAGTTTATGCCATAATTATTATTATCGGATAAAGGAGAGTCTTCATCTGTTTCATTGTGTGTATATATACTAGTATCGTTACTAGTACTCACATTACTTCTATCATATACACCAATTAAATCTCCCACAGTTTTTCTCTTCATCCTTTTATCCATAATACATTTATTTGAATCAATTACGCATGAGTATCTTCTTCTTCTTCTTTTTTTATTCTTATTTTCTAATAATAAAAGACTCCTATTTTTCTCTTTCCCTTTTTTATGCTTTGAAACACTACGAATATTTCCCTTTTTATTTGAATTGTGCTTTTTTCCGTCTCTTTTCTCTTCTACAAATTCATAATTACATCTTAGAAAAGCATTTTGAATTATTTCCTTTTTTATATATTGTTCTCCCCCTTGATGACCACAATATAAATACAAATCATCGTTGCATAAATGTTTTAATAAAGCCATTTCACATGGGACTTTACCAAAATATCCATTCCAATTTTTGTACTTATACTTTTCTTTATTTTTAAAATATATAAATGGATAAGTTGCATCTTCTGTTCTTTTTAAATCCCCATTGGGGTTAATTACAAAAAATATTTTACTCTTTCTTGGATCTATGAGCCTTGAACTTTTAATATAATATGGAATATATTTTATGTATTTAATTTTTGACAATTTAGAAAGGTGCTCAGGGTCAGCTGAATAGCTTCTTCTTTTCCTTTCTTTTTTACATGGTTCCACTATAGAACTTAGAAACATTTTTTCTTCATCAATGTGAGCTTCAGACTCACTTACACTTTTTTTTCTTTTTTTTTTGGAATTAAAAAAACTGAATTCATCCTTTCCACAAATGCTCATAATGTTGTGAATATTCATTGACTTTCTAGCATTCATAAATATTCTTCTCAATTCTTCTTCTTTCTGAACTAGTTCAACTGAGGAATTTGATGAGGCGGAAGAAGGAGAAGGTGAGGAAGACGAATAAGATGGCACATCCTTATCTTTAACACATGATCTCCTTATAGTTGTGTGGGTCCCCCACTTATGTTTATCTCTTACCGTCAATGTATTATACACGCCTTTTTTTTCATTTTTTTTGTATATTTTATCTTGTACACCGAGGTCATATTCATTGAAGAGCAAAACGTTGCAATTTTTTTTATCATTATTACTATAACGTTCATTTTTATGATTGTTATTATTATAATTACTTCTGTTAAAAGGGTTTAGAAAAGAGTGTTCAATGCGAACACTTTTCCTTCGGTATTTCCTACGTTTTTCCTTTTCATGTGTTTGTCTCACATCTTTAATTTGTATTTCACTTTTAACCGTCTTTGCAATTTCAACATGATCTTCTTTCATTTGCTTCTTTTCTTCAATTGTATTTATTAAGCTGTACCTACCTTTTACCAGTGCCTCTTTTTTACATTCTAAATCCTTAACACGTACATACCTGGATTCCCCAGATTTTTCTCGTTCATCAAAATAAAGCGTCTTTCTTGTTTCTCTCTCTTTTGTATTACAATTATCTATGGAGTAAATTAATTTACATTTCTCGTAATTCACGTCAGAAGTTTTTGATTTTTCCGAATTGTTATAAAGATGGCAATTCTTGGTACTATCGTTTTTTGAAATATTATTTGTACTGTTACTAAAAATTTCATAAAACATATTTTTATTTTTTTTAGAAAAACATATATTATTATCTTTTAAATTTTCCTTTGGCGGAACATGACTCCTATATTCAATTGAATCAATTACAACATCTGTATTTTTGTTTTTTTTATCTTTTAGTTCCAAGGGGTTATACACACTGTTTTTATTAGAAGTATATATATTCTGCTCTTTATTTTTACACATATCTATTTTCCATTTTTCTGAATATTCATTTTTTATATATTCGTTCTGAAGCATATTATCACTTTCGTTATCGTAATCATCACTAACATGTTCTTCTTTTACTTCTTCCTTTTCTACCTCTTCTTCTTCTTCTTCTTCTTCTTCTTCTTCCGTTTCCTCCTCTTTTACCTGTTCACCCATTTTTGAAAAAATCTCTCTATCCTTTTGTGCTTCCTCATTTTTTATTTTTCTTAATAGTCTTTCATATAAATAGGCTGTTACAATTTTGTGCACACCTCGCACGATGTATGAATCCTTTAGAGGTTCAAGATTTTCAAAGGGAAGTCTATTTAAATTACTATGTAGGTATATAATAATAGGATTTTTTCTTGTTCTATGCTGCTCTACATTTCTTACATATATATATCTTTCTTTATCTAAGTCATCCTCTAATAAGTTACACTTTAAAATATCAGTAGCGAATGAATGCGTAATATTGTTAAAAATGTTAAATATATCCTCCGGAAGAACTTCATTATTTTCAAAAATATCTATTAATATATTATATAAATACATCCTTAATTTTAAGAAAGAACATTTTAATGATCCTCTATCACATTTCTTCCTTAGGTCCAAATATTTCAAATAATTATTTTCTTTATATATTTTCTCACCATCTTTATCTTCATCCATTTTTTTTACTCTTTCTTTCTTTAGATCATTCAAAATTAATGTTCCTTCTACTGTGGCTCTTTTTCTGTTTTTTCTCAATTTATTTTCATATTTTTTTTCTGAATTCTCGAAACATTCATCCTTCATTGAGCTTAAATATTCATAAACAGTTGAGTTTATCTTCTTCTCGTCTTTCCTTCTGGTTTCTTCATAAACAGAACTTTTATTATAATCTTCATCTACAAAATTGTCTGGGTTGTCATTAATTATATTAATAGTTTTTCTTCTACTCCTCTTCACATTATATTTATTTTCACTGCTATTTCCATTACTATTCTTATCATTACCTCTATTATTTGTTGTGTAGTACGAATATCTTTGTTTTTCTTTCGCCTTTGGTACAATAATTCTGTAACTTTTGTCAATACTTGATTCTCCGCCGGCATTTTTGAATTCCTCTATTTCATTATAATTATAACTATAATTGCAGTTACTATTGCGATTTTTTTTTTGTCTATCCTGACTTATATTAGATCTTAAATTTTTTGAGACATCGAGTGTAATATTTTCCTTCCATGTTGCACCCTCATTTATATTAATATTTGCATTTGCATTTTCAAAATAAGCATCATTTGTACTTTTTCTCTTTTGGAGTTTTTTATCTAACGTTAATATAGTCTCAATATCTTTATTAATAAAGGGCAAATAGGAAGTTACCACCGTCTTGTTAATATGTATCGAATTTCTTTGAGTTTTCCTTTTTTCGCTATTGTGGTCATTTAACTTATCCATTTCTTCGCTATTGCTTTTTTTACTGCTGTTATCCTTCTTTAATATAGGATTACTTGCTAAGTATTTTTTCTTAACGTGCGTAATCTGAACATTGCAATTTTTCATAACTATTGAAAAAACTGTTAAAGTTATGAGAACATTTATAAAATTTATTTCGTCCCAATATTTCAAATGGAGAAAAAAATTCCTCCATTTATTAATCCATGAAATTATGTTTAACATATTTGAATAATAATAAAGAACAACAAATATGTCGAAATTTGTTTTTAAATAATCCTTTTGATTATTAACAAGTGATATAGTATTATAGATACAGTTGCTATCAATTGGACTATTTTCTTCATTTAGTAAATGTTTTCTCGTTTTTTCCTCTTCCACACAATTAGTAGTCGGATGAAGTAAAAATTTTCTGCTCACATTTAAAGAAATTAGAGGGACAGATATTAATTTATGTATAGAAAATCCTAAAAGATTAGATATATCCAGATTTAGTATTTTTAAATGCTGTTCTAATGTGTATCTATTATTCCACCATAAATCTATGAAAATTTTTAAATTACTTTTACTGCGATCAACATTTTTTGACTTATGTAATATTTCACACATTATTTTTATCATATGTTGATACTGTTTTAAAATTTTCTCTAGTTTTTTTATATAATTCCATTTTTCTTTAAAAGAAAATTTTTCTATATTTAAATGTATTTTATCCACATGGAAATATTCAAACCTTTTTTTATTGATACATTTACATGCATTTTTGTATAAACATGAAAAAAAGTACAGTACCTTCAAATTGCTTCGAGTATATTCTTCGTTTTTTTCTATTTTATCATTCAGTACATTTGATACATTGGATATGTTAACACTATTGGGAGTGTTATGTATATTATAAACAGAAAACACATTATTTACATCGAAGGTAAAAAAGATATTTTCTCCTGAAATATTATATAATTTTTTTTTTGTCTTTTTGCTCTTTTCATTTTCGATGTTATCATGTATGGTTTTATTCTCCTTTTTCTTTTCTCCACACTTTTCGTAGTTAGATGTTCCATCCACTATACAACCATTATCATGTTCATATTCATATCCTTCCTTTTCTTTAAGTGTTGAATTATTATGAAACATACTTCCATATTTGTTATATTTGTTGTTATCAGAACGCGTGTGGAATTCATCGTAAGGATTTGCTTTTAAATATTCTTGTATATCTTTAATGGAATGATATAAATTATTATTCGAAGAAACCATTAAATTGTTATCCTCAATGAAATATGGATTGTCATTAGGATCAACTATTTGTTGATCTTCTTGTTGGTTATTCAAGATATCAAAAAAATTACCTATTTGTTCATAGAAATAGTTATATTTTTGTTCATCATTATTTAACGAGCTTATCTTCTCTTCACCATTTGAGAAAAATGATTCTTCTTTACTTTTACTACTACTGGCTTCATCCAAAAGGTGTTTACCATTTCCTGATCCATTATTTTCTTGAATATTTTTAATTATCTGAATTAACACTAATAGAAAATTTTTATAACACCTTGAAATATACAAGTCACTTTTATCATGACTCATTGATACTATTGCATAATCCCAATAAAAACAAAATTCGCTTAAGTTCATATGACTGATATACTCATAATTACATATAATTCCAATATTTAAATTTCTATTAACATTTTTCCTGTAATACTTCTTTTGACTTATTTCTTGATCAATGTTATTCTTAATTGTGTAAAATATTAATTCGTCTGTATACAAATAGAGTAAAGATAGCAATTTTCTAAAATAAAATTTTAACAAGTAGAAATACTTTATTTCTTTACCATTATCACAACGGTTGTCCGTGTTTACATTATTTTCATTCTCACTGTGCACATCATTCAAATAAGATTCTATTATTTGCAATATAATTAAATTATTTTTTATATTCTCAATAAAAAAAAATATAAAATCTAAAAAAAACTGAGCCACTTTTCTCATTTCGTGGGTAAAAGATTTTTTGCAAGTATTATATAGTAATAGAGACAAGTATATTAAAACAGTCTGGAAGTAATAAACAGTTCCATCTCCAATATTATTATTACTGTTACTGCTGATACTGCTGCTATTAACACTGTTGCCACTACTGCTAATATCATTGTTTTCGATATTTCTACTTTGCTTCCCTACCATAATACTTATTAAAAAACCATATAATTTCTCTTTGTGTTTTTTTCTGTTAACTTTGTTTTTGGCATCTTTCATATTTGTTAGGAATTCGTAACACACAGTTAGAACTTCAAAATAACTACAATTTTTTGTGGGATATAAGAAAATTTCTGCAAAATGGAGAAATATAATTTTGTCTAAATTAGTAGTTGTACCATTATTATAATTCTTGGCATTGTTATTTTTTTGGTAGTACGTATTTAGACTTCTATTTGTGTTTCCGTCGTGATTAGATGGAACAATCGTTTTATTGTTATTCTCTTTTTGCTTATTTTTTGATAACATATATAAATATGTTCGATAATCTTTATTACCAGGAAAATAATTAATGCATATTTCACTTACGATTTGTTTAGAAAAATTAAAAAAATAAAAAAGTTTTAAAAATAGGATAAAAAAAATGTTGCGAGAGCAGTCATTAGCTGAGGAGTTCAGAAATTGCTGTTTTTTTATTGTATATATGCAGTCATCACAAAAAATATTTTTTATTTTTAGGAATACTAAATTAATATAATATAACACTACTCTGATAAAATAAGAATTCATTCTTTTGCAGTTATACTTAAATAATCTATTGTTAATATAATTTTCTGTGTAAATTATATTTTTCTCAAAATCATAATTTAAATATAAATAGTTTAAAACTGAAATATCATTAACTTTAAAAGCACATGCGTGTAAGTTCAATATGCTCCTCCTATTTTTTAATTCATTCGTTTGGTCCTCAATTTTACTATTACTTTTCATTCTGCTTATATTTTGCACACATTTATCATCATCATCATCATTATTTGCACTTTCTCCAAATCGGATAAAGTTATTAAAGTTGTAATACTCATTTTGAAAATTAATAACATTAAGGCTCTTAATATCACTCATCACATATGATTTTATAATACTTGTAATATCTTGTTCATCATCTAATGAAATATTAAACATGTCTGTGTCTACATTATTTATGAGAAATAACTTTTCCAGAAAAAAATTAAAAAATGTTTTTTCTTTTTTCTTATTACAGCTGTTGAAACATCTCAGAGACTCATTTTCAAAATCATTTATTTCACTGCTACATCTTTGATTATTTTCTTCCTTATTGTTGTTTAGAGATATAGAACTTTCCAGGGAAATCGTCTCTTTGAATTCTTCCCCTGATATCGCTGTTTTTTTAATACAGACAATGTTATCATTTTTACATTCCTTCGTTTTACTCACATTATTATTATTATTATTATTATTATTATTATTATTATTATTATTATTATTATTATTATTATTATTATTATTATTATTATTATTATTATTATTATTATTATTATTATTATTATTATTATTATTATTATTATTATTATTATTATTATTATTATTATTATTATTATTATTATTATTATTATTATTATTATTATTATTATTATTATTATTATTATTATTATTATTGTTATTATTATTATGATTAATATTATGATTATGATTATTATTATTATCATTTTTATTCTCACATAGGTCTGTTTCTTCTTTGGACTTTTTTTGTCCCTTACCGCTATTGTAAAAATGGTGTGCTTGCTTTTTCTTAAAAATAATTAACGAATAAATGTAAAAAATTTCCTTTACATATTTAGTAGGCAAGATGGTCATGGCGTCTGGATTTCTTATTAAAAAGTTTAAGTAACTAAAGAACCGAGTGAGCAAATTTTTATATTCATAAATATGCCTTTTCGTTAAATAAGTATTAAGAGGCGTTTTCACATAATCAATATTTAAAAAGTCTTCCTCCTCGTAAGTTTTAAAATCGTTAATATTTTTTATCACTGTTGTGTCTGCATTATCATTTTTGCATTCAACTCTTTCGTCCCCATTTTTCTTTTCATAAATGTCTAAATCATTATTCAACTTTTCAAAAAACATTTCTTCCTGAGTTAATAATTCAATTCTCTCTTTTCCGCTAGTTAAAATAATATTTGCCAGGAGAGAATAATTATGTATAATTTCAGGAAAGTGTATTAAATCACATATAAATATAATGTTCTTTTTTAAATAATAATAGCTAAGCAAAAAATTATTAACTTTATATAAAATTTTAGAAATTTTTTTGTAATACATATTAATAAACTTTATATAATAAAAAATATCTTTGTTTAAAAACATGTTACAAAATAGATTTTCTAAATTCATAAGAATAGCTTTATTGTTTATTTCAAAATTTTCCTTTTCATCATTTGTTTTTTTTACTTTGGTTATCATATCCATATCGAATTCATACAGTGGATGTTCAAATTTAAGCGAAAAAAAATCGGAAGACACATTATAATATGTAAAATATTTCACCACTGTAAATTTGATAAGTGTTACAATGGAAATTATATAAGAATTGGCAAATAGTAAAAGACCCAAATATTTCGTTTTCTTCTTATATAAATATTTTATAATGTTAAAATATAAGCAAATGTTATTTTTAAAAAAATGTTTATAATTACTCTCAAATTTTTTCTCTATTACACTTAAGTTCTTGATGCATTCTTTTAATGCCTTTTCTTCGTAATAAAATAAATAGGAAAATTTTATATCAATTCGCTCTTCCAAAAGTATGTTATTTCCTTCATCCTTCTGATTATCAACATACGCTGCACATGTTGAGATCGGGGTATAACAATTATAATTATTATTATTAGTGTGAATAATTTTTCGAACAAATTTAGCACTTTCTGAAAAAGTACCATCTTTACAGCAACGCATAATATCGCTGGTACTTTTACACATAGAAGTCATTTGATTTGTCACTATGTTACTGTCTGTGGTTGGAGTGTAGTTTTTTCTTTTTTTTTGGAGTTCTTTTTTATATATTCTTGCTTTAGAATGTGCTTGAAATTTCAAATTGATTAAGTCTAAGTGAAAATTATCGAAGAAAAAAGTAGATAAGTATAATTTATCTGTGCAATATTCTTCACAAAACTTTTTAATATATTCAAAAAAATCAATATAGTACAGATAGAGCTTATTAGCGCAATTTAAAAACAGAATATTATGTATATCCTTATGTACTTTTTCAGTACACAGAAAAGTTAAGTAAAATAAAGATATACAAATTATCAGTGTTTGCATATAATTATGCAAATCGTTGTATATCTCTTTAATATTATTTTCACTCATATTTGATACTATTTTATTGTAAACATTGTTTAATATAAAAGTTCTCCTGTATTTATGTGTGCATTCATATTTCCCTTCCCTTTTATTTATGTTCTTCGCTCCCTTGTTTTCTTTTCTGATATATGTGCATCTCTTATTTTGTTCCTTCATGTTAATACTATTTCGTGAAAAAAATTCTACATTTTCATCTAGCTTGTTTTTTTCATACCCTTTTGCTTTTTCTTTTATATTCTCTTTTTGTCTATTATCACCCTCCTCTAATTCCCCACTCACGCTACTCTTTATATCACATTCATATTTTTCGTTAAATATGTAAACACTCCAAAATATGGATAAAAACATTATGCATAATACCAAAATATGCATACAGTGATTATACATCTTATATAGAAATGCAATTTTGTATATTTCACTCAAATAGCCAATTATTTTTATATCTATTTTTATAACAAGTTCATCAACGAAATTGCTATTTCTGAATATGTTTCCATGGTTCTTATTATATATGCTATTTAAAATTTCAAAAATTACAAAAATATTCGTCCTTAAATGATTTTCTGTGTATATTTCGAAAGAAGGGTTATCAGAAATGTTTTTTTCTTTTTGTGATTTTTCTATAATTTCATTTGTACGTGTAATATCAAAACAATGAGAGGGAACTCTGTTACACAATTTACTATTCAATATGTCTACTTTTTTTTGAAAAGTACACAGAATATAATAAAATGTTAGTTTATTACATTTTATAACATATTCATCAAAATAAAAGTACAATATTATATAGTAAACACTTATAATATATTTATGCATATATTTAGTCATTTTAATATATTTTTGTTTTAAATTCATTAAATAATTTTTATTAAAAATTAACAAACTACTAAAAATATTCTTCTTTCTCCCTTTATTGAAAATATTTTTTTCAGTGATTATGGGATGATAAAATTTTAGTTTAAAATTATATATATCACATATAAAATAAGCATTTTCACTGCTGCTGCTCTTATTTTCCCAAGATTCATTATTTTGGCTATTACATATGTCATTTTTTCCTTCATAACTTTTTCTAAGTGAAATAGGGTCTTCCGTTCTACATGTATCCAGATCCATAAAAAAATTGCCCTCATGATCCATTAATTTTATGTACTTTGAGCAAAACTTTTCCTTCATTATGTTGTTAAGACTAAAGATATCAAATATATCCTTATTTTCATTTAAACAGTTATTTTCATCCATCCTTTTGGTCACCATTAATTCATTTTCTTTAGTAAAATTTTTATTATCCGTCCAAACAAAAATATGGAAATATAACTTATATAAATAATACACATTATTTAAATAGGAAAACCTCTTTAATGTTTCTACATTATTATAAATGTAATGATATAACATTTCTACTTTTATCACATAATAACAATTCTTTAAAATGTTTTTATAAAAATGGTCTATATCCATATCTTCAATTTCTTCTATAATAAATTCTAAAAAGACGTAATCTAAATTATTCGAGTAATCGGTATATTCAATTAATGTAAAACTAGACTCGGACAAATTTGAACTGCTTGTAGAATCACTTTTATCATCCTCCGAAATTTCAACAAACGAATCAACTAATTTTTCTTTATTTACACATTTCGTATGTTCTGGATTTTCTTTTCCTGTTTGTATATTTTCCTCCTTTATGTTAAAAATATTTTCAGCTTGTTTCTCCTCGTTCTTAAATTCGAAAAAATCAAAAAAATCTCTATTATTCTTAAATTTTTCAAAGTAGTTGTTAGTAATATTTTCTTTTAAAATAATTTCATATTTTTGTGAACACACATTTTTAAAAAATATAAAAAAACAACATGACCTACAAAAAATGAAATTCAACTGGATGTAAGTGACTAACATTTCATCAATATCTAAGATAATGATTTGCTTATTTATATTTTTCGATTTTTCTCCTAAACCCTTTAATTTATATGGGGACAATTCGCTATTCTTCTCATTTAATGAATGGCCTCTCTTAAAAATTACACTTCTTAATTTTTGCGATATTTCCCCATGACCATCGGGATTATAAGTACTATATATGAAATGAAAAATATTAAAGAACTCTAAATGATTTGAGCTATTTACTAAACTTAATATATCAATGGATAGACTATTGAACATGAAGAATAAAAATCTAAAAAAAAATATAAAATTCTTAGTAACATATTTCGATAAATACTCAAATAATATTAAAAAGAGTAGTGTGTTTATGTGTATTTCCAATAAATTATCAATAATTCTCACCCTTTTCTTCTTCTTTTTCTTCCATTTCTTCCTATTTTTTTCCTCCTCCATGATACTTTTTGAACTAGTATAATAAAAAAAAAACTTCCACTTATCGCTATTAAAAAAACCGTTATAAAGTTTATGATAATTGGATTTCAATAAATCATCACTTGTGTAATAGTTTTTATAGTGTAGTAACTTTTTTTTTATTTTTTTGTTTAAATAAAAAACTTTCGACTTGATGTACAGATTAAATATATGTCTAATTACAGTACAGCTTTGTATATTTATTTTACTGTTTCTCATATTTACTTGTTGATAATAATTATAAATATATGAAATAGATGATCTTAAATATTCTTTTGTGTTATAATCACATTTATTCATAATACAGTGAAGCACATTTTCAACAGTAATTATTATTTTTTTATATTTTTTTTTTTCAAAATAGTAAAAAACCTCTAGGTCTATAATAATAAACAACAAATCAATATGTGGTATATAATAATTACTCAAATATGTATTTCGAAAATTTTCCTCCTTTTTATTTTTCGAATATACCTCAATTTCTTTTGCTGGAGTACGTACTACATCGTCATAGTTATGTCTTGGTGTTGTATTTACATCTTCACATAAGTCATATTTTATTGTTTTACTTATATCACTAAATGAGTTATCATTATGCAGTAATACGCTATTTTTCTTAATGGTCGAATTTGAAATATGTTCATTTCTTAATACATTATAAGATGTATAATCCATATTAGTTTTCCTTTTTTTTCCAGTTTCATTATTTAAAAAAACAGGAAGCAAACCACCCATGCTCACCCTTTTTTTCTTATTGATACTTAACACATTGCTGTCATTAAAAAGGCCAACACTCCTAGGTTCCGAATGCTCAACATTACTATTATCGAACTTTCTAAAACTTTCTCCGTTATCATATATATCGGTTGTATTGTTGTATAAAAATTTCAAGGGGCTAATTGAACTTAGGTACAAATTTTCACTATTAAAATTTTGCTCCTCTTCATTCTGGAAGTTCTCATAATTGTCATTAATCAAAAACTCGTAAAAGTCATATAATTTAATTGTGGTATGTATATTAATAGGATTAAAAGGTAGATTAACAAATTTAATATAAATAAATTTTAAAATATTTAATAAAAAAAAAAAAGCACTATCCTTTTTAATAAACTTGATTATTTTAATTGTAGTGTTATAAAATAATTCAAAAAATGTGTATTTCATTTTGTTTAAAACTTCCGTTGGTATTTCCAAGTACATTTCCCATACTGATATAACATTAATTATAATTAAAAAGGTATTTAAGTATAATGTTTCAATAAATTCATTCTTACCAGATATAAAAAAACAGTTAGATCTCTTGATATCTTGATGTCTTAAAATTTCATATATATCATCAATATGTAAAAAAGAATTTACACAAGAAGAACCAGCTCCAGCTGATTTACTATATTTCTTTTCTTTTTTTTTTACCTTTTCTGTGGAAAAATGAAGTATATTCTTATGTTTATTTAATTTTGAAACATCTTGATCTAATACAAAGCTAACATATTTGTCTAGTATGTTATACGAGAGTATTATTAAATTCGTTTCATACATTTCTTTTAAAATATCATCATAATTTAATTTAATACATATATATGAAAACAGACTTATATTTAAAAAGCACAGTTTTAAAAAATTAATGAATAAGCTTTTACATACATAAATGTTAAAATTAACCTCGTACTCTTCATGATTTGTAAAGTGGGTAATCACACTTTCTGAAATTATAATACATCTTTTTATGGATAAAATAATATTATTACACACATTTTTGAAATCAATATTTATTCTTTTTAGGTTTCCCTTACTTATTCGAAAAACGGAATTTTCAAATAAAGGCATATCTGTTTTTTTTCTTGTTTTCCTATTACTGAATTTTTTGCTTCTGCTCTCGAAATTTTCCTTAACGTTTCCGTTAATTATATTCCTTGGAGAAATGTGAAGTTGGTTTCTATTTTCTCTATCGTCTTCTTCACTTTTGTCTTGTTCATCACTTTCTTGTTCATCACTTTCTTGCTCATCACTTTCTTGTTCATCACTATCTTGTTCATCACTTTCTTGTTCATCACTTTCTTGTTCATCACCTCTGTCTTCATTGCTTACTTTTTCATCGTTTACATCTTTATTACTTTCCTCCCATGGATGTTCCTTATTTCCCTCTAAAGAATTTTCTAATTTATATATATTTCTATTTTGAGCAATAAAGTTTTTATATTCAAAAACATCAGAAAAAGGGGTATCGTTGCTTCCTCTTTCTAAAGAACTTATGACTGTGGTAGTTTTTTTTAATGAAGTTTTTTTTACATCATCTTCACGAATTTCATTTTTTAAAATTATATACTTCAACGGGGAATGATAAGGCTTCATTAGTTTTATTAATTTTTCGCTTTTATAATTTTTTTTTTCTTTCAAGTTTGAGAGGAATTTTTTTAAAATCAGATCATTATCATTTTCTTTATAATCTATATTTAATAAATAAGAAAAGAAGCAGACAAGATTTTCATTGTTCTTATTTATTGTATATATATATTTCCTGAATATGCTCTTGTCATTTTCGGATAAAATTTTTATAATTTCCAAGTTGGAATAGAACATGTTAATTTTGTTTATTTTGATAATTACACAGATGTATATATCATAACTATAGGAGAAATTGTTCTTATAATTATCAGAAATGTGGTTTGAAAAATTCCTATTTATGTTCATTAAATTCTCTTTCGTGTTCTTTTCAATATACTCATCTATTGTTAAAATAATATATAAACACTCTTGAATTTTTTGGTACACTTTTTCTAGTAACACAAATGAATATTTTAATTTACATGCACTGTTTTTATTATTGTCTTTTTCCATTTTTTTCTTTTTTAACATTTCATCAATTGCATTCTTATCAGTATACACCTTTTTAAAATATTTAAAAATATATGTAATAAGACAAATCAGACTTAAATTATTCTCATTATTGAGCAAAATAAATTTCTTATCTAATTTGTTATTCTCATTGCAAATTAATTTTGACAAAAGGTAAAATATGTAGGATATTGACTTAAAAACAACGTCATCACTTAACGTTCTATTAGTGTTCATTAAATTATTAATAAACGTATTACTAAATTTTAACAACTCCTTTAAATATATTGGGGATATAAAAGAAAAATTATATTCTGTTTTATTTATAAAATGTTCAGAGCTTACATTATTTTTTAATGTAAATTTTTCTTCAAATAAAAAAAAACTAAAAGAATATTTTAAAATCTTTAATGTGTAATTCAAATTTTTAGTATCTATAAGAAATATTTTTCTTAATTCATCAAACATAATACTCCACAATATTTTTTTATTATTCTTATTATTATTTAAAAAAATACAATCATTATTTAAGGTATCAATTTTATTTCCTATATCCTCTGTCTGTTCATGTGAATTAAAATATGCCAGGTTTTTTGGACACTGATCAATTGATACGATTCTTGTTTCCCTCCTCCGATTATCCAATTTATTTTTGTTTTCTATGATATCTAGGTAAAAAAGAATTTCAAATATATGGAAATACACAAAGAAGTGTTCTATATTCAGTGCATTTAGAAATGGAAAAAATATATTAAAATCATAAAAAGCTATTTTAAATAAATCCTTCATAAAGTTTAAAAACATATTGTAACTACTACTAATTGAAAACACATTTAAACCTAGGATGGAGTTAATATTATTCCCACTTTTGAAATTTCCACATTTCAATGTTAGTGAAAAGTATTTACTATTATTACCATTACTACTACTGCTATTATTATTACTATTATTGATCATATTACTATTATTGATCATATTACTATTATTATTGTTATTATTTTCTTTTGTGAGTTTTGCGTTTCCTTTATCGCTATACTGTCCATTTTTATCATACTGGGAGTTGTCATAACCTTCCTTATATCTTTTATGAGAAGATCCTGTATCCTCTTCATAGTGACTCACCCAAATGTAATTGTATAAATTAGGCGCATTTGCAGAACTATATACCGTGTCTTCTGCGTTTGATGATGTATTTGTATTTTGCTGCTTTATTTCTTGTATTGCATTATTTTGAAAAATATAAATATTATCCTTTTCAAAAAATTTTAGAAAATTAATATTTTCATTTATAATTATTTTATTTAATTCTAATATAACATTATCTATATGATAACCTGCTTCTTTTTCGCTTAAATGTTTTACTGCAAAAACTATTTTTTTTTTGTTCTTCATATAAAAATAAATCAATAGGTTATATATATTCACAAAAAAGGAACATCTAATAAATTTTATATTAAATAATAAATCTCTAAGTTTAAAGTAATAATAAAATATTAAAACTAGTTTATCATCTTCTGATAAGAAAACCCACAAATAAGTAATGTATCTAAGAATAAGAAATAAGAAATCTATATATTTTATATTCCTTGTTAACGTAATTTTATTAAGTAAAAACTCAAACATATAAAATAAGTATTTATGTGTGTTCCTATCTTTATGTGTTTTTATAAGATCATTATAATTTAACTTCTCTAGGTAATTCTCCTTATAAAACAATTCAAAAAATTTCCCATACACCTTCTCATTCACCTTTTCGCCCACATTTTTACACTCTAGATCTATGCTTCTCAAAACAGAATATACTACATTATCTAGTTTGTTGTATATATTTTTTGACTCTTTCTTCATTATATGGGTTCATTTGATAACTTACTATTTTTTTTTTTTTTATACAAGATTTTTAATCTACCTTGTTTATTCTAACAAGTTTGTTCGTTTATATATGATGGTTATGTATATATTCTGTTTATGCGAATATTCTATTTATGCATCTATTCTGTCTGTACTTCTATTCTGCTTATGCATCTATTCTGTTTATGCATCTATTCTGTTTATGCATCTATTCTGTTTATGCATCTATTCTGTTTATGCATCTATTCTGTTTATATATCAATTTTATCTACATGTATCATTTATTTTGTGTTTATCTAATTTATTGCTCTAATTCTTTAATGACCATTTTTTTGAAAAGCATCCTTCATAACATAAATAATAAAAAAAAAAAAAAAAAAGCAGAATCACATTGTCCTCTTTTTTAAATTAGGAGAAATTTTAGTCCATAGCATTCCTTCAAAAATGAAAAATTAACTCAGTATCATGCATCAGTATTGTCTACTAACTCACTTGCTCCTTAATTTGTTTATTTATTGATTTTATATTTTCTTATTTTATTTCATATATTTTTTTTTTTTTTTTTTTGTCTTATTATTTCAAATGAGTGATATAAAATACGGGAAAAACAAAATAAGTTAAACTCAAAATAAAGTAAAATAATATAAATAAATAAATAGAAGAAACAAACAGTTTATTACATAGATATTTACACAATAAAAAATAGAAAAGGACTTTCTTTCTATCTTAATAATTCATAATGATGGGTTCATTTTCCTTAGGAAGTTTATGTTAAAATTTACTCATTTCAAAAACCTCAAAGAAGGATTAAAGGATTTATTAAATAATACGTATGTGCATAAGAATTTTTTATTATAACTATGTGCTATATATACACATAAATAATTCAAGTTTTTTTTAAAAAAATTTCTATTGATGTGTGTTACTTTTATATCATTTAACTTTTCCAGATGTATTTACCATAAAAGCACAAAGCACTTGTTAGATATATGTACTCAAAATGCATTATATATGAGTATATTATGTACCTTCGTAAAATTAAGAGTAAAGTTATAAAACTTAGGTTCATTGTAAAATTAAAAAAATAAAAATAAAGAATTAAAAATTAAAATATATTTATGAAATAATATGACAATGCAAATGTTAAAGTAATATAATTTTTTTTAATTGATACAGGCATATCATACTTATGAAGGGACATTATATTTTTTAAAATAGAATAATAAAACTATATGTTCATGTTTACTGAAATAATAACACGTCCAAAAATTTGAAATAATTTTCAAATTTTATTTTTATATAATCTTGAAATAAATTTAATTCTTCTGAAGAGGACATTAATCCAAACGAATGTTAACTTTATACTTTCGCATCTCACGGAGTATTATACCGTATAAATAATATTATAAATAAATCCAATATAAATGGAAACGAACAAATTTTAAAATATGAAATCTCTTCAAATAAAAAATCAAAAAATAATTTGTAAAATGAGATAAAATAAAATTTGTATTAGATTTTACTTATTTCGTCATGTTTTTGTTAAGTTTAAAATGTTAAGCAAAAAGTTAATACTTACTCAATTTTTTTTCCATATATTCGAAAAATTTTAATTTAAATTTTCTCTCGTTTGAAGATAAAATAAAATGAAATGAACTTGTTAAAAGTAGCATATGGAATGGTGTATTTTACCAGAGCCACACACAATATATATGTAAACAGTAAATTGTGTAACTAAATGGGTAAAATTGAACAAATAGAAATATGTATATAAATGTATGCTCATGAGTATATGTATATATATTTGTATTGTTATATCACAAATTATACTTCAAACACATGGCATACATTCGGTTGATTTATTAAATGAGATATAGTTTTATTAAGATAAGACAGAAGACCATAAAAGTATTATTACACACTAATACATATACTTATTTTTATCATCTAACAGTAGCTGTGTTGATCTTTTTGTATCAAAAAATATCGAAGAAACGATTTCAACAATATTTTTGCTTATCCTTTTTTTTCCCTTTCTTTTTGACAATATTTTTGCAGGTGTCAAAAGTTGAATAGCATACCTTAAGGAACATGTTATACCTGGAATGGTGAAGACAAAGTATAAAGATAAATAAATAATAATAAAATAGAGGTGTAGAAAGGGGAAAAAGAAGGAAAAAAAAAAATTAATAATAATAGGTATAAAATTTAATCTACACAATGGTTTTTATATGTCAGATTTACCGATGTCCGCTAAATAATTTAAGGCTTCCCTTTCAATTTTGATTTTCTCAAATTTACATCTTAATTTTAGGACCTTAAATTTTCAATATCAAAAGGGGAAAAAAAAAAAAAACAGAAAAAAAAAAAGAGAATACGGTTTTATAAAATGTTAAGAACTGTCAGTATACAAATTCATTAAACATATAAATCTAATATAATTAACGTGTATATATATTTACACATATACCTGTAGTATTTCTTCCTTATTATACAACATAGTCTTAACGATTATTATTCTATCTAACAAGTCTACGGGTATTCCATGAGCGGATATTATATTCGTTCCTAGTTAGAAACGCAAAATATGAATATGTATGTATGCTTGCAAATATGAGTAAGTATATATAACACAGTGATCAGGAAAAAATAAGAAATAAACAGGGTACCTTTTATATTACAAATTCCCCTGTTTGTTGCTAAAATAAGAATAGGTGCTAAATTGGATTCTAGAGTTCGATTTAAGTAAGTAAAACATTCAATATCTAGCATATGAACCTGAGAAAAAACAAAGAAGCAAAAGCAAGACCATAAACACGTAGTTATTTGGCATAAGAACACGTGGTTTAGCGAATATTCTTTGCATAAAAAATGTTATGTCTCACAGGTTCAAATGTATATATATATTTATTTGCATTTGTGCATGTTAATGCATATATACATAAACAAGTATTAATATTGTAGTGTGTTAAATTATTTGATACGATAATATTCAAACCTCGTCAATAAACAGAACTCCTGGTATAATTTGGGCTATTCCCTGATCTACATATTTATAAACAATTTTGTTAATTTCATTTCTTAATTTATCTGTTATTTCTGTTTTTTTTGATTTCGAATTTTGTAAGAAATTGAGAATATTATCTCTTGGCTGAACATTAGATACGTCTAAATCATATAATGTAACATTTTGAATAATGTTTTTTTTTTTATGAACATTTCCTTTAGGTAGATCAACAAAAGTATCTGTTTCTATATCAAACATATCATGATATAAGCTACACTTCCCTACTCTTTTAACTATTCCACTATGAGACTCAATATATATAACATCTTTCTCTTGAATTTTTTCTTTCAGTATATTTTCATATATTGAAGAATGTATCTTAATTTTTTTTTGCTCTTTCAACGTTTTCAAGGTAATGTGTACATAAGAAATTTTTTTTTCTTCATATGTATCATCATAAAATGGTTCTAATTTTACTACTTCCCCTTCAAAAACTTCTTTAATTTCTTTTATTTTTACTCCAATACTTTTCCTTATGTATTGAGTTAGTATTTCTGTTTTTTTAACTTCACAAGAATATACCTGAGATGCATTAAATATACAGAAAGGAATAGAATCTTCACTAATTTCTTTACTTATTGCTATTGCTATTGCAGTTTTACCACTTCCACTTGGTCCAGCTAATAATAAACATTTACAAATATTTTTTTCCTTAATTAAATTGATAAATATACCTGCAGCTTCTCTAGCTTTCTTTTGTCCAATCATACCTTTACAGTTATAAAAGTTTTTTACTTCATCATCTTCACTAGAGTCATCGCCATTACTTGACGCCTCATAATTACTATCATATTCATTATATTTCTCCTCATACTTCACCTGATCTAGTAAAATGTTATGTGTAATATCATTTTGAAATGTAATCCCATTTTGTTCATTTTTGCAAATTTTTCCATTTTTCTTTTCTTGCGCTATAAAATTTATATCATATACAAAACCATCTGCATCTAAACCCAAGCCGCTAATATGACTGTGTAAATTTATCCTTTCCTTTTCTTTATTTGATTCAATGATGTTCATAATTAACAAAAATGAAATGGATAAACAAAGTTCGAATAATGTAGAGTAATGAGTAGCTCATGCACTTTCTGCGCATGAGCCTGTAATTATACTTGTGTAATCTTGCGTTCATATGAATATATATATAAATATATATACGTAAATATACACAATTCAATGGTATATTGTCACAGTGAGTACTCAATTATAATGAACGTTAAAATGTTCTTTTAAAAGCATTGAAGTATTTAAATATATATAACATGACCTTACTTTTTATATATTGCAAAAAAGTGAAAGAAAACTAAATTTTTTCTTTATATAAATTTAATCAAATAAAAAAATTTAACACATCTAAAGATAATTTAAACACTTCATGTCCTCTAATAAAAAAAAATTTTCTGAAGAAATTCTGTTTTTAACTTGCCAATTTTTTTTTAATGAACTTTGAACTTACCTCTATACATCTATACAAGAATTAATGTTAATCTTGCTATATATTATCAGAAATTACTAGAATAATTATTATATACAAGAAACCGTATATCATGTCCTTTTATCCATTATATTGATTACAGTAATAATAGAAAGTGTATGTAAATCTATATTTGTTTATTTGAATTATAGTTATTTCAAATATGCAAGAAAAATAAAAAATTGCTAATAATTATCCTATTTTACACATAAACTTTACTAGTGCACTTTATTTTAAAAAAATATCGGTGCAAAATTTATATTACGGAGAATAAAGTAAATAGTATATAACTATGAAAAATACAGTATAATTTTAAGACATACTATATATTTAATAAAATATATTGAATTATTTTGAACAAATTATATATATTTAAAAAAAAAATATATGATTTCTACATATATATACTACATATATTAAAGCATGTACATGTTTGAAATATTTTAAAAAAGAGAATAGCAGCTGTTTACCTTTTAATAAAAATTATTTTTTATGCATAACTGCATTTTCTTCAGAGACCTTTTAATATTAGCAATATATTTTAAAACTGAGTATTGGAAATAATTAATAAAAAAAAAACATATATGTATTTCGTTGTTATTTCTAGAATGTATTTATCATTACTTCTATACAATTTTATTTTTATTTACGGTGCAATAGCTTTATATCCTTAGAAAAAAAATTTAATGCAATTATGCATAAATTTTCACTTAAAATAAGGAAATTCAACTTTTTCCTTAAAAAAAATATTTTTTTAATTTTTTAGTGAAATATAAAAACATATATTTTTTTTAGATGTAGAATTAAAAACACATATACACATGTATAAGCACATATTTATATATTCTTTTGAATATATAAAATACATTTTTAATGTCAAAAAATTAAATAAGTAAAAATTTGAAATAATATTAGTATTTACACGCATTTTACTAATTTTTTCTTTTATTATGTTATACCTCTTACCAGAAAAAAAGTAAGAAATTACATATGATTTTATTAGATTTTCAAAGTATTCATAAAATATGAAATTACCTAAATTTGTAATACTATTTTTCATATCGTATGTGTTCATCCTTTTAAAATTGTAATATAACAAGTAAGTGGGTACATATTTAAGCTGACTTTTATAAATTTTTGTAAAAATATAATTCCGCAGTGTTCGATTTTTTAAACTGAAATAAAGAGATAATTCGCTAAAAGCAACATATTCTTTATACCTAAAAAATATAATTGTAAATATATAGAAAAACGGAAAAAAATATAAAGCTAATTCAAAAGGTATAATTTTTTTCAATTTTTTCATTTTCATTTTCTTCTCTTATTTTATTTTATTTTATTTTTTTTATTCTTTAATCTTTCTAGTTCTATTTAACTATAATGCACATAAATAAGATATTATTTTTGTATTTATTATCTGGAAAAAAAATTAATTCTTATAAAACATTGATATTTGTTTTACATAAAAAAGAGATTTAATCATATGCATATATAAAAAGGAGTTTGCTCCTGTACATGAAAACAGTAACATATCATTTTTTGTTCAACATTTTTATTTATTGCCTTATACTATTATTAATTTAAATAGTGCACTACATTTATTTATGCATACAGTGACAAATATAATATATATATATTTTTTAAAAATATATATATTTGTTGCCTATAATAAATATATATATATATAACCCCTTTTTATGCATACTTTTTAAGTGATAATGCTAGATAGGAGAGAACATAAAATATGTGAGGGTGATAATTATATATGTTATAAGCTCTTATGAGGGAAGAATAAGATTTAGTGGGTATAACATTTAAAAAGTAATAATACGATAGTAAAATATACACATGGATATTATGAAAAAATAACTTATTTAAATTTTTACAAAGAAAAATAATTTGATGAGCTTTTTGTGTTATCTGAAGTGAGTATATTAAATTAAACAAGGAATAAAGATATAAATCAGAAAAAATATTTTTATAAGAATCAACTATATATTTATATATTTGTATAGATCTTTCGACTTGCCTAAAATGTAGTAATAAAGCTGCATTGCAGAATAAATAATAGATATATTTTTTATTTCTTCTTAATTCAACAGCTAGATTTTTAATGCAGCTTATTTTATTTAATAAATAAGAAGAATTTACAAAAAATGTTATTGTGAAAGAATCATACATATGTTCCATTAATAACAATTTGCTTAGACTATAACACATTATATAATTTCTTTCATAAAAACTTTTTTTAATATTTATCATTATAAATAATTTGGAATATAAGAAAAATTTTGGAAAATGTTTTGATAATTTATTTTTTCTAATATAGTTATAAACATCATACAATGTTACTATGTTATACAAAGAACTATACAATATAATTTTCCTATAAATATATACATTAGAATTTTCCTTATTTTTATCTAAGTGAAATCTAATACGGGAATATATCAAAAAAGATGATATCTCCAAATAATCCTTTCCTCTTTTTTCTCTCCCTTCACAACTTTGGATACATTCCCTCTTATTCCTCCCTTCCTTATATAGGTTGCTTTCACTCTTTTCTTTGCAGTTGTTCCTCATACTCTTCTCATTATATTTATTTTTATCGTTCCTTTCTAATGCTTCGCTACTTGAGATCTTATGTTCTTTGATATTTTGTTCATAGACTAAGTTATTAATAATTGATATTTCCTTTTTCATATCATCTTTTTTATTTTCTAATCTATTATAGCAATTTTCGGAGCTATCATCGTTTATATATACCCTATCTTGGTGAGGGCATTCATTATTTTTAGTTCTTCTGGATATATATATATTTTTCTTTTTCTTGTTATTTTTCGTTACATTTTCAATAAGAAAAAGGAAGTTATTAAAAAGCTTTTTATTTTGAAATTGGTAATTAACCGAGTATAAAATAAAAAAGAGAAAATATTTTAACCAAGCAATTTTCTTATGGTATTTAGCTAGCAGAATTAATCGAATTTCGTCTTTTAAACATAGTACAGAAAAACTAAAGAGCTTAAGAATAATTTGTGGATTGGATGGGCAGTTCAAAAATAATAATATCGAATATCTTAAAGCGTTATTATATAAGCCTTTCAGTTCATATATATATATAATTATTTGTAACAAATAGTGAGCATTTTTATTTAAAACGCATTTTTTATCTATTTTATTTATAAATTTTATGCACTTATTTAAACAATTTTTATTTTTCATTTTGACTAAAGACAATATTTTTACAAAAGCAATGTAATTTATACAATAAATTTTTTTGGAAGCATTCCTTTTATATTTTATATCCTTTTTCATGTGCTTTTTTAACTGAATGATTGCGTTTGGAGCCTCTTTATAGCTTGTACTCAAATCTATATTGTAGGAATTTGTGTCTCCTGTTATTGGAGCCTTTTCCTTTAATTTATGGAATTCTGTAATTTCGTTATTTTTACAATTTTTATTTTTCATATTCCTTGATAATTTTTCACATAAAGACATTTCATTTTGGTTGATATTGTTGAAAACACTGCCAACAGTACACTTATCACTAAGGTTTCTGCGATATATCTGGTCATAGCAAGGGTTATGGCATATCAGCAATTTGTCGTTTTTTCCTTCACACTTATTGCTCCTCCTTCTACCATTACATGTGCGAATGATTTTTCTCATTGGTGTTCTTCTCTTGTTGAATGCTCTCTTATTTCTACTGTTTGTTCCTTTTGTTTTTTTCCTCCCTTTTTTGCAAGAAAAAATCCACAAATGTTTATTACTTCTTAGTATGGATAACAGCTCAACGTACTTCTTTTTTAGGAATAGTGCGTCAATTAAAAATATTAAGTTTCTTAGGTTCTTCTTCTTGTAAAATAAATAATTACTAACGAATTCCATTTTATCATATAAAAAATACTTTTTACAATATAAATATATAATTTCCAAATATTCATAATATTTCTCGCATTCGTCATGTTTCTGCTGATATTCTAGTACAACTTTTTCTTCATACGATATATTTCTTTCGTAATTTTCACTTCTCACCCTTTTATAGCACCCCCCTATAACTGAATAGAAATTCTTTTCGAAATTAATATATTCAGTCATTTTTCGATCATCACATGTAATCATATTTTTATCATTATATACTATACTACTTTGTTCACTACGTAACGCATTGTTTTGTTCATTATATAATAAATTGCTGAGATCATTACATATTAAATGGCCTTCCTTCGTAATAATGTTTCTATGACCACTAATGTTACTGTTATTGTTACTGTTATTGTTATTGTTACTGTTATTGTTATTGTTACTGTTATTGTTACTGTTATTGTTATTGTTACTGTTATTGTTATTGTTACTGTTATTGTTACTGTTATTGTTATTGTTACTGTTATTGTTACTGTTATTGTTATTGTTACTGTTATTGTTATTGTTACTGTTATTGTTAGTACGTAATTCCTTTCCTTTTTGATTTATATCCATATTTTTGAAGAATCTTAAAATGTTTGTTGCACTTTCAGAAAATGGTCTTTTTTTTGCATATTCATTCCTTTTTATGGTAACTGCCTTCTCATTAAACTTCCTAGTAGAACTTTCATTTGAAACTGCAGCATGCTTCTTATTTATACCTTCTTTAACATCATTTTTCAAAAAAGACATATTACTTAATCTCTTCGTTTTTTTTACATAGTTTAGTATAGGTTGTCCCTTATAATGATCCTTGGAAAATTTATTCTTTTTTTTTTCAGACGTTATTCTATTTTTTATGTGGTACTTTTTTTTATTTATACAGTCGTCTCTAACATTCCTATAAACATACTTATATAAGTTTTTAAAAGCTATATCACTACTTATGCTTTCAATGGATAAGCTTGATTTGGGTGTATAAAATTCATTGTCAGTGTTTTTCTTTGCATATTTTCCACTTTGCTCTTCATTGTTTTTCTTAATCATTTTTTTAGTACTATGTATTCATCTAAATATTTTATTTATATTTTCTTTGTTTTTTATCTTTTATCAATTCATGTCATTGAATGCACATGCATTAACTATGTAAAAATATATAAAAATAATTTTCATAACATAAAAATATGAAACAATTAAAATTATTACTGTACATGTTTAAAAAAATAATTGTGCATGCAAAAATTTGAATATAAACATTTATCTATTAATACATATAGCAAAGTTCGTAAACACAATCCACACGACATGAAAACATATTTAAGATATTCACGGTTAGTATTCTACATATTTTTTTATTTTTTCAATATTAAATTGCGATATGATATTAAACATATAGAGATGCTATATTATTATTTTATGCTTTCTTCATATTTTTCCACATACATTGTAATATCATAATTTTTATATTTGTGTTCATAATATTAAATTATTTAATTTCATTTATATATAACTACTCTCATTTCATATAAAGCCCTTAATGCACCATATATTCAAAATAAGGATTATTTAATATATAAATAAAAAAAAAAAGAAAAAGAAAAAAGAGTACAAGCTGCTTACAGAATCGGTATGTCGTTATTATTATTCGCTCAAAAAAAAAAAAAAAAAAAAAAATACATACGCAATAATAAACAAGTTCTGAGTGTCTCGATAATTATAATTTTTTTATTTATTATAAAAAATTATAGCAATTATCTACATACTTATCACAAATTAATTATATTTTTACATATTTTTTCTGTAATACAGAAATATGAATACTATTTAAAAATTGATAACATATAATACATTTAATTAAACATAAAAATAAAAGTTATTTATTTTTTATAACAAAAAATTTATTAATTAAAACAATAAATATGAAATTAACGTAAAAAAATTATGTTATAAATAAATGAAAAATAAGAACAAATAAACTTTTTTTTTAATATAATAACATAATAAGAAAAAAAAAAAAATAAAACAATAAAACAATAATATAACATTAAAAATGTTATTTTAAAAAAAAAAATAAAACATATAGTTTTAATGATTATCTGAAAACCAAAAAAAAGGGAAATAGTTTAAAAACTATGGACAGTTTTATACAAAAAAAAAAAAAAATAGAAAGAAATAAACTAGTATTATTATAATGTGTAAGTAAGAAAAATAGTAAAAATGGTTGAACACATTACACTTTAATAAATCATTATAGAGTATTTAAAGAAAATATTCCTTATTTTATATAGCAAATGCAAAGAAAATAATAAAATTACATAAATATTCCTTTTTTCATCTATTTACATATTATAATAATTGTATCTTCATAATATTATATATAAATATATATATATAAATAATAGAAGATAGTTTTAAGCAATGATTTTAGGCAGAATTTTCAAAGGATTGTCTTCCATTTCTTCCTCGTACGTTAGAAGAAAATATTTTAGGGTTAATTTTGTTTTAAAATGATTTGAACTTGTGTAATAATCTTCTAAAACAAAGTTTTTCTCTTTTTTCATTTTATCCCTTGGCCTTTTCTCATTACCAACGTTGTTTATTCTTTCTAAGCAATAATTTTCCAAGTCAATATAATTCGTTGACTTAGATCTTTTTTCCACTTCTGATTTTTTGGTCTCACGAATCATATTATATAGTTTAATAGAATTTTTATCTTCAAAAATTTTTAAGGAGTTATAATCCGGTATATCATCGAATTCTATGTCCCTTTCATTACTCGTTTTCTAAATGTCGAAAAAAATTCATAATGTAGAAATAATACTATAAAAATGCATATGGGCAATAAAAAAAAGTATTATATATTATCACATACATGAACTAGAAAAAAATTTAAGAGAGATATTACTAGTCACAAATTAGTTATTAATAACAGTAACAAAAAGGAAAATATATATAACACAAAAAAAAAATGGAAAATAAGGGACAAAAAAAAAATAATAAATAAAAATCTAAAAATATGCTAATCACCATGAAAAAATTGTAAAAATCCACAAAAAAGTTGATAAGGAAGTAGGAAAAAACTACATTAACCTTGCACAAACAAAATGCCCAATAAGTAAAATACTACGAAATAATATAGAAACACTAAAAATACACGAGACAAATATATATATGTAACATAAAAAATATGATGCAAACATACATAAAAATTGCTAAAAAGTGGTGAATTACGAAAAAACAATGAACAATCTGTACTAGTACAAGTGGAAAATGCTGTAAACTAACTACTTTCATATGCTGAACACACAACATATGAAAAACTAACACCTGGAACATTACAAACTAATTAATAGCATATATTAGAGAACTTACTAACAAGTATAATCATACTTGAAACGAATAATAATAAATATATAAAAAAAAAAAATTACAATAAGATATTGAAATTTATAAGAAAAAATTCATATATGGTATATACAAATATTATGCAGATATAAAAAATAAAAGGAACTAAGAACTAAATAAAAAAATTTCATACACTGAATTAATTTTATTCACGTTTAACAAACAAATAAATTTTTATGAATTACTTACTATTTTATTGGCATAGTGGATTAAAAGGGTTAATAATTTCATCATTTCTAAAAGGGTATATCTTTTTAAGGCAACTCTAATATATATAAATAAAAATATATATATATAATATATTCATATTTCATTGCATACATGCATATATAAAAAAATATCTATAGCATATGTATATATTATATATAAAATATTAACGGTTTTGCATGTAATTTTATATATTAAGCTTTAAATTTTTTTTTAATACGTACTTAAATTTACAGTTGCAACTGTGCTCATCAGAACAGTGAATGCATAAAATGTCATTTGAATGTGGGCATATAATTGAACCTGCGAAATTGAAAAGGTTACAATATAGATAATCATAAATAAAAAATATTTTATATATTTAGATAGCTATATAGTGCCATATATTATTATTATTGTTCATATAATTTATAGTGTTATTTTAATTTTGATTGTGCTCTAATTCTCATTTTTGTTATTATTTTGCATTTAACATATATTTGTTCGATATTATTATATTTAATTTTTCTACTTCTTATCCTTATTTTTCTGTTCTTTTTTTTTATTCTTTAGCTTCGATTTTTTTTAATTATTGTTTTTAATCTCCATTTTATATTACTTTTTTTTTTTTTTTTCAATTTTTTATATATTATTTATTACTAATTATATAAATATATATCTGGCTATGTATATATATATATATATATGCATATATATAATATATATGCATGTACATCATATATATAATGCATATATATAATGCATGTATATATTTTATATATATAATTTTTTAAACATAAAAATATATAAATATTATGTTTTCTTACTATTAAAGGTTGGTGAGTTACAGGCATCACAATCTTTATAAAAAAATTCCAGCTTGCTTTTTATATTTTCAAAAAAGAAATGCTTATTCTTTTGGCATTCAAAATTTGTATACATTTTGGTAAGATCGAGCGATAAATGCTTTGAATAGTTCATAAGTTTGTTATTTAAAAGGGCATCCCTATTTAATGTAAAATCTACAAATATTGTTTTGCTATCTTTGAAAAATTTATACTCATCCGTTAGTATATATCGTAGAGTATATATTATATGCTTCAGTTGACTAAAGGTATATTCTTGATAATGCAATATATTAGAAAATAAAATGAAGTGTATGGATATACAGGTATTGCGGAAATATTTATAGTTATAATACGATTGTAATCCATAAAATAGCCAAAAAGTTGGAGCTATATTACAAGCTTCATTACAATTATAACCTGAATTAAAGCCTCCATGAAATGTTTTTGGCCATAAAAAAATAAATTCATTTTTTGTTTGAATATTTTTAAACACAGGGATATTATTTTTTAAAAAAACCTCAATTGGCACTTGTATAGTTAATTTATAAATTTTATTTTTGTTATTCTCCTTTTTAAAATGTATTTGTTTTTTATCTATAATTTTGTAGTTTATACAAGATTTTCTATATAATAAATCAACATCATTTATATCTACATCCAAGAAATGACAATTTTCCTGAATTAATTTAGTAGTACTAGTGCTACTACTACTTCTAGTACTGCTAGCGCTACTAGCACCGCTGCTAGCACTAGTTGAGCTGAATTTTGCGCTATTTTTTGTAAAATGCATATTTTTAACCCTTTTGTAATTTTTCATGCAAGGTGTAGCACTAAAAGTAGTAGTAGATGCCCTTTCTTTTAGTTTCCTTTTTAATTCTTCTGGAATAACATTTTTAGCTTGTTTTTTCTTATTTTTTACCTTTTTTTTTTTTTTCTTTTTTCTTTTGCTATTTTCTTTCAAATATTCGTAAATTACATCTTCCACTTTGTCACTATAGCGAGGGGGTATAACATACCATATTTTTGGTTTGCCCCAATGCTGATAATTTATTGATGCAAAATAATTATCTTCCGTGTGCCAGCAGAAGGAGGAAAAAAGGGTTCCAACGTATAACCACGGTATATTGACTCCTTCAATAGAGATATCTACATTTTTTAACATAGAACCTTTTATAAAAGGTAAAGATTTTATATTTAAATTTTCACTAATTCCGTTAATTATATTATTTATTTCTAAATAGTATTTTTCTTTTTTTTGTTTTAAAAAGGGGTTCACTTTTTTCTTCACATATTTATCCCTTAAATAACTATTACTATATTCACTATTATCTCTATTACTATTGATAGTATCGCTATTGCAATTACTAGTACTCCTACTATTGCAATTACTAGTACTCCTGCTATTGCAATTACTAGTACTCCTACTATTGCAATTACTAGCACTCCTACAATTGCAATTACTAATGCTATTACCATTGCAATTACTAATGCTATTACCATTGCAATTACTAATGCTGTTACCATGGCAATTACTAATGCTATTACTATTGCAGTTATTATTGCTATTACTATTACTATTTCTATAATTATTGTTATTGCTATAGCCTAAAGTGCTATGCGTACATACACTATTATTACTATCGTTAACACAGTTAGCAAGTTTCATACCCTGATTTTGTGCATGCATTCTCTTACTTAAACTGTATCTACTTTGGATTTTTAAATTTTCATCATCAGAAATGTTTATTACATCTATTATTTCGTTTCTACCTTTATTCCCTATCTCTTCTTTAATTATAATACTATTATTACATAAGTTACCGTTATTATTTATATTATTATTATTATAGGGGTATAAATATGAAACACTGTTATAATTGTTCATTTTACGATTATCACAAGGTGACATATTATTTCCTACGTCACTAGGTATTCCCCTCTTATATCCACTATCATGTTTGATATTATCTGAACCTTTTGCGTAACCAGTACTCATTTCCATTTGTGGTTTATTGACACTGTTACTAATGGAATTACTATCACAACTTCTACTTTTATTTTTTTTTAATTTTTCAATTTTGAGACTGTTCTGAAAAAGGCACGTAGGATGGTTTTTGGATACAGGTAAATCGGCACCATATATTGACACTATTTCCTCTTTTTCATTATTAATTATATTCCAATATTTCCTTTCAACATATTCTAAACCAGTTTGATGTTTTGGTAGATGCAAAACTTCAAGCATTTCATTATATTTATACACTTCATATAAGGACCAATATTCCTCGGGATGATCAAATTCTTTTCCATATTTTAATTCATTAATTTTTTGTTTTCTTATATTAAATTTCATATTTAAATAATAAGGATTAAATTGTGGTTTAAAAAATTTAGGAGGTTTCACTTTCACAGCTCCATATTTTAATCCAATAGAGTTATATTTTTCAAAAAATAAAATAGGGTTTGATAATTCTTCCATTGTGGTATGTATTACAGGTATCTGCTCTATATTTTTGTATATATCATGTTCTGATAAAGATACGCTTTTATTAAATCGTTCATTTATTATGTTATCCTTATTTTCCAAATAATTTAATTTTCCATTTTCTGATTTTGTTATTTTACTTTGTGAATTTATGGTATTATATATTATATCACATTTTTTTTTAATAACTTTTTCGTTTATAAGTTTTTCTTTCATATCTTCAAAACTAATTTTTTCTATTTCTATTTTATCTTCCTTTTCTAATTTAAAATTATCTAATTTAGAATTATGGTTTATTGAATTTTCTAATTCGTTCGTTTTATCATCTGTAGCTTTAGTCTTTAAAGCACATTTATTCCTTGTATCATATTCTTTTTTCATATGGTATTCACTTTTCTTGTTTACTATATTATTATCATCATGTTCAACAGTTATTTTATTTTTCTTATATCTATCTGAAATATTAACATTTTCTTCTTTCTTACATAATGATATTATGTACTGGGGGTTTCGCCTTCTTTTTCTCATATTTTTGTCATGTATATCCATTTCAAATTTTATAATGAAACATGTGAATTTCACCAAATCGTATTTAATAGTATTTTATTTTATTATTTTTTTTTTTCTATATTATATCTATAAATCATAAAATCTTGAACTAATATTTGGATGTAAAAAATAAAACATAACAAAGCAGCTGCTTAATATAGAGAATAAAAAAAAAAAAATAAAATACACAACTCAACACTTGTGCATATATAATCTACATACAAACATGCATATGTATGTATTTAAATAAGCATGTACGTGTTTAAATTCATGAGTATATGTACTTATTTACATTTATATACATATATGTATATATATAGGTATATATTATAAGTGTATACAAATGTAGTTATTTATAAATAAGCACTTTTCCATATGTGTACTTTTCAATATATATATGTATTCTCAAAAAAAAAAAAAAAAAAAAAATACAGTAAAGCAAGATTACGCCTAGGACAATTAATTTGTATTTACAATATTGTTAACACAATTAGTGTTATCTTACTTAATTACATAAGAAAAGCCTTATAAAAAAAAAATATATAAATATATGTAGTAAATAAATACAACAAAATTACAATATGTAAACAAAAATTTCTAAGAACTTATGCTTAAATTGCAACTTCTGAATGTACTGATTTATTCGTTCATATATGCATTGGAAACTACTTGGTTATCTGATGTTTTTTTTTATATTTTTTTTAAATTAAATAAAAAAGGTGAAAAAAAAAAATGTATATTTATGCATATATCCATACATGTATGTATGAATATATATATATACGTACATATATATATATATATTTGTAAAAACGAAAAAAAAGGAAAATAAAAAGAATATAAAAATATACAACTTGGTATCATATATGCAAATCAATGTAATGGGAAAATAATTTCAAGAATATAATATTCTTAACTACAAAATATGACAAGTAAAAAAACAGAGGAAAGTGAAATAATAATAAAGAAAAAGAAATAACATAATTTAAAAAATAATGTAGTTTATGAAAAAAAAAAAAAAGTATTTTTTATAAAGTAAAAAATATTTTTAAGAATAAAATTTTTTTTGTATATTTAAAAAAAAAAACATCTAAATATAGAAAGAATTTTTTTTTTCCATAAATTTCTAAAAAAAAAATAAAAATAAAAAATAAAAATAAAGATATAGAAAAAAAAGTATTTCAATGATTTTAAAAGGTGCAGTAAAAAAAAAAAAAGTAGTAAAAATTCATATATTTTCGTTGTCCTTATGCATATAATTTTGAATACAAATATACGTGCTTTAACATGTATGCTTATAATATATATATATATAGGCATATAAGAATATATAAATATAATTTCATATGCATATATGCGTCCATAATTAAATACTTATGCACATGCATATGTATATATATATATATAAATATGTATATACAACATTATTTTTAGACCAAACACCATTTTTAAAGCATAAAAATAAGACTTAATTATCAGTACAGATCAATTAGATTCAAGTATCATATGCAATCATATATTTATATAATATATATATAAAAATGGTTTGTAATGAATAAAGGTTTTTTCTAAAAAACGAAAAGAAACAACTCAATTATTTTAATAGCTTATATGTATATATATATATATATATATTTATATATGTACAATTATTTATATATTAGGCCTGTATATTACAGTCATTAGTAAACACATTTTGTTTATTTTTCTATTTCAACTTTAGCATTGAAAAAATAGGATTTTATGTATGCAAAAAGTAAAAGGGTTGGTAAAATGAAAAATATGTGTTTTGTTAAAGATATAGATGACGCGAATATATAAAAAATATGTAAGTATGAACACTTGAAAAATTCTTAATACAAAGTACTAGACTATATTTGTAATTATTGGACTTTTGTTGTTATATGTAATTTCGTTAATGTTGATAAAATTCAATAGAATATAAAAAAGTACGTACGTATGTTTGTTTTCATTATTTGTTTTTTATGTATGTTTTTTTTTTTTTTTTTTTTTGCCTTGATAAAAATATTTGAAGCTGCTTATATGTTAATTGTTGCAAAAAGGAGAAATTATCATTAA
This sequence comes from Plasmodium malariae, assembly GCF_900090045.1. NCBI lineage: Eukaryota > Apicomplexa > Aconoidasida > Haemosporida > Plasmodiidae > Plasmodium > Plasmodium malariae. The sequence goes on along the minus strand of NC_041788.1, from coordinate 1,690,273 downwards.
AATTTGCAAAAATGTTCTTTAATTATTTTTTTTTTTCTTATAAAGCAATATCTATATTTTTTATTTATGTCATGATATATTTTATTTTTTTTGTATATATATATACATATATACGTACAATGCGAGTTGTTAAAACATTGCAGCTTATTTTTTTTTTGGTTGTTTATTTTTTAAAATTCCAATAACGCATGAACTATGAGATTTATTTAACTTTTGGTAATTTTCAATAAAAATTACTGAAGTTTATATTTATATATTTATCGTTTTTCATTTATAATTTTTTGACCTGAAATGTTGGATGAAGGATTATATTCTATGGCAATATATAAAAAAAAAATTTATATATATTTATAAGAAGCATTCTTTGTTCTTTCATATCTGTATGCATTTTTTACATATTTTTATTTTCAATTTTTTAAGTATTTTTTTTTTTTTTTTCCATTAATAAACCACTTTATTACATGCCTTTTTCTTAAAATAAATAGACTCATTTACTGTTATTTTTTTGAACACTGCTCATTAAATTAATCTAAGAAAAAGGAACAAGGGTAAAATGGAATAAACGAAATTGCAATTACGGAAGGGTGTAGAGAAGATTGTACATGTATATATATAGATCTATTTGCGCAGCATATTGCTCATTGGTTGTAACGTAAACAGTTGAACATGCAATTAAAATATTTTATATTATTGCTGCATTTTTTTATAGAATAATTATGGACTTATTTTACAATTTCCGGTTAAATAATTTTTCCTTTTTATGTAAGGAAAATTACGTTTTATTTGTAACACTCATAATAATATTAATTATACGTATCTATATTTATATATACGGCAACTTACATATTTTTATAAACACTTCTATATTACATTTTCTGAAAACAAAATATTTCACTATACATAATAAATGGAATTCAAATAAAGCGAGTTTTTTTTTTTTTTTTTTTTTTTTTTTTTTATTCCATTGCGCATATGGGGAAACCAATATAATATATATACATAAGTACGCACAAGTAAAAAAAAAAAAAAGTAACGAACTCAGAAAAATTTAGTTTTGTTTAAAAAATAATAAAAGATGATTCACATAAAACGGTAAAAAAAAGAAGAAGCGATTATATACATATGCTTAAGTACGTACTTAAATATAATATAAATTACGTACATACTATGTTTATTATTAATACATATTCACGTTAAATCTTCGTTAATCTTTTTGCCATCCAGGGTATAATGCGTCAACAAGTTGTACATATTTCTTTTGTGCTTCTTCTTTACTTAATTTTTCAATTGATTTCCATGCTTCATATTTTTTTCTCTCTTCAAATTTAAAAAAGCTAGGAGCACCAATATTGCAAGCACCTACAGTACTCTGTTTAAAATATTTATATAAATTCAATTTGTCCTCAACAGAAATTACTTCAGTTTTGGGTAAAGTGTTAATGAAACAAACACTTTTTTCAAACATCTCTGGCATACTCATTTTGTCTTTTAAAGCATTAAAAACTAAGAAGAAAAAAATTAAAAGAAATATTCGAATTTTATTAACAAATTTTTAATGTTTATTACTTTTTCACTATAAAACAGAAGTTGTCATAAGTATTACAAATGACAGAAAAAGTTTGACAGTAAAAAGGGTAAATGTACAAAAATGTAAAAATAAATTGTTTTATTAACTCTTTTTGTGAAAATATTTACATAGTATGAATAGTTTTAGCATTTATACACATGTATGTACGCATGTGTATATAATGTATATGTACATATATATATTTATATATCATTCAATTTTTTTTTTTCTTTCATATAGCAAAAAAACAGTATTAATGTAGTGTATATTTAACAGAATGAATACATTAGAATTATTCATATGTTTATAATAAGAAAATGAAATAATAAATTTTATATAAAAATGACAAACACATATAATATAACTCATAAATTTACAAAAATTAATCGTATAATTCTAAGTGAAAAAATTGTTACCTTTTATATGGTTTATTAATTTTAGTCAAATAACAGTAAAAAGATGTAATTGAAAATATAAAAAAGGAAGTTAAAATAGTAAAATTCGGTAAAGAAAAAAATGGGGGTAATTATTAAATCAATGTTCGGTAAATAAATTATTATATATTGTACTAATTAAAATTTCTTGTTTTTTAAAGTGTACAAAAATTTTATGGACTCATAAACAGAGAGTATATTTTTATATCGCATTGAATGGATGGAAAATAAAAAAAAATTTAATTAGAAAAAATTTCTTTTAACAAAAATAAGAAAAAACTAATTCAATAATTTATTTTCAGATGTAACACGGGCGTTATTATAAAGTCATAATAGTTTTACAATTTCCATAAAAAATTAACGTTAACGTTATAACATTGCTTATTTTTTATATAAATATTTTTCATTAAAACAAGAGGTCGCCTTTATTTTATTTATGGTATATAAATATGTATATTCAAAACAACTGCTGAAAATTAATCTAAGTTTTATTAAAGAATGTTTTATTCAGTTAAATAAAAAATAAAAAATTAGCTTATGCACCATTTAGCATTAATAAGATATATTTTTTACATCCCACATAAATAATTTCGATTTTTATTATAGTGTCCATAATATATAAATATATATATATATAATATATTTTTGCTTTAAACATTCACATAAAAATAAAATAAAAAAAAATTTATATATTATTAAACAGTTTTTGATAAAAAAAAAACAAAAAAGCAAAAAAAATATTCTCTTTCGATATACAAGGAAAAATAATTTATTTGCACGTTCGTGTACTTAATGCGGAACGAACAATGCGAAAAATATTTTTTAAATATTATAATTATTTAATTTCAACGTGTAATGTCCTTCTTTTAAGATATTTATTATATTTATATAATTGTAATTTTTTTGGTGTATTAACTTTATTCTTTTCTGTCACATACCTTGAAGGCTGTTTTCCATACTTCCGTGCTTCAGTACATTCTATAACAATAACTTTTCTGTTTTTTTTTTTGGCATATATATATACTACAAAAAAAAATATAAAAATAAAAATAAAAGAGAAAAAATAATGCATTATTTTGTAGAAAAATATATTATAATGAAATTTTAATGTAAGTACACTTATTGTAAAGGTTATTTATTCAAATGTGAAGTAAATAAAATTGATACGCAAAAAAAAAAAAAGTTACTATATGTATTATTATAAGTATATATAGTTTTATTAAAAATTGTATATAAAAATAGAAGGAAATTTCTTCTTTTTTTTTTAACGCATCTTTAATTTGTTAATATTCTGCTTTAACCATTTCTATTTCTGTTACAGCAATTATTTACAATAGAGTCTCTTATCATATTTATGTCATTTGGAATTATAAACTGTCGATAACATTTCACCATTACCATGAAAAATAGATATATTAGAATATCACATTTTTTCATATTTTTTGTACTTTACTAAAAACATGTAACATTTGGTTCGATGGGTGTTGCTATTACACTTAATATATCATATAACACATATATATAAATCTATATGTATATATCGTATATGTTTGCAGGTACGTATTATGTACAATGATTGGATAAACTTCACCAATTTGAACATTTTATCGTTTAATAATGCATCTTCAAATTATTTTTAATATCCCGAAATGTCCATTAGGTGTCATTCTATTTTTTAGATAAATTCAAACGTTGTAATCTTTTGAAGTCACACATTAAACACATTATATATTTATTTTTAATATATACTTTTTTATTATTATACAAAAATTTTTAAATCTTAAATATCCATTTCTTCAAAAAGATATTATGTAAAATTTAATAAAAGAAAAATTAAATAACTAATCCATAAAAAAATGTGCAATCTGATTGAATGAAACAAAAACATATAAACAAGAAAATAGATGACGGAAAAGCATAAAAATAATATAAATTAAAATTATATCCTTTCGTTTATTTTGTTGCTATTTATTAATATATTTATGTATGTATACGTACATATTTAATTAAAAAAGAGTAATAATAATAATAAATGATAAAAGATATAAAAAAAAAAAAAAAAAATGTAATTTTTTTTCCCCTTGTTTTAGCACTTTTTTGGTATGTAACTATTGTACGTAAATTTTTTCTGTTTTTCAAAGTGAACTCTTAATTCTAAATCTTGAAAAATATTTCGATTTCTACAGCATTTACAGGAAAAATTAATAAATTTTTCCAGTACAGTCGTTGCAATTTTTTAAACATTTGCTCAAAATTGATGAAAGCATTTTTGTTTTAAACGTGTACATACATACATATATATGTATGTATTATATATGTATGTAATATATATGTGTGTAATATATATGTATGTAACATAATGTAATATATATGTATGTAATATATATGTATGTAATATATATGTATGTAATATATATGTAAATACGTATAAGTACGGTTTAACCTCATAGGCGTAGGGAGATTTAAAAATATGACAGTCGTGCATAAATTAAAGAGAAAACTTGAGCCATCCTTATATAAAAGGAACTACATGAGTAATTGTGAAATACTAAAATTTAAAAATAAAATTAGCAGTGAAGATAATAAAAAACATTTAAACAAATCAAAAAAGAATATAAACAATGTCAAAAGTGAAAATATATGTAAGGGTTTAACTACACCCTTTGAAATATACAGATGGTCCTATATATTAAATACAAATAACGAAAAGTTAATTAATGATGTAATAAAACACGATCAACAAAAAAAAAAAAAGATAAAAAAAGGGATAACTACTCAATTGGATATATATAACATTATCAGTCGACACAGTATTATAATAAATGACCAGGAAAATGATATGTTTCTTGAAAATGAAATAAATAATTATTTTTACAGTTTGATGAATAATTTAGAATACTATTTTGATAACTACGAATTTATACATTATATAGTAAAAAATTTAAAGAAAAATGAATCTCATATATTTTATTATATTTATAACAATTTTAAGTTTCTTCATGCCTTGCCATTCAAATGTTTTTGGCAATATGGAAATTTGGAAAATCTGTACATTGAGAATAATAATGATAATTATGAATATGACGAAGAATGTAACAATGAATATTTATTTAAAAATGTCGATTTAAACAAACTTGATATGCTGTTGAGCGAAGATGACACCTTAAATAACGTAATAAATATAAATGAGGTTAATACGAAAGAAGAACATACAGAAGAAACCTTTTTTAAACCTCCTTTAGAAAATGGAAAGCATAGTAATGATGAATTGAGACGACACTACCACACTGTAATGGGGCCATTTAAGTATAAATATAACTATAAGGATAGAAGTGATACGTATGGTCTAGGTGAGAAAATGAAACGGCAAAAGGAAGTTACTCCATATATGCAGATTACAAATGAAAGTTACAATATACATAAGGATAAGAAAATTGTCAATGATAGGAAAAAATGCGCTAATATAGAATATATAAAAAGGAGTTACCCGAATAAAACCTTAAATAATTTTATATTTACAAGTGAAAAAAAGTGTATAAATAGTATGGCTTCATCTACCATATCAAGCTGTGCTCGTAAAATGAGATTAGAAAATATGGATAATAGTAAATATTCTCGTGATATTAATTTAAACATTAATAAAAGTAAGGTGATCAACAGTTTAACATATAGCACGAAGTCTAGGTGTTATGAATGCTTAAATAGAAGTACTACTTTAAATGAAAACACATACAGCTTTAGCAGTAGCACTGATGATACACCAAAGGGCGGAAAATACGTAAATTTAAAAGAGAAAGAAGAAAAAGTATTTGAAAATGTAAGTTACGATAAAATGGTAAAGGAATACGATTTCATTTATGATATTGCAACTTTAGATAAAAAAATACCTAATAATGAAAAATCAAAAGGAAAAAATTTTAGAACAAGCAAAGTGCCAGTATCCCCCATGAGTAGAGCTAGTGTATTTGGTAAAATAATTTTTGATATAGTAAAAAATAGTAGTATAGAATATGTTAAAAGCGTATTAACAAATAATACGAATGACAAGAAAAATATAATTTTAAATGAAAAGAACGCAGAAGTTTTGGCAAATGGTTTAAGTAAAATGAGAGGAGTAGTTTTAAAATTAGGTCAAATGATCAGTTTGCAAGATGAATATTTGTCACCTATTGTAATCAAGGCATTAAAACTTGTTAATAACTCAGCAGATGTAATGCCAGAAAGTCAGTTAATAAATGTGTTAATAAAAGAATTAGGGAATGATTATGAAAAGAAGTTTGATTTTTTTAATTATAAACCTTTTGCAAGTGCATCAATAGGACAAGTACATGAAGCAAAAATAAAAAACAAGAAGGTAGCTGTGAAAATACAATATCCAGGTATATATGAGTCTATTGATAGTGATATAAAAAATTTGCTATTTATTAATCAATATACCGATTTAATATTAAAAAATTTATATATTGAAAACGTGTGTAAAGAAATAAAAAAGGAGTTAAAATGTGAATGTGACTACATTAATGAAGCAAAATATTATGTGCTTTTTAAAAAAATTTTCCAAAAAAGTAAATATTTTTATGTACCATCTGTTTATACTGAATATATAACCAAACATGTTTTAGTAACGTCTTATGTAGATGGAATAACTATTGATGAAGTAGCAGAAAAATATCCTCAAGTTATACGGGATTCCTTAGGTCAGAGAATTCTTTATCTATGTTTACATGAATTGTTTGTTTTTAAAATTATGAATACCGATCCAAATTTAGGAAATTTTTTATATAATGTTCAGAACGACAAATTGTGTTTAATTGATTTTGGAGCTACTCGAACGTATAAAAATGAATTTGTTGATCAATATTTAAGACTTGTTAAATCATCAGTTGAAGAAGATGAGGAAAAAATTTATCATTACTCTTGTATGCTTAACTTTTTTGTTGGTCAGGAAAATGAAGAAATGAAAAATTCTCACATTAAATCTGTTATACTCGTTGGAGAACCCTTTAAATCGAAAACATATGATTTTGGCAAAAATAATTTAGCCAAACAAATATATAACTTATTACCGAAAATTATATACAATAGACTAGTTCCCCCTAGATCTGAAATTTATACGTTACACCGAAAGTTATCAGGGTCCTATTTAATTTGCATGAAATTAAAAGCAAGGGTTAATGCTGCTGATATTTTTAATTCTATATATAAGAATTATAAATTTTCTGTCGAAGATACATATGAAAAAAGTGTATAAAAGCGTAACCACGTTTGCCTTTTTTTAAGTGCACTAAGTAGTACACAAATATTTGTAGAGACATACTTATGTATGCTCATAATTATGCATATACATCAGTTTCGAATTACTAATTTTTAGCAAAAATACATTTTTAAAGGGAGAACAATTTAACGAAATTGTGTTTTGTACTGGTTTATTTGAAATATGCTTATTTAACAATTCTTTTCTTTTCTTTTCTTTTTTTTTTTTTTTCTCGCAATGAATAGCATCATATATGACATTATCATTTTTTTTTTTTTTTTTTTTTTTTTTGATTGTTTTCCCCATGGTTATGTCACTAAAATATACCCCTGCTATTTGTACAAATTAACGCGTAATATATTTGTTTTTAAAATCATTTAATCCAATTTTGATAGTTAAACCAAAGATAAATAGCTAATTATATAGGTGTTTATAACAAGTCAGCTCTGTAATTTTGAAGATTATGCAATGCCATAAATTGAACACTTATAATGTAACCCTTTTGCTTTACCTTTGGAGCGAGTAAAAATGAAAAGCTATTGCTTAAAAGGACTAAAAAAATATGCAGTTAATATGAGGCTGTCATAATGTAGTTATTAAAAAGAAGCTACTAAAAAATCGATGTTAGGAAAAAGAAAAAATAGCAGTTACTTATTTTCCTTTGAAAAAACTGTCGTAGGAATAAATTCAACATTTATGCAAACGGAAAAAACATCACATAAATATTAACGTAAAAATTAAAAAAAAAAAAGAAAAAAAGAATAAAAGCAGAACGTAACTTAAAAGACATTTGTTATTAAATTATATAGTTACAGTTATATTTTATATGTTTTCCCTTTTCATACATTATATATATATATATATATATATATATATTTTTTTTTTTTTTTTTTTTTTTTTAATATATAAAATCATAAAACTTTATTTACTATAAATTTTCTTTAATGTCTTATATAATTAGAAGGAATTAAATTAAAGCATTTCTTAAATAGTGTATTCAAAAATGTGAAAAGGTGTACACATGTGCTAATTAAAATAACTGCAAAATAATTCATATATATATATGAAATGCGGACTCATGTAAGTATATACATATAATATTTACGAAAAAATAAAATCAGCTAAAATTGTTTTTTTTTTTTTTCATATCTTCTATTTTTTTTTTTTGCATTTTTCTGATAGGTATATAGCTTGTATTGTTATATCATCAACAATATTTTCTTCTTCATTCAGCCATCTATCCCACGATTCCTTTGCCAAATTTTCAACAGCATCTTGAACCTTTAAAGGAAGAAGAAAGAACGTTCATATGACGATTAAGGGTTCATAGAAAATTCACAAATGTGTGCAGTTTTTAAACTCATACGTGCCAATATATATAAATGCACGTAAATGTACACATGTACAAGCTAACTAAAAAATACTTTAACCCACATGCAATTTATCTCACATTGTCATATCCAAATTGGTAAATCAAGTTAATAGCCTCTTCTGAAGAAATGAACTCCCATACTCCATCACTGCAAATTAGGACCAGAATATCTTCATCTTCATTAATATTTACTTCAATAAAATCTGGCTCAGAAATAATACCTATTTGATGACCTATTGTATCTCCTATTGCTCTACGTACATAAAAAAAAAAATGCAAACGCATGAACAATAAACATAAGTACACATATAATAAGCATATTTAACTCTAATAATAACAGTAGCATAACGAATACACTAAATCGAACTACGTTTTGAGTATAAATGTTTAATGCGCAATAGAAAAAATGAGTTTTATATATTAAACAATAAAATGAAATGTTTTGATAAAATACGTGCACAAGAAATTATATTATCCAAAGAAAGAAGTGGAGAAGGGGCATATAATAATACACTTTATATAGACATAAACATATATATATATATATATATATATCCTCAAAAGACAAAACACATGTTCATATATATAAACACATGAGCTAATGATCAATACCTTGACATGGCCAACCCAGGATAAAATTTGTTTTTCAGGAAAACACGATATGGTATATCTCCCTCTAACTTCATTACGTGTCCCCCCGAATTTATAATTCTTTTTTTTTCATCATGTGAATTAGGTTTATGATCTTTCGTTAGTTCAACAGCTTCCAATTTATTAGTAGATCCGTTTATTCTCTTTCCTAGTACTGCTCTAGAATCTCCTACATAAGCTACATATAATTTTTTTTCTTTAAACAGATGAACTATTATTGTTGCTGTTGTACCACTCATTGTGCTATCAAAAAAGGCCTCCTTTTTTCTTTTTTTTTTCTTTTTTTGTTTGTTTAATGTTTGTTTATTATTATTTGTAGTATTTTCCCTTTTATCTGAATATTTACTACATTCTTTTTTTTTCTTTTTGCTGGAGATCTCACAATCATCATCTTTATCATTATCATTAGCACTATCAGTATCGGTATCATCACATGTGTTTTCACTATCCGTATATGTATCATCACTACAATCACTTTCTTCTACATCTCCATACCCCTTCATGTTTAAATCAAAGTGAGAGCTCACAACTACATTACTACTATTAAGGTTGTTATTGTTTTTTCTCCTGTTGCTGCTACTTCTCTTGTTGTTATTGTTGTTGTTTTCCTTATTTGCAAAGGCTTCTAAATAGGCATTTGTAGTCTTCTCGATATTCTCATGAATATTTAAAAACGCATTCGTAAATACTTCTTTTGGATTTTTTAAAAAATTTTCATTCCTTATAATCATATATGGTAGTTCCTTCTGCACATAATTAGATACATCATGACCATATGGTCCATGTCCGTCAAAAATAGCATATAAAGCTAAATTTTCCATTGTAATAATAATAAAATCATCTTGATTTGGACTTTCAGGTTTTAAACCCTTTCTACATACATATCCTATACCATTTTCATTTAATTTATCAACCGATCCTTTAATTTTTACACATTTTTTTTCAAAATCTTCTTGAAAATGAGATGCTCTTACACCTGCTACGGAAGATCGATTTATTATTTTTTTTTTTTTTATATTTGCTTTTTTTCCTTCATTCTCTTCTTCTTCATCTTCCTCTTTTACTGCTGCTTCTACCTTCGCTTGTGTATCCTTTTCTGATGATTCTTTAAACCTATCTTCGTTTTCCCTTAACTCTTGGATACTTCTTTTTATTTCGTCCGTATCATTTGCTAAGTCACTTCTTGTGCTAATAGACAATCTTCTTCTTGTATTTTTTTTCTCTCTAACTGTTTTTAAAGAAGGAAAAAAAAAAAAAAAAATGTAAATACTAATGAACAGTATATGATGCAAATAAGATATACATGGATCAAAATATATGAATATACACAAGTATTACACTTATGATGTGAGTCATGTAATTTTTACGTAAATATAATGTATTTAATTTTTTCAGAATAACGAAAGAAAATTAAAAAGCTTATTTTTTCTATGATATGATACAAGATTGCGGCCACATATATACACATATGAATAGGCATATAAAAAACGCGTCAAAAGCTTAAAAAATGCAAAGACAAATATACGAAACCAACACTATCACAAGAAAGGAGAAATAAATCATAAGAAGTGGATCTATAAACTTTGTTTTTATTATGCAATTTTTGTTGTACACGTATAATTATGCCATTATTCAGTGCAAAGCATTTCACTAAATCATATGATTTTACTAAATTATTTTATTTTATTTTTTTTGAAAGTTAGGAAAAAAATAATGCACGAAAGAAAATACTGAAATACATTTTGCACATAATTTTTTTGTAAAATCTTTTTAGCTTTTCCAACTTGAAAATTTTTTTGAAAGTTGATTATATTATATATGTTTCAAAAAGAGAACATATATGTATCACAATAATATACATTTTTATATTCTTTCCTTTCTTCATACAATGCATATATTTACTTTCTTGTGTTGCATAGTTCTCAAAAATATGTATTTACACAATTCATTCATTTTTTACATAATAAATAAAGAAAACTCTAAACACTCAGTTGCAAATTGAAATGAAAACTTATCATGTTCGTAAAAAATGTATGTGAATGTTGTATAAATATATACATATATATATGTGGAAAACATTTTATTTTTTTTTTGTGTAACATTTTTAAGTAGATATATATTTATTTTTTTTACAATAAAATATAGCAAAGGTAGTAATATACAGCACTAAACAACTTGCACAGTGTTTTTATACAGACCATAATGAAAAATACAAAAATGTTTCCTTCATTTTAAATGAGAAAAACGCATTGTTGTACGTACCCTCTCAGTGGTTCTGTAGTAGGTACATTTTTCGTAGATATGTATGCCCGCATGTATATATCTATTTATATATGTATTAATGTATGCATGTATATATCTATTTATATATATATTAGTGTATGCATGTATATATCTATTTATGTATATATTAGTGTACGCATGTATTTACGAATTTAAGTATGTATGAGAGTACGCTATTATATAAGTATTTATATATGTATGAATGTATGCATGTGTATATGTATTTAGGCATTTGTATATTTATTCATTTATATAGGTATGTTTTTTCGTGCATGCACCTGTACGTGTGTGCACTTATGTGTGTTCATTTACAGATGCACATTTATGTGTACACGTGTAAGTATGTACCCCCATATACAATATTCTAGCTGTATATATGTTGCTTATAATATGCGATATTAATTACCAGCTTTTTTTTTTAATGAAGAAGTGCATGTACCCATATCTTTATCTCCTCTATTTAGCACGACAATTAAACATCATAACAAAAAGTATAGCATGTATAAAAAAAAAAAAATAATAATTTACTTTTTAAAAAGGAACAAGTGCAAAATAAATTAATTATATATAAAACTATAACTTTAATACAAAAAATCAAAACTTAAGTATATGAACAAATTTAAACTTATAGCGAAAAAAAAAAAAACAATAAAATTTAACCATTTTCACAAAAAAAAATAATATAAAAGAAAAAATAATTGTACATCAGAAAGTATAAAAGAAATGAAATGTAACTAAAAAGAAAAAATAAAAACTTATACTTTGTTTAAAATAATTAATTGTACAACATTATGTTTAAAAGGGGAAAATTCCAAAAAAAAAAAAAAAAAAAGAAAGAAAAAGAAAGAAAAAAAAAAACGAAAGAATGAAATATAAAAATTTTTTTCAGAATATAAAAACGTAAAATTTAAAGAATTAACAAAATACTCATGTATTTATAAATTAAAAGGTATATACATTTATATACGTACATATATATATATGTGTAATAAGTTAGGTCGCTCTCAATATATATTTTACTTTTTTTCTTAAAATAAAGAAAAAAATGTTACATAATATTATAAAAAAAAAAAATTTTTAAAAGTATAATAGGTATACGGTAGCTTTTAGTAGAACTAAAAGTTAACCTTTAATAATATAAATTTGCGAACAAACATATCAACAAAAAAAACATCGCAGTGTAATATTTAACTAGTAACATTATGTTACATCGGTTAATTCCATTTTTTTAATAAATTTATGGATGCTTATAATACATAAACACCAGTATATCAGTATTGGTTTATATATTTTTACTCTTATATGTACAAGTATATATATATATATATTTCTTTATATATGTACTTATGTATATATATGTGTTTTTTCATAAGTATTTATTTATCTGTATATGCGAATTTATGTATGTATATGTATATTTATGTATACATTCGTATATATGTAATTATTTGTGAACTTTTGTATGTATATATACTTACCTATTTCCAAATGAGTTCGTTTTTTATCATTATGTTCACTGATAGATTTATTTATAGATTTTTCATCTGATTTATATTTAGTATTTCTTCTTATCATATTCAGTTGGCTGTAACTTCAAATTTTTAAAAGGAAGTTAAAAAAAAAAAATTCTTTTGCTTCTTTTTTTTTTATAAAAAATTCAAAAAACCATTGATGATTCTTGAAAAAATAAATACCTTCCTTTTATTTCATAACAGAAATAATGCTAATTATTATTTAATTACCCTTATTAGGAAATCTTTGTTAACTTTAAAAATTAAAATATAATTAATAATTATCCTTATGGTTCACCATTACTTGTATACGTATATATATATGTATATATGTACATACTAATTTATTTATTTAATCAACGAAAACATAGATAAATATTAAAGGGAAAAAAGAATGAAAATGCATGCACACTAGTATTCAAGACATTTCGTTGGTACTATTTCCAATAAATCGAATTAGGATGCATAGTGATTTATGTCTATAATGTATATGAGTATTATGTATACTTGCATGTGTATGAACGTATATATATATATATATGTATATATATTTACATTTATTTATTTATACCATATCTTTCGTTGTTTTGTATTGTACAGAGAGAAAAGTATTTATATATGAATGAAGTATACTATTCTTTATTTAATTTTTATAGTGAAAGTAATAAAAGTACATAAAGAAATTGCATTATGTTGAATTCTTAATAACTATCGCTACATATATATATATTTGAACCATGTACACATATATGTATACCTATTATAATGTCTTAGTTAAAAAAAATATAATGCTATTTTTGTAAAATTACTTCATTTCGAGACCATCTATACTTTTTTTTTTTTTTTAATGTATTCTATTATTATAAATAATACACTTAATTTCATAGTACACAGAGTTATGTGATAAGATAAAGCATTTAGTGAATAAAGATACAAAAAAAAAAAAAAAAATTGTGCAGAAAATTACACATATGATAAAGTAATAAAATTAATAGTTAGAAAACCCTATAAATTTAGAATTCCTAAAAAATGTTCAATGATTTTTAACTATTTAATTTTAAAAATATATTTATATCTTTTAGTGCGTTCTCGTTTTTTAATCGCTTTAAGAATGTTTTTCATACGTTTGTACATGTACGTAAATGTATATATATACATATGTATGCATTTACGTTTATATGTCTTGAAGAATTAGACAGTCCGAGTTTTATCTCTTGCACGCTCTTTAATTACCGTGTGTAAAAGCTTATTTAGTATGCGATACACATTATGACGTTTAGAAGTTAAAGCTTTTGGAGTACATTATAATAAATATCTTATAATTCGAAATATTATTTTTTTGTATTTTATTAAAATAAAATATTTTTATATAAGATCATTGATAAGTATTATTAAAAAAAAAAAAAAAACAAAGAAAAAAAAAAATATATAAATATGTATATACTCTTATATGGAAGCAATACATAAAGTTTAAATTATTACAAATCTTTGATTTTTTTAAATCATAAATGTATATATGCGTTTTTATTTTAACTTATGCTTTATTTATTTAATTATCTTTTTTTCTTTTTTGCACCATCTTATTGTCTTTTAATCAATTTTATATTATGAAAAAAAAAAAAAATGCTGTTATAGAGGTAACATGAAAGAGCAATTTACTATAATATGAAGTCTTTTTACATATAAACGTTTTCTTAAAATATATATATATATATATATATATAATATTAAATGAGGTTGTGCACGTGATGTTAAAATGTAAAACAAAAATAAATGTTTACACTTGTTATATATAATTTTTCCTTGGTTTTCATTTGTTATCAAGCTGTTTACACATAAGGCATGATAAATGGTGACAATGAGAAAAAGAAAATATTGATTCACTATATATAGGAGGTAGATTATTAAAGTTCTCTAATTCATAAATTTTTTTTTTTTTTTTAAATGTAGCATACAACAAAAAAAACAAAAATAACAAAAATAACAAAAATAACAAAAATAACAAAAATAACAAAAATAACAAATACAAATATACTAATTTCAATATTAAAAACATTTAGTCAATATATGGCATTTTTTTTGCGAATATAACTATGTTATGCTCACAAAAAGTATGCGGCCAAAATGGTCAATTAAAACGTTTCTGCTATTTATTTATTTTATTTTTTGGGTGGTCTTGAAAATGAAAAGGTATGCCTTTTGGAATACAAAAATATCCTATTTTTCATGTTTTTCACATGTTTGTATGAATTTCCATTTGATCTAAATATATATATTAATATAACGTAGAAACAACTCCAGTTAAATTCAAGAGGGCAAAAAAAAATATAAAATATTTTTTGAAAGTTATTGTACATACATATGTTAATGTGTGATGGTAAAGTGGTTTAAAGTAATGATTGTGCACATTTATTTTTCATTTAATTCAATGCTATTCATTTATTATTTATTATTTATTATTCATTATTTTTAAAGTTAAAGTATTTAAAAGCATTAAACAGTGTAGATGTATGTATATGTTTACATAAGGCTTATAGTTTTATACGCGACCTTAGTTTTATGATCAGAATATAACTTTTTTTTGTTTAACTTCACATCGTACGAAAAGCTCCGAGGTTACACATGCATATATGTATATACATTTACGTAATATTTATACAGGTATATATATAAATATAATATGTAAGTTTAATTTTTTGTGTTCCATTTTTAAAGCTTAAAATTAAGTTTATTGTTATTTCAACATGTAGAAGGAAAATATCTTTTTACTTAAGAACAATATGTAAAAAGAAACATTATTATAAACTATTACATTCCCTTGTTTAATTTTCTATTTGTTCTCTATCTTCTCACTTTTTCACTTTTTAAGTATATTTAATATTTTAACTTTTCAATTTTAAACATTTTAAGTTAATATTTTAATTATCCCATTCTTCATATATGGTTTCTTTGCATTTGCTTTTTTCACACTCTGATTTTTTATCTTTTTTTATTTTTTTAATCGTTTTTATTTTTTTTATCCTTTTTTATTCATTTGCATTCTTTTTTATTTATTTATATCGTTTTTTATTTAATTTTATCCTTTTTTATTTCTTTTTATCCTTAATTTATTTTTATTTTTTGTAAGATGAAAATGCAAAAAGGAATCTTCAGAAGATATGTGAAGTATGCCTTAAAGAAGATATACAACTTCATTAAAAATTATATAAAAGATATAATTGATGAGATAAATGTAAAATCATTTAAGAAATACAAGTATAATTTTTTTTTCGAATTTATTGGTTCATTTATTTTTGTTTTTTTTATTTCCATTTATATGTTAAACTCAAATAAAAATGAAGAATACGTTATTAAACACACAAAACAAGTTAATCCATATCAAAGGAACGATATATTCATACCAGGAGATAATCTCTTTGACAGTGAAATTAATAACGTGAAATACCCGAAATATGTAAATGATATGAATGATCAACTAAATGCAGGAAGTATATTATTGGAACGTGATAAGAAGAATAGTAGTAGTGTTATTACTAACACACAAAATAAATATAAGAAACTGCAACGGTTAGAGGATAATAAAGTATTAGAAAATAGTTCAATAATAAATAACTTAAAAAGAACAGGAAATATTGGGAAAAGCGAAGATGAGATGAAGACAGACGATACACAAAAGAATAAAACAATTGTTGTTGGTGAGAATAAATATTTTGCAATTAATAATACACAAGCAGATGATCAAAGTGAAAATAATAATGAATATACAAATAAAGATGATAATAGCAGTTATGTGGGAAAATTAGAACAAGGAAAAGAGATACATAAAAACGAAAATGACATAAAGGGCAGCAGTCAGAATTGGCACGAAAGCGAAGCCAATGAGGATAAAAATACAATTATACCTTCTTTACCAGATGAAAAAAAAAAAATTGACGAAGAAGAAATTATTAAGAATTCTAAAGTATATGACAAAAATGTACTTACACTAAATGTGGATACTGTAATTTTTAAAGACAAGGTAAACGAATTTACCAAAATAAAAGTAAACGATATTAATAATATAGATATAGGTAATATTGATCAGTATGAAGTATTAAAAAGTTTTGAAAGTAGAAACAGTAGTAACCATGCAATTTATTCCTTCTTTGGTTGTTTAATATATGTATTATTTATACTCCTTGGAGCTCATATAAACCCAGCATACACTTATGCTCTGTGGCTCGTCGATCCAAAAAAATATGGATTTGCGCTTACAACTTTTTATGTTACTTTTCAATATTTTGGTGGTATATTAGCTAGTATTTTATGTGCACATGTACATGGAAGTATATTAATTTATTCCTTATTGCCAAAAAAGGAAATTATGAAAACCTTTTTGTGTGAATTTATATCGACCTTTTTAATAACATTATTGTTATTAAGTTTATATAATTACAAGAAGAAGTTTACGAGTGAAAATAAAAATGAAGAATCCATCGTTTTTAACAGAGATAAAATAAAAAATCTTGCATCTTTTTATTCTTCTAGTTTGTGCGAAGATATGTATGGATGTGATATGTTTAATAACACACATAACAGCAAAAAAAAAATTCCTATACATATTGATAATAAATATATAAAATACATTATGAATCATATTTTTTATTTATTATTTATTTTCTTTTCCTTATTATTTTTTGTTTTTGTAACAAATACAACATTAAATCCTATGTTTTCTACTTCCACATTATACACCTATTTATATTTTAAATTTTTTAAAGGGGATAATACATTCAATATATATTCGGTAATTTTATCCTTTTTAAGTATTACAAAAATATTGCAGTTGATCAAATTATATATACAGTCATTACCTTTATGGATAGGACCATATGTCGGGTCAGCTCTTGCAACCTCTTTTATGAGATTATTCAAGGAGAGCGATGAAGAAATTATTGATGTAATTGATACTAATGTATATAACAGTAATAATAAAAAGAATGAGAAGATACCCTTGATAAATAAATACAAGATTAAGAAAAACGCCTATCTAGAGGAATATAACAATCATATGCATTATAACTCGAATAATTATCTACTTCCGAGTGTCTTTTAATTTTTAATTTTGCTCCTTATGGAGAAGCTGGGATTTTGTATTTATCGATTTATTTTGTTTACCCTATTTATTCCGCATATTTTATTTACTCGGATTATTATGTTTATTCGACTTATGCTTTTTTTTTTTTTTCCCCCTTTTTTTTTTTTATATTATCATCAATGTATAAGTGCGTGTGCACATCGCATATGTATGTACATACACATATAAAACACACAAAAAATTCTGTTACTTTTTTTTGTTTCCCATTTGTGCAATAAAATTAAAATTTTGTTGAATATGCAAAAATATTATTTAACAAATCTACTATTTATAATTAACTAATTTTATTTGTGTAAAAATTTTATTAAAATTACTGTGACATTGTCCTAAAAATAAGAAAAATTTAAATGAAATATAAAAAAGGGAGATATCAAAAGTAAGGAAAAAAGGAAATAATCACTTATATCAGTAATATTCATATACACAGTATAAGACCACAAATGTTAAAACACAGTAGTAATAACAATATATTATGGCGCATTTTTCGTGAATTTTTACTTTATAAATATAAAACAGGAATACAAATAAAAATGTAAAGTAATATTTTGAGTACGAATGTGCGTGGGTATATAATGCATGCATAAATTTACATATAAATACATATCACTGCATGTGTGTACTAGTGCACAAAACAAACAACTAAGTAAAAATTTTGTTAACTGTACCTGTGATTTTTTATCAATAATAGCATGTTCAACCATAATTCTGCAAATGTTTTTTGCATCAAATATTCCTTTCTTCTTTTCAACATTTACCATTCTTTCTTCCTGTGGACGTAAAAATATTGCAAGCACATAAAAGAGGGAAGGAAAAAAAAATCATTACTTCACACGCCATATATATATATAAAAACATATATGTATATTTTTTTTTTTTCTGGCATCACTTCTTAACTTTTTTCTCCTTTTTTCACCTTCTTTGACAAGGATATAATTTCGTTAGTTATGTGATTAACATCCACAAAACTAAAAAATCCATCAGTACCTAAAATTATGAAATTATCGTCTGAGTTTATTTTAAATTTTTTAAAGGTTCCCGTACACAACAAGCCATATTTCTTTAATCTATAATTAAAACGTAAATTTCGAAAAAAAATAATAATAATAAAATAAAAAGAAACGAACAAATGAAATGCAAAATAAAATAAAAATATATGTATGTATATAAACCTTTGTATTTACATGTATGTGCACAATTTAGCTTACGAAAAATCACCAAAAGATCTTGTTACATCAATTATATCATTTATTCTTCCATTTTCAATAATTCCACCATGTTTAATGATTCTTTCCTTTTCTGATAGCACCCAAGGCTTGTGAATATCAACTAGATCTATAGCTGTATAACCAAATTTCAAAAAAAAAAAAAAAAAAAAAAATCACCAAAAATGTAGCTGCATATAAGACAGTGTTGTCATGTAACACTATATGATCCCTCGCTTTAACACAATTTTCAAATATTTTATTTATTTATTTTTTTTACTTCTTCTACGTTAAATATTTGTATATATAACATACCTTGATTAGCGTTATTTAAGTATCTACATAAATATGCAGATGAATCTCCTATGTTTATTATATAAGCGTAATCGTCCTTTATTAAAATAATTACACATGTTGCACCATCTAAAAGAATTAACACAGAAAAATTCAATTCGTTTCTAATTATATATAGAATTATACACCCAAATACAATTCTAATTAATTCAACTCTATTGACCTAATTAATTCTTAAATATCTTCTATTCGTATATTACATAAACTCAATTCTTGCATAATTTTTGCAATTGTTTTCAGATTAATGTAACAATCTAACCTCTGCAACCGGGAAATTCCAAAGATAAATTTTCATCCACTTTTTTGCACGCGCTGTTAACGCCCTAACAATTTTTCAACAAGACATAGAATGCTATGTACTTATGCATTAACCTTTGCATATACATATACATATATATATATATATATATAAACATAGATACATTCTTATATAAAAAGGGCATTTTTTATTACATAAACAATAAACAAATTTATTAAAGTGCCTACAATTCTTATAAAATGGTCTGGTATAGGAAGTGTCTCATCATACGTCTTCTGAATTACCATGAAACTATTTGACAATTCCTGTGCCAAATTTTTTTTTAAATACGTAGCAGTATTTTTTCCGTTATGCCCATCAATGAGGCAAAAGCAGCTAGTGATAAAAAAAAAACAAAAAATTGGATAGGAAAATGGTGAAATGGTTAAAAAGAGAAATGAAAGAATAGTGGTATGCCAAAACTTTGAAATGGTAATTAAAAAACATTTTCCGATATACAACGTTGATACAATAAAATATATGGGCAAAAAAATAAATATATATATATATATATTACGAAAAATTAAAATTAGGATGTAGGCTTTTGTTCAAACTCTTCAAACTTTCACATATGAAAAACTCATCTTCGTATACTTTTTTTACTCCTTTTTCACCATATCCATCACTGACAATGGTGTAATTTTCTGACAAAATGAAATAAATAGATGAAAACGTCAAAAGATGTGAATATAATACAATTGAGCTGTATATGCTTTTATAAGAAGAAGCGATCCATCATTAAGGTTTTAATCATTTGTAAAAATAGGACATTCCACGGGTTTATATAACAGTTGCAACAATAATATTTCTTTTCAGAAATACCAATTATTAGCATATACATATATATGTTGTATATTAAAAAAATATGAAGAGAACAGCTCCTATTATATATAAATTTTGTGTAGTAAAGAAGCTATTTTTCATTACTCATAGATATTACATGTGTTCCATCAACTACCGGCATTTTGAATGTTAAAAAAAAAAAAAAAAATACAATTTTTACTATTTTGGGAATACTAAACCTCTCATGTATAAATTTTAAAAGAAAAACGAAAAAAAAAAAAAAAAAAAAAGAAAAAAGAAAATCAAAAAAGAAAGCTTAAATAAAACAGAAGGCAGAAAATCCAAAATAGTTATTTTTTCTGTCGTAACCAAGAAAAACGCCACGAGCATATTATATATATATATATATATATGCATACGTATATGTATTTATGCAGATAATTAAGAATGCTTATGTATGCATAGTTATACCTTCACTTATTTTCACATTATGCGATTTCCTGTAAATTTTTCTTAATTTATTAAATGCAAGATTTTTTTCCAAAAAAAAAAGTAAACTTGATACGTAGGATAAGTTTATCTTATGTTCACTGAAACATGCATAATATATGCTGTAGGAGTATATTTTTTCGTTCTTTTTAAAACATATGAATTGTAATATATATATTTTTGTATAATGAATTTCCGTCAACGCTTTTGTTTAAAACAAAATTGAAGGGAATAGTATTCATATGTATTCAAACGTCATAAAATATACGTAATTGAATTATTGCATATATATATATATATATATATATATATATATATATATAAGCATATACACCAATAAATGCATAAGCATTTTCATTTTTTTTTATAAAGCTTATACTAGTGTCATAAGTAATGTAAAATAAACATTTCTTTTTACTATTATGATGATATCTTAAAATTAATAGTAGTATTTAAAAATATAAAAGTTGCAAAAAAGCACTAATGTGTTAAATAAATATAGGACAACATATAAGCCGCTTCCATATATAGTAAAGACATATGAATATAATCATTTTTCATTTATCGCATACTACATAAAGTACATGTGTACAATTTTAAAAAAATAATTAACCATAAGGATGACGCAAGTGTACATATAAATTATCATTTCATTAAAGCCGTTGCGTATATGTACATATGTATACATACATACTGTTGCATTACTGATGACTATTAACGCTGCCATGTTTTAAGAAAAAAGTATAAGCACTGTTGTACCAATTCAGTATTTTGAACTGTAAATAACGTGCCTTACTATATATTCGAAAACTTTTTTTTGTCCTCTATGCTTTAAATTTAGTGTTGTAAAAATTAAAAGAAAGTATACATCCATATATATATTTGACACATAATATGTATCATACTTATATTTTTCTAAACGTTAAATATTATTGCAAATTTTCACTTGTTAGTGTGCAGCATTTTATCGTATACTGCTTAAAAAGGTTAATCCATATCTTTTTACTTTCTATTACACATTAAATGGGTATTATTACCATTATCATGTGCATTATAAATAGAAACTCCCTTTACATAAACAGTGTACATATATATCTACCATAATTGAATTATAACGTTTTTCTTTAAAATATATATTGGAATTACACTTAATAGGACATAATACATTTTATATAGCAAATGAATAAAAATACAAAAATATCTTCATACATTTCGCCTTAACAATGTAGACATGTGATGAGTTGCATAAATCAAAAAAAAAAAAAAAAAATTCCTTTTTATTATTCTTCTATTTCTTATTCTTTTACTTCATAACGAAGTATTCTTTTTCCCTTATTTTATTTTTTATTTTTTTTTTTTTAACTTGAATTTGTTGTATGCATATATATATATATATATATATATATTTTTATATTAAATTAAAACAATTCAAAACGAGCAAAATAAATAGAACATTTTGAATTGTATTAAATTAAAAAAAAAAAATAAATAATTAAAATAGGATGTCATATGGTAATAAAAAAAAAAAAAAAGAAATATTGTAAATAACAATATACACCTTATAATTACACAATAGAGTGTGATTGCAATTTGCGTATATACATGTTTTTAACTTATTACAATTATGTCAATAAACGAAATTTGTTATTATATATTCATAAAAAGTGATATAACATAATAAAAAAATAAAATAACGTATTATGGTATTGAAAAACATACAATTTTCATATTGTATGTAAAAAGCTTACAGTCACATTTTAAATAAGTGTGTTTTATACATATTAGTTTTGTGAATGTATACATTTAAGTACCATTATATATATTCCCATATCTGCTACTAATAATTTTATGTATGTTTATGTGAAATCATTTAATGTTAAGTGTACACTTTTGCACAATTTAATTTATATGACCCGCATTTCTATTTAAATCATTTATTGTATTTCATAAGGCGTTTATAGTATAATATTAATTATATAGCATTCATCATATAACACTTATCATATAATATTTACCATACAACGTTTATGATATAACGTTTATTATATCATGCATATAATATTTATCATACGATGTTTATGATATAACGTTTATCGTACGACGGTTATCGTATAACGCTTATAACGTTTTTTTTTTTTTTTATTACATTTTTTTTTCTTTTCATTTAACCCATTCAATTAAAATCTTGTATTATAATTGAGTAATTTTGGTATTATAACGCTATTATATATACATAAATTATATTTTTTTTTTTTTTTTTTTGTTACATGTAACATTATCCATTAAGGAAAACGGCTCCACGTATCGTATTTTTTTATTTTATACTAATAACGATTTCGAAATTTAATAATATATATATTATGTATACATATGTATACGAATATAAGTATGACAAATACATGTGATGCGCATTTAAAAATAAATATAAAGATACATTTGAGGTTTCCCCTTAATTGATTACATTTTTATTTTTTTTGCTTAATTTTTTTTTTTTTTTCATTCGTTATCATTCGTTAAATTGCATATATGTATATTTTTTCTATTACTAATTTGCTATTTATATCTTACAATTATTGTTAAATACGTAAGTATATTTATATACATAATCACGTTTTTATTGCATAATTGAAAAAAAAAACTTTTTACCATATCACGAGTAGTACACTATATATACATATGAGTACAAATACATGATTACATGTTTACTCAAAAATATTTGCTAAAAGTGTATATACTTTTTGCATTTATTTTATATAGCATTATTTATAAAATAATTATATATTTTTATTTATATATTATTTATTTATAACGCTAATTTACGAAACTTTCATTTAATCCATATGTATGCAAAAATGTAAGATATAGTTGTAAAATTTTCACTAAATATATTTTTATTGTTTTTGCTTGTGTTTTGCTTGGAATAGTTTTCTTCATTTTTTATTATTTTTGGAGCTCAGTTTTATGTAATTAGCGTTATATAAAATTTATGTAATGTATATAATGTATATACAATATATTTACATATATATTATATATATATATATATATATATTTATTTAAGTGTTTATAATATATACACGTATTTACATATATTCATGTATGTAATTATAACTTTTACAAAATTAGGCCTTAATATGAGAAGGTATATATTATCATTGAAGTTTATGAATTTTATTTCATAAAATAAATATAACTTTCTAAATTTTTTTTTGAGCAAAGTTATTAAAAAAAAAATTTATAAATGTTGATATCTTCATTATTGTTTTCATAGTATACTCTTTTTTCTCCATATGCCAATACAAATAAATTCAATATAGATGCTGTTTTTACGTTTATATTGTACACAATATTTATTCCTATATATACCGTAATAAAAGCAGAAATAATAGGTAGGCCTTTCTTCCACACGTAAAATATAATATTTCCTTAGGATATATAATAAAAAGAAAGTTAATATATACCCACAAGGAAATTTTCTAAAAAAAAAAAATATATAAATATAGAAAAAATAACAACACTACAGAATATGAGAAAGTGTGAAACCACTTGTAAGAATAATAGTTGTAATAATATTTTTTTAAATAAGAAAGAAAAAACATTTTGAATTTGGAAAAAAAAATTTATGATTAATTATAGAGCAAATCAATAAAATAATTTTTTTCAGAAAAATAAGTTAGAAAAAAGAAAAAGGTAAAGTGTACTTTTTTAATAAATGCAAATATAAAATAAAAAGAACAAAAATAAAATATTCTTGAAAAAACATTGAAGAAAAGATAGTTGCCACCACCAACGTCGTGTATTTTTTTTTTTTTTTTTTTTCAATAAGATTTATGGTTTTTAGAAAGTATCCTAGGTAATATCATATTAAAAAAAGAAAAAAGAGATATAAAAAAAAAGGAAGAAATAGGAAAATATAAAAAGGAGAAATTAAAAAGAAAAGACGCAAGAACAGAAAACATATTATTATCAGTTCTATCGATACATATATATATATTTATTTATTTATTCATTTATTTATATGCGCATAAGTTGTTCAACTATGAATTGCAATAACAATAATATAGTAAGTACGAATTTTAACAAAAATGAAGATGAAAGAAGCAGTTATTTAAGGGGTAATTATATGCCTAATATGAACGAATCTTCATCTTATAATAACAAAGGAAGTAATTCTGTTGGAGAAGGTACAGATGTACAGGTACTTAACCAAATAAGAAATAAAAGAGAGGGTAATAATAATAATAATAATATGATGACCGTTAGTGGAGGTGGAGGGAACAGGAAATATTATGAAGGAAATATTAATAAAGATGGATTTGTTATTAATGATAATTCGTTAAGAAACTCAGAAGGTGCAAGAAATTACGTGAATTATGCAGATAAGAGTGGAAACAGCAATAACAATGGCAGTAGTTATATTGGTGGTGTGAACCAAGAAAATTATAAAAAGAAATTTGGGAATAATAACTATCAGGAAAATCAGAATAGCCAGAGTAATCAGAAGAATCTCAACACTATGCAGCAACAACAGAAGAAAGGAGGGAGCAACAATTTTATGGGAAGCAATGTGAATAAAAATAACATTGAGAACGAGTTAATTTCGAATAATATGCGAAGTAACAACAACAATAATAACAATAGCACTAGCGTAAACAATAATGGAAACAATAGTAACAATGAGAGTAGTAATTATAACTCAGAGAAACCAAGATATAAACCTCCCATGCTTAGAAACCAACCAAATTTTAACAGGAATAATTTTAATAGGATGAATTATAACCGAATTGGAGGAGGAAATTATGGATATAATAGAAATTTCAATATCCCGAAGACTGCATGGGCAAATAGAGATAACAGAAGATATTATCCGGAAAAAGAAGAAGAGATATATTCTAACGTAAATAGTGAAAAAGGAGTAAACTTTGATTTATATAATAGTATACCTGTAGAAATAAAAGGTTATAATAGCGAGAATATTATGCCGATAGAAAGTTTTGATGACACAGGTCTAAATTTACATGATTTGTTATTAGCTAATATAAAGAAGGTTAAATATGATAAAACTACACCAATTCAAAAATATAGTTTAAGTATAATTATGAACAGAAATGATTTAATTGGAGTGGCTCAAACAGGTAGTGGAAAAACTGCGGGATATTTATTACCAATTATTAATCATATGTTACTAAATGAACCTCCGAAACATAGTTTTTATGAAGAAAATAATAAAAATTCAAACTATTATTATAATAGAGTTTGTTTACCCATATGTTTAATTTTGGCACCTACAAGAGAATTGGCAGTACAAATTTTTTACGATGCCAAAAAATTTTGCTTTGAAACAGGAATTAGACCAGTAGTTTTATACGGAGGAAGTAATATAAAAACGCAATTAAATAATTTAGATAAAGGTGCAGATATAATAGTTGCTACTCCCGGAAGACTTAATGATATTTTGGAAAAAAGAAAAATACGATTATTCCTTACCTCCTTTTTAGTATTGGATGAAGCAGATAGGATGCTAGATATGGGTTTTTCACCACAAATTAGAAGCATAGTAAATGACTATGATATGCCAGGAAATGATAATGATGCATATATAAGTGAAAATAAAGTAGAATATAAGAAATATTGTAATGATGTTGTAAAAAGACAGACCATAATGTTTAGTGCAACTTTCAGAAAAGAAATTCAAGTACTTGCAAAAGAATATTTATGGAATTACACCTTTTTATTAGTAGGAAAAGTTGGTAGTACAAACGAGTATATTAAGCAAAATTTAGTATACATAGAAGAAGAAAATAAATGCAGTTATTTATTAAAATTGTTATCAGAAAATAATAATGGATTAATTATTATATTTGTTGAAACAAAGAGAAAAGCCGATATTATCGAGAGATTTTTGAACAATCAAAAATTAAATTCTGTATGTATACATGGAGACAAAAGTCAAGATGAGAGAGAGAGAGCTTTGAAATTATTCAAGAGAGGAGTTAAAAATTTGTTAGTAGCAACAGATGTAGCAGCAAGAGGATTAGATATATCTAATATTAAACATGTAATTAACTTTGATTTACCTAGTAATATAGATGATTATATCCATCGTATTGGAAGAACAGGAAGAGCTGGAAATATTGGTATTGCCACCTCGTTTGTAAATGATGACAATAAGAATATTTTTAAAGATTTGTTAGCAACTTTAGAAGAGTGTAATCAGTTTATACCTCGTTGGTTTCTAAACTTAGTTATGAGGTATACTGCGAGTGCCAAGGCGAATCGAAATTACAGATATAAGTCTATGAAGAATAAAGGAAATTATTCAAGGTATAATAATAGTAATTATAATAATAGTCCTAATCATGGTGGTATGATAAACCCGATGGATCAGAGGAATATGAATAATAGTGGAAATAATAATAATTATACTAGTAACCCATTTAACAATAACAAAGGTTATAATCAGCATCCCTCATTTAATAATAACCATCCATACAATAATAACAATTACATGGGTGGGAATGGTGGTTTTCCAAGTAACCCATTTAACAATAATATGTATGGAAATAGCAATTATAATAACCCCTTCAACAATAATTCTGCTAATGTTAATCCTTTTAATCAGAATAAATTCAACAATAATTATAACAGTAGCATCTCTGGAGACCAAGATTTTAAAAGAGGCGTTTTTCAAAACACAGATGACAACGCCGACAATTGGTAAAGAAGTACAGTTCTTTGTGTGTTTTGTATATTATATATTTTTGCTACCTTTTTGCAAGATCTGCAACCATTTATCCAAGTATCAATTTATGTATGGATTTATTTTTCTATCTATTTATGTATATACCTTTTTTTCTATTTATATATATATGTGCCAATTTTTTTATCTATTTATATATCTATCCATTTATATATATGTGTATCAGTTTATCAATCAATCTATTTATTTTCTTATTTTTTTTTACTTCAAAAAATGCCTAAAGTTGCATTTTACTATCGTGATAATTTAATCATTATATCCCTTTTACAAAAAAAAAAAAAAAAAAAAGAAAAAAAAAAATTTTAACTAAATTCAGAAGCGAAAACTATTCTGACCAAAAAGACACGCGAAGACGAGCAAAACAGACAAACAAGCAGATCTAACAAGAACAGAGTTTTTCACGTCATGTACATCATTAAAAAAACTTGCATATGGAGTTACCCTTTTTGTTTATATATGTTAAACCTATGTGTGCTTAATTTTTATTAATACATACCATAAAACATTTTATTTTTTATTTTGAGTACATACATTTATTAACATTTTATGAGTAATATTGCATAAACGGATATATATATATATATATATATATATATATATATATATATATATATATATATATATATGTACAGACACATATATATATATATATATGTTCGTACTAGTGTTAAAAATTATAATTGTTTTTAAGTTTGATATTTTAATTTTAAAATATTACTTCATAAAACAATTTGTAAAAAAATATATATTATATCAACCTTTTTTTTTCATTTTTTCATTTTTTCATATTAATGCATATGATATATCAATAAATACTATTATCATTTTTACAACTTGCATATTTATACATACGTACATATACAGATATATATACACATACTAATGTATATAAACGTACGAATATATATAAACATGCGAATATATATGGACATACACAAATATATATAAATATTAAAATATATACAATTATATATATATATATATATATATATATTCAACTCTAAATATAACTATACATATAGATATGTATAAAATTAAATGTGTATAAAAAAAACAGCATAATTAAATTAAAATACAAATTACATGAGTAACAAAAAGAAAATGATCCAAATAGTTAAGTCTATAAATTTGAATGTGTACAAATATATATATATATATAATGTATACATATTTTTTTTAAATCTATACATTAAATTTCTAATTTAAAAATATCAAACTTTATGTAGATTTAAACAATCATTCCATACACAACTTTATTTTATTATTAACACAATTCAAAAGTGTGTAACATAAGTTTTTTTTATATACAAGAGGGGTAAGTTTCATACTTTCCTGTTATATATAACTGTTATAGTTTTTATCATTAATATTTTTCTGTTAATTTAGTACTATTATTTTGTTGATGGGTGGGGATTATTAAAGAATATTAAAATACATTTTTATATTTTTACCTTTTTAAATATTATGCAAGGAATGGAAGAATAAATCAATAAGATTTGGTTACAGAGTATACATATATATATATTACCATAATGTTACAGAAAAAGAAAAAAAATGTAATGTACCAACATGAAAAAAGAAAAAAATATATTTTTACTATAATTTAGTGGAACAATCTTTAAAATACTTTCTTCGTTAAATTTAAATAATCATTTGGTTCTTCCCTTTTATACCTAGACAAATCAAATAAAAATATAATGATTGCATATATATTATATACTTTTTTTTATATGTATGCAAAAGAAAATTAATAAGCATTATGTTGTTCCTTTTATACGTTCTTACATTTCGTCGACGAAGCTGCATATACCTTTGTTATTGAAATGTTTTAAATTTAGTTGAATCAATTTACTAATGGTATTGCGACTAAGATACAAATTATGAATATACAGGAAGGAGCAAGATGCTACGGGAATACGTAAAATAGGTGTATGGGTCTTTATTTTTATACATACATATACATATATATATATACAATTATGTGTAATATAAACAAACTACAATATAGCGATTTTTTTTTTTTTTTGCTTCACGTTTGATTACTTATTATTCCAAAAAAGTTTGGTAAAAAAGGCCTAAAAAATGCGTAATAAGAAAAAAGAAAAATGATATGGAGATAAGAAAGAATATTTACATTTCAGAGTAAAAAATATAAAAAAGTTTTTCTATTATAAGTAACAAATATTAAAAGATATAAACCTGAAAATAAAATATTTCATTTTGCCTAATTTAAAGAAAGATGCCTGTATACCTATAAAAATATATATATATATATATATATATATACAAATATTTATCATACGCAAACACATCCGACATTTGCCTGTACATTTATATAAATGTGCAACATGTGTATACAAATATTAATAAGGTAATGCACTGTATTATGAGTTTACCTAATGCCATTAGAATGGCAACCGTATGAGAGATAAATTTGTTTTCATTTATAATTTTTAACTCATCGGGATTTATCTTTTCTTTACTAAAATAAAAAGGGGTTATTAATAACAATATTATAGTCTTTAAATTAATGCAACTTCAGTATTAGTGAAAAGCAAAAATTTTAGGGATATGTACTCATATACATATGTACGTATATACACATATATATATACATGCACAAATATATGTAAACACCTATTTTTCTCAATCATCTTTATTATGTGTTCCTTTTACTTGGCTTTTACAAAATGGTTTATTTTTTGTATACTCTTATAACAGCAGAACGATTTGTATAAATCATAAAGGATATTTGCGTCCATATTTTCTAAAAGGAATGTAATAATTATAGAATTTAGGTATCCGTTATAAACATTTATTTAGTACGTGGAGGCATTCATATGAACAAAGCACATATATCATATACACATATATATGTATTTTTTCCACCCTCCCCCCTTAATGGTAAAAGAAAAATAAAATAAATAATAAATATGGAAAATTAAAAAAGAAGCTCTCTTCTTATTTAGTTATTCAGTTATTTTCTTATTTCGTAGCTAAACCTATGCACTAAATAATAGGACTAACTGCTTCCCTGTCACTTATTTTTTTTATGTAGAAAATTAATGTGCATTTAGTGTTATCTGAGTTATCTTTGATATATCACAATATATTTTTAATCTCACTTTTTAAAAAAATTTTATTAAAATAAATATAAAATAATACGATATTATGTAATATAAAATATTATAAAAAGATTCTAAAAAAACGACCAAAAAAAGAGGAAAAAAAGGAAATAAATAGTGTCAATAAATTTTAACAAACATTACCTTCACCCTTCACGAAAATACATTCTACATCAAGCTAAATAAAAGAAGAAAGCCTCTATCACAAAAAAAAAATTATAAAAGTACATATATATATATATATCGTATGTATACATTTATACATACATGTTCTTTCTTTTGTGATGCCTTCTAATGTTCGAAATAACTGAGTCTTTATACAAAATTTTTACCTATTAACTTTTATAAGTACATTATATATCGATAAGGAGAAAAAAAAAAAAAAAAAAAGTCGTACCGCTACTAAGAGGGAAGAAGTTAATATCATTTCTGTCAAAGGGTAAAAAAATAAGAAAAACGATAACATGGCTGTTATCGAAGAGATGACAAATTCTCGGAATAATATGAAGAACATAGCTGTTTTAAATTTCGGAACAAATGACAAAAGGAATTCTGTAACAATTATAGAAACAGCACTGTATTTGACAGAAAAGTATTTTGGTTAGTATAAAAAATAGAAAAAGAAATATATCCAACAGATAGAGTGAAAAACCTTACATGATAAGATATATATATGTATGTATGTTAGCATGAGTATATTTATGTATTTGTACATGTGCATGTGTGTAGGGTAAGGCGTATAATATATTATTCGTATGACCCCCTTAAAAAAAAAAAGTTACATGTATCAATCCGTACTTGTAAACATATGTTCTCCTGAAAATGTGGATTTCGTAATAAATGTATTATATTATGCAAACATTTTTTGATCTAATTCTTTTACCTCATTTTTTTACCAAAATTTTTTACACCATGTTTTTACCCCTATTTTTTATCCAATTTTTTTGTTACATGTATTTACCTCATTTGTTGACCCCAATATTTTACTCCATTTGTTGACCCCAATATTTTACTCCATTTGTTGACCCCAATATTTTACTCCATTTGTTGACCCCAATATGTTACCCCATTTGTTCTCTTTTTCTTTTCTTATCATGTAAGGTAAAATTATTAATAGTTCCTACATATACGAAACCGTCCCGGAGTACATCGCACTAGCTGAAAAGCAAATAGTAAAATCCGTGAAAGAAGTAGAATATGAAAGTGACATTAAATGGATTAAAGAATTGTTAAGTACACTAGGGGAGTCGAAATATAAAGAGAGCGACAATTTAATTTACGAATGTAATGAACTTGAGAAATTTATGAAAAATGAAAAATTAAATGAGAATATGTTGAAAGAAATTAGTGTGCATGAATATGAATTGAAAACTAAAAATAAATTAAAAGCGCAAGATGAAACAATGAAAAATAATCTGGAGAAATTTAAAAATAAATATTACACGAATTATTTTTTTAATTTAACTGTTGTGGTTAGAACTTTTATTGATGACCCACTTAGCATGTTAGTAATTATAAAATATATAGAGCAGATAATGAAAAGGGAAGATTTAAAAGATATACAAAGATTTGAAAAACGTAGGATAGACATAGATATTTTATTTTTTAATAACTATACCATTTTTATGGAAAATTTAGAATTAGAAAAAGAATATATATACAAAGTTATCACAACATATATTAACATTGACAGGAATAACAATAGACACATTGAAGCAATTGAAAGAATAAAAAATAAGATACAATTTCTAAGTATTCCTCATTTATACACAAAATATAGATATAGCATATTATTATGTTTAAATGATATAATACCTAATTATAAACATATTGTATTAAAAGATACGATAAACACATTGTATTTGAATTTTATTAGAAATTTTAAAGAGACATATAATATAAATATCAAGGAGTTTAATAGAAGAATGTATGTATTAAAAGATGAGGTATCTTATTTAAAGGAGAAAACAAATATAGTTGGTATATTAAATGTAAATTATGATTCTTTTTCTGATGGAGGTTTATTTGTTAATCCAACCAAAGCTGTGGAAAGAATGTTTGAAATGATAAATGAAGGGGCAAGTGTAATAGATATAGGAGGAGAGTCGTCTGCTCCTTATGTTATTCCAAATCCTAGTATTAGTGAAAGAGATTTAGTTATACCCGTTTTAACATTATTTAAAAAAAAATGGAACGAAATAAAATACAAAATGAAAGAAGTAGATGAACAGAATTTAGAAAAAATAGACAGAATAAAACCGATAATAAGTATTGATACGGTAAATTATAATGTTTTTAAAGAGTGTGTTGAAAATGATTTAGTTGATATTTTAAATGACATTAGCGCATGCACAAATAACCCAGAAATAATAAAATTATTAAAAAAAGAAAATAAATTTTACACTGTTGTTTTAATGCATAAAAGGGGAAATCCACATACAATGGATAAGTTAACAGATTATAATGATGTTGTTTATGATATTAAAACTTATTTAGAAAATAGATTAAATTTTCTTGTTTTAAATGGAATACCTCGTTATAGAATATTATTTGATGTAGGTTTAGGATTTGCAAAAAAGCATGATCAGTCAATTAAACTGTTACAGGATATTCATGTTTATGATGACTATCCTCTTTTCATTGGTTATTCAAGAAAAAGATTTATTGCACATTGTATGGATGATCACAATGGTGTAATAAATAGGGAGAAATTGAATTTTTATGATGATAAAAATGACAATGAAAATGATAAATCGAAAAAATGGTTGTTTAAGGTGAACTACATGCGCAAGGATAAAGACCAGCTGCCATATCAGAAAAATATATGTGGTAATTGCATAGAGACCTCTTTTTTTTTTTTTTTTTCCACGAGCATTTTTAGCTTCACACATTGATGTTTATTTGTTCTGAATATGTGTCCCATATATATGCATACATACGTACATTTATATGTTATATATATATTTCTTCTTTTTTTATCCTTTCACTTCAACCTAGGAGGATTAGCCATTGCCTCGTACAGTTATTACAAGAAGGTAGACTTAATAAGGGTTCATGACGTACTAGAAACTAAGGCAGTTTTAGATGTACTTACAAAAATACACGAATCGTAATAATTCATAAATCAAAAAAAAAATTTTTTTTCTTTTTTTTCCTACCATAACCCCTTACAGAGAGTATATATATAATAATATATGTATTAATTAACAATTCTATTATTTGTGCGTAATTAACTTGACCTCGTATATTATGTGGTTAGCATTTGATGAGAACATGCTGACAATTTAGAACAAACAAATCCGAATTACCGATGAACGTGTGCATGTAAGTAGATATGTATGTGTGTAAAGCTTGTATGCTTGCATGGTTTTATATATGTACATTCTTGCGGGTGCATCTAAATTTGCAAAAAATTAAGAGTACCTTCATTAATTGCCGGTTTTTATGTTATGCTTCTTTTTTTTTTTTTTTTTTTGCGCTTCTAAATATTTAGGACGTGTTTTTTAATGAGGTTTACTGCATTTTAAATATTTTATATAAATTAAAATTTTCGTGATTTATAGAGACTTAGATTTAAGTCTCATTACATTATGTGAGTAACATTTAAAGATAATCATAAAATAAACCATACTAAAACGAGTACTCAGGTGCGCACATACATACACATATATATATGTATGCTTATATGTACTTATTTTTGCATATACGCATACATGTACCATTTTCGTCGCAAAAAAAAGGAGACGTTTATTTGAAAAAATGATTGGAAAGGTCTTTTTTGCAATTGTGTCAATATGCCTTTTCTACCTCTTTTACGCTTTATTATTATTAAAGGATTATAAGCTTTTTTTCTATATCGATTATCTTATTTCTTGTTGAAAGTTGCTATATTTATCACATTTATCTACACCTTGTTCATTTTGCATATCTGTATCTTCTTCATCTTCATCTTCATCTTTATCCTCATGTTCTTTTTGATCATTTAAAATGTTACTTTTTTGAAATTTCTTCTTTTTTTTTTTGCACGCGCTAGATTTAAGAAATAAATTATTATTTGATAAAGCATAGCACTCCCTGGACTCATAAACGACGATGGGGAATGAATCATGGGTATTTTCATCAGTAAAATGAATAGAATGTATACTATTGAGAAAGGATACAAACTTTCTCAATGAAAAGAAGCTCATAATTTTGGGCTTGTTATTATTATCAGTATTACAATCAATAAGAACTATATCATATGCTTCATCACAATTATATAAGTAAATTCCATATGGGTATTTTATATTTATGATAATATATAATTTAAAATAAAACTTTTCACTACTTTTATATCTATTAATTTGTACAAAATTGGTATTTTCAATTATAGTAATTAATTCATTTAAGGACTCTTTAAAGTTGTTA
The DNA here is from genome assembly GCF_900090045.1 of Plasmodium malariae. NCBI lineage: Eukaryota > Apicomplexa > Aconoidasida > Haemosporida > Plasmodiidae > Plasmodium > Plasmodium malariae. The sequence goes on along the minus strand of NC_041788.1, from coordinate 1,654,646 downwards.
ATTTCTATACTTTTAATTTCTTTTAAAAATTTTAATTTAGCTTTTTGACATTGGATTTCTTTTTTAAAATCTTTCCTACAGTATAAACATTCTAAAATAATAGATAATAGTAGGTCTTTGTCTCTCGTTTCAGACCTGTACATTTTCAAAAAAAAGTTAAAAATACAAAACCGTACTTCTTCCATATTTAACTCTATATCTATTTCGTGCGCGCATTCACACCAGTCTGCCTAGGAGAAGAAGAAACGGGAATAAAGTGAAATATTGAAAAATTGAAAAAGCGAAAAAGTGAAAAAGTGAAAAAGTGAAAAAACAAAATGATGAAAATAAATTTATAACGTATGCAGCATATTTCATTTCGGACATATACGTATTCTCCCCTTTTGCAGTATATACACAGGTATAATTAATATATCAACACATAAACACACATATATATGTATTTATATATGTATTTGCGCAAATGTCCTTTATGTAGATTTCTCTAAAATATGAGGAAAAACGAAATACTTTTATATTCATAGTTGCATATGTTACATGAGGGCTAAAATATTTCGAATCTAACGGTACTTCTTTAATCAAGTCTCCATTTTTTTTAAGTATTTTATCAAAGACACGATACTGACAAGTGTCATTTTTGCTTTTATCGTAATCTTCAAAAAAATTTTTCTTTAATGTAATATTTTTTTTTTTATTTTTCTTTTCTAACTCATCGAAAAATGTTGTACAACAAAATTCGAACTGCCTATAAATATAAGATAAAAAAGTTCCTCTATATATTTGAGTATCTTCCTTTTTTAGTTCATCCAAGTCGTTTTCTTCATCTATATCAAAGAAATCGTTAATTGGGCAAGTTGATGTTTCGGACATTTTTTTTTTTCTTTGTGTCTAAAGAAATGTGCAAAACATTGAGCTCAACCAATTCGAGGATTTCGTATGGTCAATATTAGACAAAAAAAAAAAAAAAAAAATGAATAAATGAACAAATGAACATGTGAAGAAATGAATGCATGAAATAATTATTTCATTTACAGGTGTGCAAAATAGATACACTTGCCTTTCTACACATTTGTGTAATCTATAGGCACTCTATATATCAAAATTAAAGAAAATAAATTATGCACATTACAGGAGAATTCGTTCTCTATATGAAAAAAAAAGAAAAAAAATGTATATATATATATTAACGGACTCTTAATATATCGTCGCATATCACCCCCGCATTATTGTGCACATGAATACAGAAAAGCAAAAATATAATCATATATACAATATATAAATATATTTACACACATGCGAACAGTTACATTTACTTGCAACTCATTTCTATTCTTCCATTTTGCAGATTTGTCCGAATGCGTACTTACAAAGTTGTTTAATGAAATGTTGCATTTTTATAGAACTTTTTTATGTTACTTTATTTTATTTTAATTTATTTCATTTTAATTTATTTCATTTTAATTTGTTTCATTTTAATTTGTTTCATTTTAATTTGTTTCATTTTAATTTGTTTCATTTTAATTTGTTTCATTTTAATTAATTTTTTTTTTTTTCTGTTATTTTTCATAATTATCGACAAAACATTAATTATAACAAAATGAATGAAATAAAAAACAAAAAAAACGTTTCATAAATTATACATTTTAGCACACATTTGATATTAAATATGCTACTTTTTGGTTTAAAAAAAAAAAAAAAAAAAACATTCTTGTATAAAAAATCTACATAAAAGTTCTGCAATTGTAAATGAAAAAATGTAAAATATTAAAATGTTGAAGTGACAAAATAAAATGTTTACATGTTGGACTGATCAAATGAAATGTGTAAAGTATTAACTTGATAAAATAAAATATTAAAGATATGATGAGACAAAATAAATCAGAATTTTACTGTAGATAAATAAAAAAAACAGACATAAACATTATTAAAAACAAATAAAAATTGATCTTAAAGAGAAATTATATTAACGCGCATTTAGAGGTGTACATTTTTGTTCAAAGTTACAAATTCTGATGCTTAAAGGGACTTTGCTGAGAGGAAAAAAAAAAAAAAGAAAAAGGTTATCATATTTATATTAAAAAAATAAAAATGTGTTACAACTCAATTATTTCTTGAACGGGATAATTATAAATGTGCATGTTAAAATTTTAACACCATATTATTTATCAAAAGTAAATATAAAAAAAATGTTTTAGCAAAATCTTACAAGAGTACAAAAAGTTCGTAAAATTGTAAATTATCATAGGAGATTTTTTGTTTTAATATAGCATTTATAAGTGTATGATATTAGAACGTTTGCTTTATAAAAGTATTATTTCATTTTTAATTATAAAAATTAAATCATTTAAAAAAAGAAACATGTTTTCAGAAGAACTGGGAACAATATTTCCATAATGAAAAACAACCCCAATTCTACATTTGATTTGTTATTAAATAATATCTTTGTAAAAGCAATACATAAAATTGCATAAGAAAATACGAAGAAAACCAAGTTTCAATTTTATTTTTTAACTTTGTTGGGAACAAACTTGATAATATTTGATCCACAGATTTTATGCATATCTACATATTTTAATTTCTCTAAAAAAGGCAATGTTAAATATAGATACAAATTATTATTAATATAGTACGATCTTTCCGTTTTTTCCTCTTTGTTAATTATTCTTGTTTGAATTTTGTGTTACTTAATTTGGATCACGTAATATTATCACACAAACCATTATAATATATGGGAAAAAAGCTTTATTTATTTATTTCATTTTACTTTTATTTTATTATTATTTTATTACATTTTTATTTTATTATTATTTTATTACGTTTTTATTTTATTATATATTTTTTTTGTTGTTATGTCTTCGCACCTTACATTTTTGCTTAATCTGTGTTCAATTTATTGGACTATGAATGATATACATATGTTCATATACATACATCTATGTATGTATATATTCATGTATATAATTTTATACAGTGTAGTTTAACGCATTATTTCCCCCTTGCTATATTATTAATGTTTCCATTTTAAATTATTATTTTTTCCGCTTCTTTTTTCACGCTCGTTGTATTAGTTTTTGGTGAAATTGTGTGCACATTTATAAAAAAAAAAAAAAGGAAGGTAGAAAGGAAGGCAGAAAGGAAGGAAGAAAGGAAGGAAAAAAAGAAGCAAGAAAGGAAGGAAGAAACCAAGCTATGTTAAGTTTATTATTTTTTATTTATATTTATATTTCTATTTTTTTTTTTTTTTTTTCCTTTCTTTTCATTCTTTTAAAGCTAAACGAAGCAATAATAAAATTTAGTTCAATCCATTTTTTCATCAACGTTTACGTAAAACATAATTATTTCAGTTTATTACATGTTATATCTAGTTTGCGATAAAATGTACATATTTTTACGAACATTATTAATTCGTTTTATTATGTAACGCGAATTATTACTGCGCTGATATTTTTGAATATAAATAATTTAAAAAGAAAAATATATGTGAACAGCGCCGTAAATTTACATACATACATATATATATATATATAGTATATGCGTACATATGCATGTATATTTGCGTAAACATATACATTGTTACATACATTGATAGATACATCGTTACATGGATACATTAATACAAATGTTTTTGTGGATAATTTATTTATGAGAACAATTGAGCTACGCAAAAATGGATATTGCCAACTTAAATTTTGAGAGCGGGTGGAAAATAATAAAAGAAGAAGCTATTGAAAAAATAGAAAAATATTTAGAAAATGACAATATTGAAAAGAATGAGAATTTGTTTAGTGCAAAGGAATATACTAGATTATATACAGTAGTATACAATATGTGTGCGAAGAAAAACCCTTTTTGTTATTCTAAAGAAGTATATAGAAAATATGGTGAAAGTTTATCTATCTATGCTGTTGATAAAATTAAACCTTTATTAAAAGATAAAAGTGAAATAAAAAAAACAAAATTTTTAATTGATGCATGGTTTAAATATTCTTTTTATACAAATTGGATGAATAAGTTTTTACGATACCTGGACCGTTATTATGTAGAATATAACAGTTCCTTATGTCTAAGTGCGTATACAAAAAATATTTTTAAAATGACTCTGTTTAATGATTTAAGAGGTTGTATACAAAATATTATTTACGAAATATATGATAATTTAAGAAAAGATGAAAATGAAGAGGAAAAAAAATTATTCTGTGATTTAGTTCTTTTATATAAGGAATTAGACAAAGAGAGCAATGAAAAAATGTATGAACATGATATAGAAAAGAAGGTGTTAGAAAATATAGATTCTTATTATAAAAAAGAAGGAGAAAATTGGATAAGTAAATTAAATTTTGATGATTATATTATTTTAATTGAAAATTCAATTGAAAAAGAATTTCAAAAAAATAAATCATTAAATTTAAATGAAGAAACATGTGAAAAAGTAACAAATATTATCGTAAGAATTTTAATATATGAAAAATTAGATTTCTTATTAAGTAATAAGAAGAACATTTTTGATTTATTGAAAAATAATAATTTACGTTGCTTAAGAAGAACGTACATTTTATTTTCCTATTTTACTGAAGCTATAGAAGGTTTAAAAAGAATCATAGGGGAATATGTAAAAACTGAAGGTAATAATTTAAAAGAAAAATATGTGGATATGTCCAAAAATATAAATACCACGAAAATTAATGAAAAAAATGTTTGCGAATCCAACATAAATAATAATATAATTGGACAAAAAGAGGAGTACATCTTGTGCGAATATATAGATCAGCTCATTAAATTACACAATCATTATGATAATGTATTTAAATTGTCCTTTTTTAGTATATCTAATAGTTCCATAGATCATCATTTTAAGGAATGTTTAAAAGACTACTTTGAAAGTTTTGTAGAGCATGAAGATCAATATTTCAGTACAGTAAAACTATTAGTTCTGTATGCAGACAATATATTAAGAAAGGACGAAAATCAAAAATATGATGAAAACTTATCAAATAATAATATCACTTATGATACTAAGAAGAGAAAAATTGAAAATGAATCCTTAGAAATTATTGCTCATACGAGTACAAGTGAAACTGCGTCCAACATTACAAATAACTTGATTAAGGATCAGATAGATAGGGATAACTTAGTTACTAACGAAAATGACTCCGAAACAATCTCCATAATGAAAAAAATAGCAGATATCGTTGAAATATTTAATTATACAAATAATAAGGAAAATTTTTTTGAATACTATAGGATATATTTAGCGAACAGATTGATTAACAACATATATATATCATTAAATATTGAAAAAAAATTCATTGAAAGTTTGTATTATTTGTGCGGATCTCAATATACGTCAAAATTAGGTGGCATGATTCAAGATATTATGAATAATAATATGCTTAATAATAAATTTTGGGATTATATTGATAGAAAATATACTACTAATAAAAATGAGCTAAATTCAAATTATGTAAAAAATTTTTTTTCAGTTAAAATATTAAATAAAGGTTATTGGCCACCCTTAGAAAAAACCTCTATGAAATTATATGATAACTTCAGTAAATTTATTGAATCATTTGAAGAATATTATAAATCAGAAAATAAAAATAGAAAATTAGAATGGGTTTACGAATTGAGTGAAGTTATTTTAGAGTATCCTTTTAATGATACATTGTATTATCTATACTGTAATGTTGTAAATGCACAAATTCTTTTGTTGTTTAATAAGTATAAGTATATAAACTATGATATAGTAAAGAACGAATTACAGTTAGATTTAAAAACATTTACAAATAACATGTTCTCATGTTTATTTTATTTTAAAATTATCCAGTCTACTGATGATATTGTAGATTGGATTTCTTCCAGTTTTTACATTAATAAGAACTTCTCTTATATTCGTAACAAAGTTTATATAAAGAAGGCAGCTGCATCATTATCGAAGGAACACGAACAAACCAAGGAGGACAGGACAATGGCAATAGAGGCTGCCATTGTTCGTGTTATGAAAATCCATAAAAAATTATTTTACGATCAAATTTTTGATTACGTAAAGAAGTCTCTTCCCACGTTTTCTCCGACGAACCAAGTAACAAAGACAAATTTTTTTTTTCGCGCTCTCCGTGCTTTTCTGTGTGTTACGTTAATATTTTTATCTGTTAAAACTGGTCTTTCTGTTTCGTTTTTTCCTTTCCCATTTTTGCTTTAAATTGTTTCTTTGTGTTTTTGTTTTGTTTTGTTTTATTTTGCTTTTTTTTTTTTTTTCGTCACTTCTTTGTTGATGATTTGAAAAGAGTATTTACAAGAACATATTATTAGAATGCATATATTATGTATAATTTTATTCGCTTTAATGTCCACCGTACCAAATTCTTTTGCAAAGTAGGCATGTTTTTTGTATACATGCACAAACTTAGGCACATACAATATGCACACACACATGTACACACATATGTACACACATATGTACACATATGTATATGCATGTACATAAACTTTTACACACGCCTACTTTCATTTTGATATTCCATTTTAGGTGATCGAAAAAAAGATAGACTTGTTGGTTGAAAGGGAATACATCCAGAAAGAAGAAAATAGTCAAGTTTATGTGTACATACCATAGAAAATTCTATTCATCAAAAAGTTAAATGGATAAGCGAGTATCTGAAAAAGTAAACAATTTATAGCAAGCCATAGACCATTTCTGCAAAACAAAAGAAAAAAAAAAAAAAAGCACGTTTTTCTTTTTTTTTTTTTTTGTTTTTTCATCACCCTCAAGTAGAAATTAAAACTTTTTTGTAACTTCACAATTTTTTTTTATATTTTTGTTTAACATGTATGCAACTTTGTACATATATAAGTTTATGCTCAAGTTGAAGCGAAATGTGGATCTGTAAATTTTAATATGTACACACTGCTTACAAACGAATATAATTAATTTTCCTTTTCTTTTTTAGCCATGCGAAGAAAATTTATAAATGCATAATATATAAGTGCGTTTTCGTTTATGATTATTAAAATTTGCGTATTTAAATTTTTTTTTTTTTGCATATTATTTTAAAGGAGTACCTTATTTTAATTCTTTTTATTTTCTATGCTAACGTATTTCTTCCATTTTTTCCCTTTTTTTTTTTGGTATCTGAATTTTAAGAAATTTTTTGTAATTTTTGTTGCAAAACAAGTATTGAAAGGATTATAGAAATTAGTAGATTGCATATATAAGTGTAACGAGTTTATATATATATATATATATATATATATATATATATATGTATATATGTGCATATTCGTAGCATTTTTTTGTCCCATAAAAAGAGGTTAAAGTGTGAATAATATTTTTAAAGGATATTTTACGAATGGCATGAAAAGAAATGCATTACACGCAATGATGAGCACTACTAATAAAACGAAAACAAACATTGACATATATAATTGTATAGGGTAAAAATGGCTATGATATATAGAAGATACGAAAAAAAAAAAAATAATATAAAATAAATTAAAAAACTTTTAATTGTTAGACAAGATTAAACATAAAAATTTAGGAATAAATAAATCACTAAAAAAGGGGAGCACAAAAGAATATCATAGATTATAAACGAACATAAATCTCAAAAAAAAAAAAAAAAAATAGCTGAAACAAGGAAGATAATATATCCGTTGAGCATTATTCCCTCATATTTTGGCATTATTTAAGTATTCAAAAATAAAAAAAAGAGTACCATTTTGTAAACAGTTTCTTAATAAATGCATATTAATACCCGTGTAATAAGATTTTATACCTTCAAATCTAAAAATGTTAACTAGGACATTATAAAAACCATAATTTTTCATTTGAACTTGTTGCCTCATTTTTATTGTATATAAGGGATAGGTGAAAATAATAGCAGTGTATTTTGATATAACACCATATAGGAACGGCAAAGTTTTACATAATGTATTTGCTGAAATATTTATATTATTTTCAATAAATAAGGTATTCAAGTACTCGTAACTGAAATAGTACATTAACGATTCATAGATATAAAACTGTATTGCAACATGTGGTGTTAATAATAAGGAAGCTAAGAAACCTTTATAAAATGAAAAAAATTTCTCTTTTTTATATATATTATGAACAAACTGAAAATAGTTTTTGTATCTATATATAGCACAAACTGATTTTTTATTTTCTTCTCTTTTAAAAAGATGCAATATTTTATTATTTGACAGAAAATTTTTGGAATATAATAAGTACCTTCTATAAAATTTTTTACCAAGATTTGAAATTTCATTTTTTGTGATTCGTTTTCTTTCTAAATTTGACATAGTGTAATATTTATATAATAAATAGTTATGTACCATTTTTCTTTTTATATTCTTATTTAAAAAAACTTTCTTATCATTTTTAAAAGAAAGACAGTTGTATTTTTTTTTTGTTTTTATATTTTTATTATATATAAAATTATTTTTATATAATTCCAGTATGCAGCTATTTAGTAATCGTATTTTTTTACAGTTCCTACTTCTCTTTCTATAATTTTTGTCAGACAAAATTAACATCCTTATTATGTTAGATAAAAATTTATAAGAAAACATTCTATTATTTTGTACAAATATTTTGTAGTGTTTACTTGTTATTCTGCTTTTATAATTTAAAAATTTGTAATTTAAATTTATTGTGCATTCTATTTTGGTTTTAATTAGCCAAACTGGATGAAGAAATAGGACACTAATTATTGAACTAAGACTGCTTGTAAGTATATAATAATTCATATTTTTACTATCCTTAATTTCTAAATCGTTATCAACTGTATTTGAATTCATATCCTTTTCATTTATATGTCTATTACCCGATAAACCGATACTTAAAGGATTATCATTTTTGTAATTATTACAGTTAGCAGCAGTTGTGGTAGCAAAAGTTGCAGTAGTACTGGTACTTAGAATAAAACTTGAATTCTCAATTTGGTCCACTTTTTTTTTTTCCTCCTTTTCTTCGTATGGTTCTAAGGGGCCATTCGCATTATTACTGTAATAATTCTGAAGTTCATTTTCTCTGGACATATTACATGTACTGGAAATGGAATAATTTTTATTATTGTTTATGCTATGTATATCATTAAAGTTCTGAAAGAAATGATAATTTAGTTTGTCATATATAAATCGAAATAATCCATGAGATGCTCCTGTGGTAATTAAACTAGCTATTAAACCACGATAAATGCTTTCTATTTTTTCTTTTCTTAAAATGTAGAACAAATTATATTTATTATTATAGTAATAGGGATAAGAATTCTTATACACTCTATATATCTGTTTTCTTGTTCTTATGGTGTCTAATGGATGTAGCACACACAAAACTAACGCAGACGAAACCATAATATTTAATGTTCTATACTTTACTCTATCATTTTCATCATTGTTCTTGTTATTACAATTAGGATTTAACACATTCGTACTTTTATCATTATCTTTATAATACTTTTTAAAAAAACATGTTAGCTTTTTTAAGAAACTGAAGCACTCATTTTGTATGTCCATATTATTTATTTTATTTGGACGTTCTCATTTTTTTTATATATATTATATTTTTATTATCATTTATGATTTTTATATCTTTTTTATATTTTTACAATTTTTTATATTTTTTACAGCTTTCCTCTTTAGAGTTCATAATATTCGTAAGTGTTTGTCATAAAAATAAGGCTAATTATAAGAAGGTATTTTATAATTTTTTTCTTTTACCTTTCTTCGTTCACTGAACAGTTTTTAGTTTGTTATTTTTGAATTATGCAATTTGAAAAGGTTTATAATTAAGCATAAGATATTTACTGAAGTGGTTTTCCCTTCAAATGCATTTCGTGCCTTAAATGAAGAAGGGGAGAAATGGAATATAACAACAAAATAATGACGAAATGAGCACGTAAAGCAATAAAAACAAAAGAAAAATTGAGAAATAATAAAATAAAAGACGAATAAAAGATTTCTAACTGCATTATGAAATAAGCTGACATTTGTACTCCAAAATGAAAAAAAACAAATAAATGAACACGAAGTAAGAATTAAAATAAGGTGAATGTGAAAATTAAAATTATAATGAAAAAAAAAAAAAAAAAAAAAAAATTTTCATGTGAAAACAAGGCATATGATATGCACAGTAAAATGCGTTCTAGTAAATAGGGTAAGTGAGGAACATTAATCTTATATAATTGAAGTGTAAATGCTACTTTAAATTTACCTTTTTACCATTTTGACCGTCTATAATATATTGTTCTATTTATGTTGAAACATACAAAGAGTGTATATATAAAAAATATTAAATAGAACATTAGGCACTAATAAAAAAAGAAAGGCCTTTTTTTTTTTTTTTTTTTTTTTTTTCATATTTTTTTCTTTTTTTTTCTGTTTTCCTTTTTTTTTTTTAGCTATAGATTCAATTAAGCTCATAAAGATATCTGTGTTTAAGGGCTCCCTTTGTTCATATGTTTATATGCCTACACGGATGTAATTGATTTTGGTATTTTCTAAATTCCATATGGAGGTTCTCACAAAAATTTTGAATACAGTTTTACTGATAAAACTTTTTTTATTTATTAATTTTATTTAATTTTTTTTTTTTTTATGTTAATTTAAAAGTTTTTACTTTATTTCATTATATATATAATTATAAATTCATACATTTGCTAGTTATGCAATTTGTAATTACATTTTGATAATACCCTAAGAATAGTTTGTTCTTTATTTTATTATTTTTCAAAAATGTTCGCAGTTAAAGCATAAAATTTGTTTTAGCATATATTATTATACAATTTAATCATACAGTAGTACTACATATAATAATATGGTAACAAATAAACATGTTGCACATATTTAATTGAAAACATATCTTAGAAAATGTTATTGCGTATCTTCTTTTGCTTTATAGCATTTTTATCTAAATTAACATTTGGAAAAAATTTGCCATATGCTAACATTGGAACATTAATTGGTCATATTAATTTTATCATTCCTACACAGAATCTAATTAACAATTTCATTCTCCTTTCAAGTTTCAGTGGCAATATAGGGCTACTAAATTACAAAACAGGTTTACATTTACATTCACAATTATATTTTTGCTTACAATACAAACATGTTATATGCTGCATTATATGCGTGCGGATGCAATTACTGCAAATGTACATGTGCAAGCATATAAATGTGTATATGCATATATATGCATATATATATATATATATATGTATATATATATATATATATCCATACGCATACAAATAGTAATATACTGTATCGTATTATTCATTACTCCCTTGATAATTTATCAAAACAATTACGTATTATACCCTTTTATATGATGTTTCATTGCTCATTCATTTTACCTTTTTTTCCCTTATCAGGCACACTAAAGTACGTGAAAAATCATAGGGATAATGAGAAAGTAAAAAAATTACACGGGGATGATAAATACGCGACTGTGTTAATATACAAAAATAATTTTGAGGAAGATAGCAAAGGAAATTATACAAAGGATGAAAATGTATATTCCTATATTAATGTGTATGATATTGTGGAATCATATTTATTAAGCGTTTTTGAATATAAGAATGAGATAATTGAAGATTTTTTAATTAAAGAGGAGAAAATATATATTCTGTTACAAAACAGAATAGATATAGGTAATATAAATGATAGCTCAACTATTTCTATAAATTTTAAGGAATTAAATTTAAATTCAATTTATACAAAAATTGTTGTGGTAAACGATAACAAGATAACGTTATTTTATGTAGATACAAGTTTATTTTGTTATATAGTAAATATTGATGCTTTAAATAAGACACTTGTAAATTTGAACAAAATTAAAGAGCTACAGATAAATGATAAAATCAATAATTATGTTAGTGGGTCAAATAGTAATAAAAATGTAATAATTATATATAATAAAAAATATTTACACTGGATAGAATTGTTAAGTGAAGAAAACAAATATTATTATAATAATGTGATTATAAATGATGAAAATGAAAATACATTATTTGTGAATGAAATAAATGGAAAGAACAAATTTATAATGGACGATGGAATGGATCAGTGGAACACAGAAAATTATTTTGTTCTTAATATAGGCGGTAATATTTCTGTGTACAGTTACAACAGCGATAATAAGCAAATGAATGTAGTAGGAAAAAGAAAAAAAAAAAATAGTGAAATTGTAAATCATAATGAGAATGTGAACGAGCATGTGAATGGACATGTGAATGGGCATGCGAATGAAATTGTAGGATATTATATTAACAAAAACCACAAAAAAGACTTCATATTTGCAGAGGATAATAATGGAAAAATACTTATCAAAAAAGCAAAAAAATATACTGAATATAATGATGATAAGGAAACAAACAATGACATAGTTATTAAAGTGTTAAATAAAAGTAACAATGTACATTATAATGGAGAAATAATTATAGGCTTGTATAATAAGGAACAGAATATCGATTATTTTTTTAGTGTATATAATGACTCCTCTTTTACTGTGTATAAGAACAATGATGTTTATTATTCGAGGGAGGAGTCCTTAGCATATATCGAACAATTATATTTTTACAATTTTCAGCATTTGAAAAAAAAAAAAAAAAAAAAAACTAAAAAATATCCTTATAGCACAAAATTTCATATAATAAAAGAGCTGGAGAAATATGTAAAGGATAAATTAAACTCTTTTAACAAATCTTATTTAGACGAAGTAATGAATATAAAAGCAGAGTTATCCCTATTACCTTTCAATTTTTTTTATTTATCAAATGAGGAGAAAATGAGTTTGTTAAATATTTGTAAGAATAAAAAATTAAAAAGTGAATCCTTAATTAATTCTAAAAAAGGGGAAAATACAAATTTTGATACCCAAAATAGTGGTAATTATAAATTTAATTTGATGCGACAAATGCTTCAGGATTCTTTTGAAAAATATGAACATAATCATAGTAGCAAATATGCAGGTAGTTCAGTTGTACTTGTATCTACTTGTAACAATATTATATTTGCTATACATTTATACACAGGTCTGATATTATATAAAATGGATGGAAATATATTAAAAGGAACAAAACATATATTTTCTTTAAAAAGGCATTTATGCTCTTTCAGTTTTAGTAACCACAATTGGGCCGAAATAGATAACGGGAAAAAGATAATATTTTCAGATAATGCAAATGAGAATACAAATAATGAAAAGACAGCTAGTAGTACTGATGAACATAGTGGTAAGAGTACATTAAATTTAAGGAATAATGAAATATTCTTATTTAAAAGCTTTTCAAAAGATTCAGTAATAACAATATTTAAAAGTAATGAATCTTCACACATAGTAATATTTGACATATTAAATGGGGATATTTTATTTAAAAAAAAACTAGACTCCTTTGCAGTTGAAAATATTTTTGTGTATAAAAAAAATTCTTCAATTATAGCTGTTGATAATTTATTGAATACAAAAATTATGCATGTGAATGTGGATAATAGTGTAATCGAAAATATAAATGACGAAGAACTCTTTCTATATAGTATAAATAAATCCAAAAATTTTATTCAAGGATACAAATTAATTAATTTGACATTATCAGAAAGTAAAAAAAGTGAAGTAGGTTTAATACAAACATATTCCATAAAGTTAAATGATGAAAAAATTGAAGTTTTTTCAAAGACCTTAACAGAAAAAGATTTGTTTTATCCAATTAAAATAAATAAAGACGCTTCCATATGTTATAAATATATCAATGATAATATTATATCCTACATTACAAAGACTTTGTATGAGAAGCGTTTTATATACTCACTATATATAATTGATGGTATTAGTGGTAGTCTTATTTATTCGAAAATTTTAGATAAATATGCACATCCTCCCTTTCATTTAGTAATAAGTGAAAATATGGTTGTTTTAAATTATTATAATGTAAACCTAAATAAATATATAATTCAAATTTTTGAAATATTGTTAGATAGGAAAGACCCAGGATTTCTTAATTTAATAACATCCAAAAAAGAAAAGCTTGTTGATTTGTTTGACGAAAAAGAAATTATAGTTAATGAAAAAAATTATGTCATAGATCATAATATTAAATCATTTAAATTTACAGAAACCAAGAGAGGTATAACAAATAAACATATTTTGCTTTTACTAGATACTAATAGAATAGCTGCACTTAATGTTGGACTAAATGAAGAGGATCAAAATGTGTACAAAGATTTAAATACATTTATTACACAAACTGATATTTTATATAATTCCAAAGGATTTATATCCAATGAAAGTTTATTAGAATCAACTACGCTTGTATTTTCTTGGGGGAACTATCTTTATTTTACTTGTTACCAGCCTAATGGATCATATGATACAATTGAAAACTTTAACTTACTGTTACTATTATTTTTAATTATTTTAGTTTTTGTAGGAACATACTTTTCTTATATTGTAAGAATGAATAAAGAATTGTATTCTAAGTGGGAATAATTATAAAAATTAATTAAAGGACACAACGTTTAACGTGTTCAAAGTTGTACTTAAAACACACTTGTATATTTGTGGAAGAGGCAGTATAATTAGCACTTTTTTTTTAATAAATTTGCTCCCTTTTTTTAATGACAAATATTTATATATATATATATATATATGTACATTTATATCCATTTAAGTGTATTTTCCCCGTTCGTGTATGTATATGTACACAAAATGCAAATTAATTTTTTTTTTTTGGCCCTTATTTTATATATTTATGCAACTACATTTCAGGATAGAAAAATACGAGTAATAATCCTAATAAATGGTTGCTAAAATTTAATAGTTTGAAGCCTTTATGAAATAAATTTTTTTTTTCTCCTATATTACAAACATTTAAATAATTTTAAAAAAAAAATAAAGAAAATTTATATCTTTCACATAAATAAAAGTAATTGTATATTTAATATGTTCACCTATAATAGTTGTCTACTCAAAATAAATATATCTGAAGAAAAAATTATCAAACGGAAAGGAAAAATTTATTTGATCATGTGACACTATAATGTACATGAATAGTTACATAAACGGAGAATTAAACTCAAATTGTAATAGGAAAAAAAAAAAAAAATTAAATAATAAGCCGTATATATATTAAAGTAAAATTCACCGTCTGCCAAGTTAATAAGCAATAAGAGGAGGTCTATCATATACAAAAAATTTTCAATTAAAACATTCACTACATGTCTGAAATATGTTCGCCTGCGCATACACGTATAAGTTTATATATATATATATATATCAAAATTTCATTGTAGAAATAATTATATGAGCTTCTTTTAACTACTAATAAAAGAAGGAGGAGTATTAACTATGATCGCAGTTATACACATATGTAAGAAAAGAACCCTTAAAGTTTTGAATATATATAAATATATATGCGTGTTTAGAAATATAAATGTATTTCTAATTACAAGAATAAATATTTTAATTCTTTTTCTTTTCCTTTTCTTTTTCATTTAAAATTAATATTTATATTAAAAGATTTTTATTTATTATACACATTTTTATAACTAGTTATACGATAAATAAAAAAGACCAATTTTCAATTTTAATAACATATATGGACTTTCATTTTTTTTTTTTAAAGCTTAGTATTTATTAAAAGAAATAAATGAAAATTAATTAAACAAAAATCAACTTTTTTGTTCTATTCCACTTTTTTTGAGTTCTTATTTTCTCTTATGCTACCACCTCTTTATATTTTCGTAATAGCTTTTCTTTGTTTATGCATATGTTATTTTGTCGTACAATCATAATATTTGTTGGCTGAAAATTTGTGAGCAAAATAATATTTAGGATTAGATGGGTACTTTCCTTTGAATATATTTCCCATGTTTTCTCATTGCTATAAATATATATGTATACATTCATATATATATATATGTATATTAACTTAGAAATTCCATATAAGGCAATACAAATATGTATATTTAGAAAAGGTTACACTATGAAATAAAAACATTTAAATTCTTGTAGTAATCGTATAATTATGTATATGAACGTGATATATATACATATATATGGAAAAAGAAAAATTATGTTCCTTTCTTTTTTTATCTTTTGTGTTGAGCTATGTTTTTTTTTTTTTATATGTTTTCCAGCATTAGATAACGCTATTAATTACATACAAGTTTGTCATTCCACAATACAAAAAAAAAGAACAAAAACGAGGAAAATAAGGGTATACATATATTCTGAAATCCCTATAATAACACAAAATAATAGCAGAAAAGTAGAATACATTTTATATATATAAAAATGGCAATTTTAGGTTATACTAATGGTATATTAGTTTAAGAAATTGAGTTAATAAAGAAACAAATTAAGGTAAAGCCATGTTCTTAATTTTGTTATGGCATATCTTATGTGTATAAAGAAAAAATGAAAAAGTAAAAATATAAAGTTTTTTTAATAAAAATTAAAAAATATTTTTCTTATACGTACGTTTTACTTTATATTATCTTATTTTACTTCATTTATTAATTGTTTTTACTTTATTAATGTAATAATGCAATAATATATCTTTTATCAAAAAAAAAAAAATATATATATATATATATAAAATTATATACTTTATTCATACATTACTAACAATTCTTTAAACATTTTTAGATGTGTTTATATATATAGCAATGCAAAAATAAAGATAAAACAATTTTTATGAAATATTTTTATGTGAGATATAACAAAAAAAATGTGAACTTACATTTATAATTGTATATATATATATATATATATATATATATATACTGATAAACAGACATTTTTATATAAATGTATATATTTTAATGCTTAAAATAAAACAACACATGAAATAAATTATATAATATATTATTTACATAGTAATATTACATACAATATTCATACATTATAACAATAGAATAATATATAATTATACTATTCTATTTTTGAAAAACATTTATATTATTATATATATAATTATATAACATTTTTAAATTTTTATTCTTATAATTCTTGGATGAATAAAAATGATGATATTTATATATATATAAAATGAAGCTAACTCTTTTTTTTTTTTGCCATTTTAAAAAAAAAAAAGAAAAAAAAAGTTTTGTATATATATAAATTTTAAACTATACAAATATATTGTATATATATATATTTTTCATTTCGCTATTTATATAAAAATCATGAATTAAAAGATATATAAAAGTTGATCATTATACCCCAAATGATTGTATTTTTTGTTTAATTTTTTACGTAAGTTAAAAATATATTAACATAAAACGAAAGAAAACATTAAATGATGAAATAACAATATATTAATTGCAACGAAGTATATATAAAAGTAATCCTTATAAATGTTTTGACAACTTCTAAATTATATATGTATATACTTTTATATTTTATGTTTTATAATTATGTAAATTTTTACGTATATAATTATATATGTTTGTACTTACAATAAAAACATATATAATTTATGAAGATATTTATACCTAAACTTGGAACGCTTTGTTTTTACAATTTATAATTTACATATTCGTTATGGGAAAAAATACGTTTTTTGGTTTAAATTATTTTTAGGTTATGTTATTTAATAAAAAACTATAAAATAAAAGATTTTGTAAAAACAAGGCAATTTTATAAATAAATTATTGGATTTTTTAGAAGTATTAGAAAAAGAAAGAAAAATGGTTGTTAAAATATGACATACTTTTTATTATATTTTGAATATTATGATGTATATATGTACATATATATACTACATATACATATACATTTTTGCACATATGTACACATGTTTACACAATGAACACTTGTTGTTAACATTGCTTTTATAATGCATTACATAGTTTCAATTTTGTTAACTTTTCTTGTGCATTTTTTAATTTTATAAAAAAATAAGATAATTTTAGCTATTTACTAATAGCATTTTAAAAAATTTTTATCAAAAAAAAAAAAAAAAACATTTAATATACATGGTTGTGTATATTAGTACATGCATGGAGAATTGTTCGGTGATACAATTTGAAATGCTTTTCTTATTATGTTTTTATTTTTTTAGTAAATTAAGACTATTTAAATTTTTTTTTTTTTTTTTTTTTTTTTTTGAAGCGAACATTTTTAATAAGTTTTTGAATGTGCCAAATTTAGGACAAGAAAAAAAAAAAAAAAAAAAAGTTAATATTTTTTGTACTTTGATTTTTTTTAAATTTGCGAATTGTTTATAATAATTAAGTGGAAAAAAAAAAAAGGAAGCAGAAGGAGAACACAATTGAAGAAGCTGAAGGGAATAAAAGAATTTTTTTATTTTTCTTTATTAGTGAAAAAAAGATGATCATTTAATGTATGCCAAAAGATTATAAGAAGAAAAAAAAGAGGAAATATATTTTTTACATATTTTAAATAAGGGGGTACCCATTTATGTGTTGAATATATATATATATATATGTATATGTTACAAAAATGAGAAAATAAAATTGATAAATGTGTTACATATATGATAAAAATAAAGAAGAAAATATACATATATAGTATGCAAAAAAAAAAAAAAAAGAACAAACAACTATTGTAATATCGTAAGTGCATAAGATATAGAAATTGAATTTCATACATGGATGAGAGAACAAAAATAGTAGATGTATGGGCAAATAATTTAGAGGAGGAATTTGAAAGAATAAGGGATGTAGTTGAAAATCATCCCTATGTTGCTATTGATACAGAATTTCCAGGTATTGTTGCAAGACCAACAGGAAATATTATAGATTATAATTATCAAACAATAAAATGTAATGTAGATTTGTTAAAAGTTATACAGTTAGGTGTAACCTTTTCTAATGGAAGAGGAGAAATGCCGAAAGTGTCGACATGGCAATTTAATTTTAAATTTGACCTTGAGAGTGATATGTATGCTCAGAATTCTATTGATTTTTTAAAATTAAGTGGAATTAATTTTGAAAAACATCAGTCATTAGGTATAGAATTATTACATTTTGGAGAAGTAATTATGTCATCAGGCTTAGTTATGAATGAAGATGTCAAATGGATCTCATTTCATGGGTGTTATGATTTTGCATATTTATTAAAAATATTAACATGTTGTGCATTACCGCATAATGAAATTGCTTTTTTCGATTTATTAAATGATTTTTTCCCATCACTTTATGATATAAAATATTTATTATTAAATCTTAATATTAAGCAATTGAGTCGAACATATTCTTTGCAAAAAATTAGTGAAATATTAAGTGTTAAAAGAATAGGAAGGCAACACCAAGCAGGTTCTGATTCCTTAGTTACATGTAAAACATTTTTTAAATTAATGGAATTATATTTTGATAATAAAATAGATGATAAAAAGTATTCAGGTATTATATACGGACTGGGCCCAACAGTTAAGAATTATAACCCGAAGTTTGAAGAGAGTTCGCATAAATCTAATGGAAATATTGGTTATGTGAAGAATAACAATCATAGCGGAAACTACGGCAGATATCATGTTCTGACCGATGGCAGTAGTGACATGAACAACGACAGTAGTAACCGAAGTAGTAACCACTGTGGTAATCGCGATATTAACATTTACTTAGAGGGGAAGAATAACTTGTTAAGCACCCAGAACAGTAACATACTAAGCAATTATATGGAGAATAAAGAGTATCCTATAACATTTAGTAAAGACGTTGTAAGAGGGCATGTTAAAAGAGACTTGTTGCACAATTTATATGAAGATATAAATGAAAATAGTTACAATAATTTTACAAGTGTAAACAATATTATGGGTTCAGGAAATAGCATTAGTGCCAACCCATACATTAATAATAATATTAATAATAATATTAATAATAATATTAATAATAATAATATTAATAATAATATTAATAATAATATTAATAATAATAATATTAATATATAATATTATAATAATAATAATAATAATAATAATAATAATTTTAATAATAATTTTAATAATAATTATAATAATAATAGCAATAGTGACAATAATAACATCCACAATTTTTGCAACGGTAAGTATTCCCCTGAGGCATTATGTTCCGGAAATAAAAATTTACTTATTCCCATGACTAGTAGTTCATTTGTAAATAACAAGATTAGCGATAATAATGTAAATAGTAATGGTATTAATAAGGGAATTTGCAATGGTAACAATAACAGTAATAACAGTAGGAATCATAATTGGGGCAATAACAGTGCAGTGGACAACGGAAATAGTAGCTGTAGCAAGAGTAAGAACAAGAGTAACAACAACAACGTGATTAACAACAACAACATGATAAACAACATTAATAATAACATGAACAACATCAAAAATAATAATTCGAGCGAGTGCATGAATCTTGTTGCAGGAAGTGCTAATAAAAACAGTACAAACAATCCTAAATTAATGAACACTATCTTTAACGATATTTCAAAGAACGCATGCAATAATTTGAGAAAGGAACTAAGCAGTGTAAGCATCGAGAATTTCAGAAATATCAATGGAGGCATTATAAGTCGTAATATGACCAATCCAAATACGAGTATGGTGAATTTAAGCAATGCCAATATTAATAGTATAAGCAGTGCGAATATTGATAGTATGAACAATTCTGTTAGCTTAAGCAACTTAAATAGTATGAATAGCATAAATAATAATATGAATTTAAGCAATATAAACAGTGTAAATGACGATTTGAATATAAATAATTTAAGTAACAATATGCACATAAATAATAGTGCTAGTATGAGCAACTTGAATATTAAAATAAATTTAAATAATAACAATAATAATAATATCAGTAATATTAGTAGTAATAATAATATCAGTAATATTAGTAGTAATAATAATAACAGTAATAATAATAATAATAACAATATGGGTCTTCCTAGCCTAAATAACAACATGAGTTTGAATAGCATGAGTATGAATAATTTAAATAATAACAATTCCTTAAACGGTTTGAACAGTAATATGAATATAAATAACATGTTTGGAGAGTTGAGGAATATTAATAGTTCTCGAAATATGAATTTAAGTAGTGTAAATTCACCGCAAGGAAGTAACAACAATACAAATACAAACAAAAATAACAACATAAATAATAGTAATAGCAATAACAGTCATAAGAACAACCTTAGTAATAGCTTCAGCAATGTGAATGAATTAAATCTTTTGCAAAAGGATAACATGAATAACTCAAACAAAGCAGATGAGAGTAAAGTAAATAAAAACAAAGGTATCATATATGAATCGAACTGTAGCATCTTGGCTCGAAATCCTGGAGTCGGAAACAATATCTATGGATCTAATATTAATTGTAGCAATTGCGGTAATGCACGTAGTAATAATAACAATAATAGCAATGATAATAACAATAGCAACGGATATGGGCATGGGAAGAATAACAACATATATTTGATTAATGTAAATTTTAGCACATATAACCTTGCAAATAATTCGAACAATTCAAATAATTCTAATCATACAAATAGTGCAAACAATCAAGTAAATAACAGTACTACTAATAATATAAACAATAATAACTATTATTACTTACAAAATAGATACAACTCCTTTGGCAATTTTTCAACCAATCTAAATCTAATAAATGATAGAAATAGTATAGAAGATTTTGAAGCAGATAAAAGTTTAGATAATATAAGTATTAGTAATAATAACAGTAGTAGTATAGGTAACAACAAAAATAATATGAACAAAAATATGATGAATAAAATGAATGCTCTTACACATACGAATTATAATAAAAATGCTATATCAAATTCCACAAATGCAAATCTTAACTTTAAAGGAAATCATAAAAATATTTTCTTACACAATGACTTATCGAGTAGTGGAATTCAAAGCATTAAGAATGCTCCAAACAGGAATGAAGTAAATAGTAATGGTATCAGTAATAATAATAATAATAGTAATGGTGGTAATATTAATAAAAGTAGCAGTAGTAGTAATAATAATAACAATAGTAATAATAATAATAATAATAATACCTGTGATAATATAAACCATTTGGTGCAAAATATGAATGCCATGAGAGAGGATAATAATTATAAAGAGGACAATAAAAATAATAATTTAAATAAAAGTGCTATTACCAATATGAACATGAAGCCTCCCCCTCCGCCACCTCCACCTCCTCCACCACCTCCTTCATGCAATTTAACTAGTGTTCTTATGAACAACAATAATTGTAATAGTGGTAATGGTAATAATGATATTACAAAAAATAATGCCTTTATGAAAAGTATGAATGTGTTTTGTACAAACAATATTAATAACATGGGTTTGGGTAATATTGGCAATATGATTAATAGTAACGAGGCAAAATTGTGCATTATGAACAATATTAATCATAATATTAATAATAATATTAATAATAATATTAATAATAATAATAGTAATATTAATAATAGTAATAATAGTAATAATAATAGTAATATTAATAATAGTAATAATAGTAATAATAATAGTAATATTAATAATAGTAATATTAATAATTATTATTCGACGAGTAATATAACAGCAAAGCACAATGCAAATTCTAATAATTGTAATTTGAACATAAACAAGTTAAATTACGTGAACATGAACAATGTAAGTTATGCAAATAGTATAATTAATAAAAATAGCGCAAATGCTGTGAATATGAATGCTTATAGTAACAACGTACCAAATAAGACCCCAGTTGAGTACAGCGATTTTAGAGTAAGTGCTAACTTTAATAGGAATAACACTAGCAATTCAAATAAAAACAGTAAAAATCATAATGCAATGAATAGTACAAATAGTGCAATTAACAATAATTCTAATGAAAAAAATCATAAAAGTAATAATAGAGATGGTATCAGCAAAAATAATAACAGTAATAGTAGTAGTGTGAACAATAATAATAACGGAACGTCTGAGATTAACAGTAGTAATAATGACACGATTAACACAATAAATGTTAAAGATAATAATAAAAATAACAATATAATGAATAAAAGTAATAGTAATGATTGCACTAAAGGTAATAACACGTTTGTGAACAGCAGTAGTAGCAACCACAATAACAGCAAGAATAATAACAACAATACCAGTAATAACAATACCAGTAATAACAGCAATAACAATAATAATAGCAATAACAATAATAATAGCAATATTAGCAATGGTAATAATAACAGTAACAACAGTAAGAATGCCGGAAAGAGTAGTAAGAACAGCAAGAATAAAAATAAAAACATTGGTGAGAGTAATAACAATAAGAAGAAGAAGAATAATAATAATGATAACACCAGTAGCAACAATGGAAGTACCAATAATTACAGTGGGAACAATAACAACAATAACTCGAATAATAACACAGTCGTGAAAAACAAGAGCAATGATAAAAATAGCGTCGATAAGATTACTAATAATAATGTAAGAAATACCAATAATTATAGTTTAAATAATCAAAGAAAAAATACTAATAGAAATTTCACAAATGTAGCCAAAGTTGAAGAAGAAAATACTAAGACTTTAAACACAAATCAACAATTAAATGATGAAAAGAAAAATAATACTATTAATGATAAATATACGCACAACAACACGCCCTTAAATAATATGAACTTTTTCAAATCAGATAATATGAAAATCTATAATAGAGTAGCAGGATACGGAAAAACTAGCACACAACAATTAACTTTGAAAAATAATTATAATAACAATTTATCTGACAATGAAAGCACGATTTATAATATTAATAGTAAAACTAGTATGAATAGCGGTATGATTAATGACATTAGCAATGATATGAATATTAACAGCAATAATTACGGAAATAATTATGTAAACAACGGGAGTAATTACACAAACAACGGGAGTAATTACACAAACAACGGGAATAATGTAGATATGAACTCGGGAGCGAACTACTCCGCAAACGTTAAGAATAACAGAAACGTGAATAACCACATTGATGCTTTACATAATAAAATAAGCAACGTTAACATAGTGAATTTGAGTAAAACAAATAGAGTTAGGAGCAGAAGTAATGGTAATAGTAATAACAGTAAGAACATGTACAGCAGTAACAATATTAACAATAATAATAATAATATAAGTAATAATAGTATCAGTAATACCAATATAAGCGAAAACATGAACATACTGGGAACAGACAACTTTATGAGCAAGAAGATTAGTAAGGAGAATATAAACATGATAAATAACTCCATAATGAACAATTTGAACGTAAATAGTTATTATGTGAATAATGATAACTCCTTTAATAAAATAAATATAAATCATTATAATGTAAATAGTTCCAAATTTTATTTTAATAATAATAATAATGAGAGTGATATTAAAATTATACCGAATGAACAGTATTATAATAACATATACGCAGAACCTTATTCTGATAAAGTAACACACAATTCTTTTAACGAAAAAAATTGTAATAATTTATCTCCTATGTATAATGAGAAAAAGGAAGATTCGAATATAAATTTTACATATAATGGAAATAATTTAGATAAAAATACTATTACAGACAATTTTGGATCATTTGAATCTTCGCAGGATAATAATATTTATAGCTATCCTAATTATGATTTTAAAAACAAAGAGCATAATATTTTTTACGATACTTGAAACGCATTTTAATGTTTGTTGGGACAGGCGCAATGAAAAAAAAAAAAAAAAAAAAAAAAAAACACAAGAATAGGAATAAGATTAAGTTTAAGGAACATAAATTTAATTACTTTCGTGAATATAGATATTATTAAATTAAAAAAAAAGGCTGAGTTAAGCCTTTTTTCCTTTTTTTTTTTTCTTTTTAATTATCAACAAATTCGTGCAAAAAAGCACAACATACCTTAGGATTATATATATTTTTTTTATGTAAAATGCGTAAATATATGCATGTGTACTTGTTAATGCTTGTAATAATGTTCATTATATATACATATATATATATATATATATATATATATATATGTTCATTTATTTATGTACATATATATATGTATGTGCGTCATCGTTCCATACCTTTGCAGATATGTGTTTAAAAAATATGCATTATTTTTTATATAATTTATTTCTTAATCCGCCTACATCCATAGATGTTAACATTCAAATATTAAAATTCATGTATATGTTGTTCTACGTATTGATATGTTTTTAGATGAAAATGCTCACAATATTATATATATTTGTATAAATGTATTTAGTTCAAAAAATATATATTTATATTAATTTCTTGGCGATGAAAAAAAGAAATATGCTTTACATAGGTACATATATACATTTACACATAAATTGTGTATATATATTATATATATGTACTCACGCATGTATGTATAAGTATAGATATATAAATTATTTGTATATGACCATGCATATAGCAATAATATATATATCTATCTATCAATTTTTTTAAGTATTAACGAAAATTTTAAAGTAGATATTGTGCATCTGTGTCTTTTTATTAATTTACATTTCATTCCATGTTAAAGTATAAAAAAATTTTTTTTTTTCTTTTTTTAAAAAAAAAAAGGATTGTATATAATTACTGCAATAATGAAATAATAATGGTTTATGGGCACTTGTACTTAACAAAATTTATTGTAATATTTCAATCTATTTTTTTTTTTTTTTTTTTTTTTTTTTAATTCTGTCTTGTTGTAAGAAATAAAAGTGCTCATTTCTTATTATTTCCTTTTTCTCCATTTTTTTCATGCATTTTTTTGTGCATACCATCTGAAACTTATTCTTTGCAAAGCTTCGATTATATACATGTGTATATATATGTATGTATAAGAAGTACAAGTAGCAAAGTCATATATATTATTACATAATTTATATGTATATAACAGCTCTTTAAGTTTTTTTTTATCTTTTTTTATGTTCATCTGTTTATAATGTTTATATTTGCTTATATATAATCTTTTTTTTTTTTTTTTTATAAATTATCCATCAAGTGTGTAATTAAAAAATTAATTTTTTTTTTTTTTTTACGAACTAGAAAATGTAACTACTATATAAAATATTGTAATATAAAAAATATAAAATAAATTTATTATAAATAATTGCTATATTACTAATTTATTGAAATAATTTAATTATTACGCAATAAGTATATAAAAAAGAACAAAAATTAATAAGTTATAAAAATTGTTGATACAAAACTAGGAAAAGAAACAACTCACTGAAAATGTAGATAAAACATAAGGAGAACGAAGTAATATCAATGTATTACAAGCGTATGTATATAAATACATTAATGTAAAAATAATGTTTTGACATTTTTATCTAATCTTGTTCAATTTCTACTGTAGTAACTTTCCAAAGTACCTTTCATTCACCAATGTATTATTAATCTGCATATAATTAGTATGTTTTTGGCTATATAAAAAAAAGAAAAATATACTTAAAAAGGAAAATTTATATTACATAAACATAAATGTATGTACGAATTATAACTTATCCTTTTTCGAGCTCATGTTTAACGCGGGAGAAATAGAAGCTGGTTTCGTTAAAACAAAGGCGTTCTTTCTAAATGTAAATAAATAAATACATATATATATATGTCTGTGTGTGTGTGTGTGTGCATATATATCTGCATACATTATTGTACTAGTAAATTTTAATAACTGTTTTTTCTTTTTAAGGATATATATACATAAAAATAAGACTTCGCAACTATTTTCCAATTTCACTCTCTTATAAACAATACTAAAACAGATAGATTATACTAATAAAAAATATAAATATATGACTTTTTTAATTAATATTTCTCTTAACATAATTTTATGGCAGAGAATTTGGTTCTCGTAGATTATTTAAAAATAAAATAAAATAACTACTTTTCAATATTAAGAAATGATAACAGCACTATAACAGCAAATCGTACTTAAAAAGGAAATAGTAATAAAAATAATGAAACTACTAAATAAAACGTATATGATAATTTATTACAACAAACTAACGAAGTTGTAAAACTTTGAAAATTTCATAATTATAGAATGTCTTAGTTATTCTTTTGTAATCTAAGAAAAATTTAACTTCTATTTCGATCATATATTATGTATATAATGTAAACATATATTGGGGTATACGACACATATGCCTAATTTGTACATACATATATATATATATATAAGTAAAATATTCTGCGGAAAAAAAATGATATCTTATAGATTGATAATAATGCATTGCGATTAGGATAATTTAATTAACCCTTTTTATTGTAAAAATAATTTTTTAATCAAAGGTCATGTAACGTATTTCTTACTTTGCATTGTAAATTTGGCTTACACAAATTATTAATTCAAAAAAAAAAAAAAAAAAAATATATATAATATATATATATATTTGTATTTTTCTTAATATTCATTTATCCTTATTACAGGAATAAAAACTTAGTGAAAAATCAAAAGAAAAAAAAGCAACTTTTTATTTTTTTTATATAAAACAGAATAAAAAAATAAGAAAAATAAAGTAAATACGAACAAAAAAAAAAAAAAAAAAAATGAATTAACTGCTTGTACAACATTCTGTATGAAGAGAAGATTTTTCTTCATTATTTTATACTAAAATGATAAAAAAAATATATATAATTCCACATGAAAAAAAAGCAATAAAATATATATATTCACACAGTATTTTTTGTAATGTTAAACATTCTTTTAGAATAAATTTAAAGAATAAAATTAGAGAAAAATCAGGAGAGCAGAAAGAAACACATAAAAATATGCATTAAAAATAAAAAAATATATTTTTAGGAAAATTTTAAGATAAAAAAAAAATATACTTTTACCCCTATTCAATTGCTTCATTTGTTAATGAACGAACATATTCTTATTTTCATACAAATAAAACAGATAATTTAAACCTAATGAATTTATAATACTTATAAGTAAGAAGTGTATAAAATTTTGAAGACCTTATTATATAGTATTTAGAGCACTTTAACTAAACGAAAATTTCCAGTTGAGAAACACATTGTTATATATGTACTCATAATTACATACATATTTATACATACTTTTGTGTATGTATGTGTGTGTATGTGTGTATGTGTGTATGTGTGTATGTGTGTATGTATGTATGGGTGTGTATGTACAGATAGATACATAGATAGACTGATAAACCTGTTTTTTTGTGGCCCCCTTTAAAATAATACAATATCACAGCTTATAATAGATGATCCTATTCTGATAGATTATAACTTTTTTATTATACAAGTAATTTTATTAGAAGAATGTTTTAAAAAATCGCTAATTTTAAAGTTCTTCTGTATAAGAAAATACGTAGATTTCTTCTATATGCATAAATTGTTCATCGGTATTGAATTTTTTTTTCTTTTTTAAGGTGAATATATATATAAATATATGTATGTGTGTATATGTGCGCATATATACACACGCATGATTACACATCGAATGCAAATATAACATTGTTCCTTTTACATTTATATACATACATATATATATATTATATGTATATATAAACGCAGTATGAATGAAAATGACAAGCTGAAGAAAATTTTAGACGAAAAAGAAGCCGTAGAGGCAAATGAAGAGGAGGACTCCTTTATTGAAAATGATGTTAAGGAATTTGAAAATATTTCAAAAAAAAATTTCGAAATATTAAAATTTTTGAATAAAGAAGAATTGATATTATTAATTGATAAACTTAATAATGAAGATAAACTTAGCAAAATTATAGATGAAGAAATAAAACAAGACACTCTTGATATTCTCAAAAATGTTAGACCCAAAAAAAAAAAAAAAAAAAAAAATCATTAAAATGTTGAATGAATACAAATAAGATATCACTTAAGTGTATATATATATATATATATATATATGTGTGTGTGTTTTTGTGTGTAAGTATTTATGTTTACACATTTGCATTTTCTTCGTCTAAATGTATAAACATAGTGATTTGCATTAGGAAACCTATTTAATATTATGCATTATATTTTTTTAAATATACTGGGATGTACATTTTATCAAAACAGTTGCAAGTTTACATTGTAAATTCTCGCATATACTTATGGATGTACATCACCTTAGCTAATATGGAGTAAAATATTTATTACTACTTTTTTTCCCCATATTACATATGTTCAGTACGAAAATGAGCAATATGAAACTATAAAATTAGATGAAATATACAAAGGAGATGAAGAGGAAGGAAAAGAAGAGGAACAGGAAGAAAATAATTATATTAAACTGTGTAAGTTTATTCCTTTAAGGCTGACCTATGAAGAACGATTATATTTACGATTACTTGAAAGTACATTAGAAGTAAGTGAATACACAGACAAGATAGATATATATCATAGTGGTAACAAGAGTAAGAAAATAATAAAAGAAATAAAAACATTATGTTCTATATTATCAGGATTAGTTATAGCTAACAACTATGAAAATGGACAGAAATTAATTCGTGATAGAGATTTTTTAAGAAATAGTAACTTTTTTAGTTTTGTTTTTGAAATAGGAAGAAGATATAAAATACTAAATCCTGACAGAATGAGAAGTAGTTATGGAAAATTAATGTATTTTTTAATGGATACAAGAAGAGAAGATATTTATGATTTGTTATCATTTAATTGTGTGGCACCGATAAAAACTGTGTATGATTTGTTAAAAGATAAAAAAAACGGATTCGATGTATTGAATGATAATTTAATTAAAATAGCTACAATGGAAATAGATGAAAAAGGAAGCAGAAGTGAAATACAGAAACAGATTAAACAAAAGGAAGAAGCCATAAAATACTTATCAAGAAAATATTCCAATAATAATAAAAATAATAATAAAAAAAATTTATTTAGAATAAATATACCCATATTTAATAAGCAGAATTCAGAAACAGATGATACAAATAGTTTAGAAGAACCGCAATATTTGTCATCAGAAGAAATAGAAAGATGTTTATACAGTTTATGTGATTACAACACACATATCAAAATGTTCTGTGAACCATGTGAAATTATGATTGAATATTTAAAAAATTATTATGATCCTCATGAAAAGAATTCTCCTTATTCCTTATCTATAGAGTCAGGAAAACAAGGAAGTAGATTAACGCATTCACATAACAGGCAATATATGTATGTTTTACAAACATTATATTTATGGAAGGAAATAGGAGAACATATGTTTTTTTTATGGACGCGTGCAGAAAGTGATATGCTTGATTTTAAAAATCCTTACAGGTTAATGGATACAGGGCAAGGATTAAATAGAATGCAGAGTGGTCATAAAGTTTTAAGTGTTATGAAACAAATTCTGCACAATGTTCAGAAAAAATTAGGTGGATGGGTAGGCTCCAGTATGATTCACATGGGGGATACCAACATCCCCAACACTTTCATGTTCATCGATAAGTACACGCAGGTAAGTTAAAGAGAAAACGGAAAGAAGTGCAAAGTGGCATGTGGCACGAACCAAATGAGAAACAAAAATAAACAAATGAGAAATAAAAATAGAAAAATGAAAAATAAAAATAGACAAATGAGAAACAATAATAGACAATGAGAGAAACAAAAATAGACAAATGAAAAAGAAAAATTGAGAGAATAAAAAAGTAAAAGAGCGATACTCTACTCCGCCACTTCTGTCCTTCCACATACGACATGACTATATATGTACATGTAAAAATGCCCCATGTACATAAAAAAATTAAAAAGACAAAAAATAATGATATATTCTGTGTAAACACTTATTTTTTTCTTCTTAAATTCTTAAGGTTCCAAGAATACTCACACCTATTGTGTTGTGCTTACAAAAAATTGATGAGCTATATAATTCTACGCCCTCAATGAAAAATTATATTATGAGTGAATTTAATGGAGCCCATAACTTAAAGTAGGGAAAAAATAAGCATTCAGAGAGATAAAAATATAGATAAAAACACAAATAGATAAAAAAAAGAAGTATAAGAAAAAACAAACATATAAGGAACAAACAATTATACAAATAGACAATTATACAAATAGACAATTATACAAATAAACAAATATGTAAAAATAGATATAAAAATGTGCTATTTATATTCACCGAAAAATAACACTAATACATTACATTACAGTGTTCATGTTACACTGATATATGCAACAACACATATTAATTTATCATTTTTTCACATTTTTTCATATTTTTTCATTTTTTTCTTTATTTTAAAAGAATGATGATAACATGCGATTTCTTTCGTCACGGTTTTGATGGGAGTGGTGGTGATAATTTTAATGAAGCTGGAAGTTGCATAGATGGCAGATTAACATCTGCTTGGAACTGGTGTTCCAAAATTGAGAAGAAGAAATATTTTCCTATATTTTTATTAACCGGTTTTGTTGGCTTTGATGGATCTTTTTAAAATGGGTAGAAAAGAGGAAAAAAAAAAAAAAAAAAAAAACAGGAAAACAAAGAAGGGAAAAAGGAAAAATAAATCAATTTCCTGCGTTTACAGGTGCTTAAAGTTCTAATTTTGTGTACTTAAGCCTTTTTTGTCATACGGGTGTACATATATGTGTATATATACATATACATAATGTTTGATATAGAATACCATCGCTTTTTGCACCTGTGTTATTTGTGTGCTCCATTCCAAAATAACTGCCATGGACATATATATGGACGTTTATATGTATACATGTATACTTGCGTATATATGTACACTTACGTTTTTCTTTTATGTTTACTTTTAATGAAAGCAATAATTGTGTATGCATTTATGAAAATTTTCTATTGTTTTATACATATCCATCTTTATTAAAATTTAGCCTTTATTTTATTTATTTTATTTTTTTTTATTTTTATTATTTTATTGTTTTTAAAAAATGATAATTGAAATATTTTAAAAAATAAAAAAAAAATTAAAAAAATTAATAAAATAAAATGAAATAAAATATAATAGAATATAATAGTTTATGAATTTTTATTTAACCAAATGGTGGAAAAAAGAAAAAAAAAATACAACAAATTTAAGAATACAACAGGTTACCTCAAGTATTCCATATGTATCTATTATGCGCTAATATGTATTATATAAATGAGGTTGGCTTTTAAATAATTGAAGCATGGTAGAAAAAAATATGTATGCATATATATATAAATAAATAAATAAAAAGGCTTTTTCCTCCTTTAAAATTTCAATTTTTATTTAATTAAAGTTTTTTATTCCTGATAGCATACTTACTCGAATAAAGTACTTTTCTTGAAAAAGTATCCTATTATCATATATATTTACATATATTTATTTATTCATGTAGCGCTGTGACTTTACAGTTTTTTCTCTATAAAAATATCTTTATTATTCTTTGACATTATGACATATTAAAGAATTTATAAATATTAATGGTAAAAAAATAAAAAAATAATATAAAGTGTTATTGTAGAATAGAATTAAGCACTGGAAGGTCTATGTGATATTCTGAAAAGAGCTTTTTCAGCTGTAGTTTTTATAGTTGTAGTTGGAGCGTTTCTGTTTAGCAACTCATTAGCGGTGATAAAATACTTGATATATAAATATATATGTATATGTTTTAATTTTGCATAAGAAAATTTTCACATACGAACCCTTGAGGAGAAAAATCTATGTTTTGGTAAACGTACATACTGGCAAAGGTACATACTGGCATAGGCACATACTGGCATAAGCACATACCGGCATAGGCACATACCGGCATAGGCACATACCGGCATAGGCACATATTGTCACACCCATATACAGCCCAGCGTCGCGCAGGAAAATGAAAAAATGGAGGCACAGAACGAGGAGCTAAAAGAAACATATAAAACAATTGAAAAGATTATTGAGGGAGCTGGTGATGAAATAATAATTAAAGCTAAAGAAAACTTTGAAAATGATACAAGCGCTTATAGTTTATGTGATAATTACAAAAGTAGAAGAACTAAAAATGTTGTAATACATATGTTTAATAAAAATATTAACATATTGTATTATAAAGAAGGATATAGAAATATTATATTTATTAACTTCTTAAGGTTATGCCAATTAAATAATTTGGATGTAAAACAATATCATGACCTATTTTTAAAATATGATATTTTTTCCTCAATTGTAGATAAGGAAAAATATGTAAATATTTTTTTAAAACCAATTATAAATAACGACAAATTGCTGTGGGATGTTAATATAGAAGATTTCGCACTGTATAATTTGCCATCATATAGCTTAAGTAATGGAAACCAGGAGAACAATGATCTTAGTATATATGACGAGAATAATAGAAATGGCTTTCTTTTGGAAGAGGAATTAAAAGTAAAACTCAACGATCTTGTAGAAAATTCTTCTGATAGTGACATATCCCCTTTTATTGAAGAGGAAAATTCTATTTCATCTTTTTATTCAGATAGTTCTGAATCGTTAAGGGATGACCATACTGTTGTTAATCAAAATATAGAATGGGCAAAGGAAGATAATAAAGAAGAGATTAAATCATTAGGAACATATTTAGAAAATAGCAATTCTACTAGTACTATAAGGGACTTATCAACTCATTCAGAAGATAAAATAAATAATAGGAAAGATAACACCCTACTTTTGGATGCCGCTTCATACAGTGGTCATCAAGAGGACATAATAACGAATAAAAATTTTGCTGTCATAACAAATAAAAGAAGTGTGAATAAAATTCAAAATATTCAAAAAGATATTTTTCTAAAATTGAGTAATATTAATTTAAACTCTTTAATAGATACAATTGTAGCTCAGAGCAAAAACAATAAAAACAATAGACCCATTAATACGGGAACAATGATGAAAAATTTGGACGAGATGTTAATAGAAAAATTTGTGAATACGTTCGAAAAGGAACATGAGCAGCTAAACAATTTACACAAAAAAATATATAGCATGGAACAAGTTATTAAATATTTGATGAGTGAAATTGCAAAAATTGATATGGGCAAAAAAAAAGGAAATGGAAAAAAAGTGTCGCATACCAGCATCCAAGATAGCAAAGAAGTGAATCAAGAAGCAGAAATAAAAGAAACACAGGAAGCAGAAGTTACAGCAGATATATCAGACTCATCTGATGCATCTCGTGAAGAAGAGGTAAGACGGAAGAGGGGAGGTCACTCCACGTGCAGTGAAACTAAGAAAGAGATAAAAAAACAAATTAACTCTAAAATCAACAAAAGAGGCGCGTTAACAGATTTGGACAAAACTTATTTCGACAGTTATAACTACACCGAAATACACAGAACTATGATTTTAGATAGGAGTAGAACGAATTGCTATTATGAATTTATAAATAAGAATAAACAATTATTTGAAAATAAAATAGTGTTAGATATAGGGTGTGGATCCTCTATAATTTCTTTATTCTGTTCTGACTATGCTAAGGTTGTTGTAGGAATTGATAATGCGGAAAAAATATTAAGCAAAGCAAAAAAGATAGTAGAAAAAAATGAGGCAAAGAATATTTATTTATTTCAAGGTAAATTAGAAGATAATGATATATATATAGATGAAAAGGAAAAGATATATTATGTAAGCAAAAAGGATGACATAGAACATTTTCAAAAAATTCATAATATTGCACAACTGAAAATTTTAAAATTTGATATTATTATATCCGAATGGATGGGTTATTTTTTATTTTATGAATGTATGATAAATACTATTTTATATGCTAGAGATATCTATTTAAAAGAAGATGGATATATATTTCCAAATAAAATATACCTCTATGTAGCAGGATATAATGACTTAGAATATTTAAATGAAAATCTTTTAGTATGGGATAAACCCATGTACAATAAAGACTTGTCTGATTTAAAGCCTATTTGTGAGGAATTTATGAAAAATGCAAAAATTATAAATCTTGATAAGAATAAAATATCAACTGAAATAGTAAATTATGCAATTATTAATATGTATACGTATAATAAAACAGAAAATTTGTATATAAATACCAATTTTGATATTCCCATATATAAAGATAAGATTGTAACTAGCTTGTGTTTTTATTTTGACTGTGTTTTTGAAACATCTACATTTAAGCAAAATGTTTTAAACGAATACAATGAGCATTGTATTTACCTTTTGAATGATACAAACGATAACATTTTAACAACAAGTGTGTTCAGTGCAAAAACACATTGGAAGCAGGTACTTTTACATTTATATTGTTCTAATTACAATATTGCCAAAATTTCATCTGTGAATAGCGAGAAGACAAATTATTTAAGTGGTACTATTTACATATCACAGGCAAATAATACTTCAAGAAATGTGGATGTTCTATTGCAAATAAAAAAAAACAAGCTCATAAATGTGAACGAAGAATGGACATGTTATTACACAATAGAATGATGATGGCGTGGTTTCATAGAATATTGATGATCTGATGTGCATCTGTTCCAACATTATGATATTACGACTAAGAAAAAGGAACGCAGACAAAAAATACACTAAAAAAGCGACAAATAAAATACAAAGATGCGATAAAAAAGTAATAAGAAAGCGTGGGGAAAACGCTATATGTCTTCGTTATACATGTTATACGCATTGGGAAACCCCCCCTTTGATGCATGAAATTAAACAAGTGAAATAAGTATACCGTGCGTATATGAACGCGTGCATAAGGATTTAATATATATGCAAACATATTTATATAAACAAAATTCTTAAGTCATTACTTTCCCGCATTTTATTACATTGCATTTTTTTCACAAACGAATCGATCGAATTTTTGCTATTAAAATTGTCGCACACATTTTTTTTCCCACCTCTTCCTCCTCTCTCTTCTTTTTCCTTCTGTTTTTTCCTTTCTTTTCTTATTTTTCCTTTAAACAAGGTTAAATATTTGTTAAATTTTAAAACGGTATTTTTTCTACTTAAAGTTTATAGGAATAACAAAATTGTGGTGAACTAAAAAAAAATGGACAACATATTTATAAAGTGCTCATAATACTATTAATTCTTAATAATATAATTACATATAAATTAATGATGAAGGCTGCATACTTTATTTGGCATATTATTTATATACATAAATCTACATATCTTTTCATATATACATATATATATATATATATATATAGACGCAATACATCAAAAAAAAAAAAAAAAAAAAAAAAAATGTATTATTATAGAAAAATAAAAGCTTTTTTTTTTTTTTTTTTTTTTTTAAATTAAAAAAAAAAAAAAAAGAGAGAACACATTTTAAAAGTTAAAAAATATACACTAAAATAAAGTGTAATTAAAGAATAAAAATTAAAGAATACGGAATAAAGATTAAGGATTTTGTATATAATATGGCATTATCAAATATAAATAAATAATGCTACATAACGAAAATTAATAGAGAATGTAGTTTAGAGAACATGGAGTAAATACCTTGGAATAATAAACAAAGAATTAACAATCAAAAAAAAAAAAAATTCAAAAAGATATTAAATCAAAATTTCTATTTTCTCCTAATATTTCCTTTGTTATTTTCCTATTATTTGCTTTTTCCTGTTTCTTTATACGTATCCTTTGTCTGCATTTTTGTATATTCGCCTATTTCCTTTTTTTTTTTTTTTCTTTTTCTTCTTCTGATTTTTTTTACTCTTTGTATGTCCTCTTTTTTCCCCTCCTCTTTAATCCTCTCTCTCTGAGCAAATAAATGCGCCCACATTTATTTTACTTTGAACAAATAAAAGAACACAGTAAAATGAGTCATGAATTTGTGCATAATATTATCAATACGTGGTTTAACCGTGTTAAATGTTTTTCCATAAAAGAATTCTTTCAAAAAAACATCATCATTATAATTTATTTTTGAGTCATATTTTAACAAATAATAGAAGTAGTTCCATTTAATAGTTTGTGGTGTATTAAATGTTCTTATTTTATTTATGCTTTCATACCTTTTTTTTATGTTATAGACATATGAAAAATTGTCAAAAAAATATACAAATGAATCGTACGGTTCATCATTACCCCGTATACTATACACATCTCTAAAAAAGCCATTTTTCATAATATTTCTAATAGCCCTCAAATAAACATCATTCACACTTTTTATAATTAACTTATTTAAAAAAACAGGTAATGTCACTTGTGTACAGAAAATCATATCATGGTTATGTGCGTCTTTAAATTTTTCTCTTCCTTTTAAATCTTCAGTATTACCTTCTTTATCATCATCCTTAAAAAAAAAATTATCAATGTCTGAGGTATCTAATACTTTAAAACAAGCATTAATTGTAAAGTTGGCTATATCTTCATTTTTGTTATGAAAAACGGCAGCTAACGAATCATTACTTAATGATAATATGTCTGATACTTCCATACCCTTTTCTATAGCTTCTCTCATCTCTGTCATCCTCTTTTTTTCTTTATCATGTAAACCTGATACAATTGTATCTAATGATTTATGAAAAAATTTTTTAAGAAGAATTGAGTTTTCACAAAGTTTCAAATGACTATACTTCTCATGTGAACAATCGATAAGACCTCTTACAGAAAAAATTCCTTTTGAGTTATAATTTTTTTTTATATGAAAATATGCTTGTTGATCATAATTACAATACTTGGATATATAAGAAAGTTCAATTTCTTCATTTATACCAAACAGACAAGAATTGACTTCACTCAAGTTATTTAAGTGATCTTCAATATGTTCATGCATTGCATTTCTAATTATAAATTCTATGAAATGTACGCAATTATAAGATTCATTATATGCTCTTATAGATTCAAAAGCTTCCTTCAAAAACATAGATCTTTTTATATGTAAATAAATACCATGATGTTTCACATAAGATGTAGCTGTACTATTATTACTCGTACTACTACTACTATCATCACTATCATCATCACTACTATCTTCAATTAAATAAGATTCAAAAGTACTAAAATCCACTACATTTTCATTATTTTCCAAATCTCCTTCGTTACTACATCTAGTATTTTCAATATTATACATACGTTGTATCTTGTTTTTAATATCTTTAAATGTTTTGTTCTCTTTTATAAACACATCCATTTCCTTTAGTTTAAGTTTTAAGCCTTTTATATAACGTTTTTGAAGCTTTTTAAAAGCTCTTTGACTAATGAGAAAATTATCATCTGTAATATTAAAATATGAATTATTCTGACTATAATTTCTTAAAAAATTCGTAAATACACCTAAATATTCATATACTAAACCTTCTTGATAATCAAGTTCAGTAGTGCTTAGTAAAGGAAAAATGACATCTTTTTTTCTTTGTTTTCTTAAAATAACATTAGAAAGTGGAAGAGAAAAACTTCTAAGAGTTCTATATAAACTTCTATAAATATCTGCTGAGTTTGTTTTAGTAAAAATAAAAAATTTCACATAATGTGTTGTCAAAAATACATTAAAAAGATTCTTCATCATATTCATATTTAGATTATCTGAGTAAACAAAAACATCTTGGATAAAATTTTCGCAGTTAAGATAATTTTGATTGCCGGAATAAGTTAGCCAGTTATAGAAAACTAATGGGTCCGAATCAGAAATAATTTCTATATTATTTGTTACAACATTATTATTACTAAATCCGGTTATTGCTATATGTCTATATATGTCAAAAGAATATAAAAGCAAATTTGTTCTACCTGTTCCTAATATAGAATGAGATGAGTAAATAGTATTTTCTTGCATATATGGTACTACATAATGTTTTAAAAATGGGTTCTTATATACATATCTATTTGGAATGAATGGTTGTGGTTTTTGCTCATAATTTACTATTTCATTAATATATGATACAAACTGTTCTATATATTTATGCTTAATATTTGAACAAACATCACATTTTTTTAAATATTCAAAAAAAGGATAATTATTTGAAACATTTATATCAGATAAATAAACCGGAATACTATATGTTCGGTGAAAATATTCATTTCTAAAATTTAAAAGATAATAACTTAATGATCTCATATGAAATGACGAATGTAACCCTAAACTACTGTGCATGCTTATAAGTTCATCATTATCTAAATCAGAATAATAACTAACAGATTTAAAAAAGGATATTAAAGAACCCTCATCATTTGTGTAATCATAATTTATCTTTTCATTTACTGCTAATAAGCACAATAATTGTGGATTAACAACATGTATCAATTCTTGTGCATCTCTAGTTTTAAACATTTTAGATCTAAAGGATGAAGGTAAAGTTCTAAACAAAAATTTGTACCTCATAAATTTTTGATGACCTACTTTAATATCTTCCATATTTGATACAAAACCAATTAACGGAGGACCTGTTGCAGTTATACCTAATAAATTAAATTTTTTATTTAATATATAAAAATGTAATCTTTTGACAAATCTGTTTATCTGATTCTCCTTCCCTTTCCTGTAACTCGGTTGTTCATTTTCTTCATCATTTTTCTCAATAGGATTTTTCAAAATATCATCTGAAGTGGTATTATCACCATCATTATAATTAGTAGAGTTGTACATACTGTTAAAATCTTCTTTGAAAACATCATATTTTACATTATAATCATCAAATATATCATCAAAATACACTGTTTCCTTTTTATTTGTTATTTTTCTTTGAAACGATTTATATAAATAATTTTTACATGTTTTAAAATATGGATCTTTTCTAATTTGTATATGACTTCTATCCGTAAGAATGTTAATATCTTTTAAAGATAACTTAAAATTGTCATCTAAAATGGATAAAACTTCTCTTTCATATGTTGAATTAATAAATGATGTATCTAAAATTTTCCATATGTCTTTATGTGATGTAAGTATTAATCTAACTATATTTGCACCAAAACAATGCGAATGAATAAAAACATCATAATTATAACAAGTATCATCTTCTAGCATGTTTTTAAATGTTAAAGATAATCTATTTGCAAGAATATATGCAAAGTTAACATGTGTATATACACCTTCTGTACCTATAAAGTTTGCAAGACTAACAAATGGTGTATACAAAATATATTTGCTATATTTTTTTTTTAACATGGCTTCATGTTTCATTATATTTGCTGGAGCACTCCATATTCTATAATCAACTGCACTTCTTGAATTAGGTCTTCCATGAACTAATATATTTATAGCACAATTAAATTGTTTCTTTTGAAATTTTTTGTTATTTTTCAAACTATTATATCTTTGTATTTTATATTCATTGTATTCCTTTGTTTCATATATGTAGTATTCGTCTATACACCTTATAAAATCCCCTTTAAAATTTGGGTGTAACAGATCAATAAATGGATTCGTCTCTAATGGATACAGTTTCCATTTTTCGTCAAGATCGTAATCATCACTTTCGCTCTGTGTGGTACAATTATCAAGAAAAAAAAAAAAAAAATTAAAAATAAATTAGAAACACATTAAAACATATCGTTACGAGCTATATGTGCAGAATTGCGCATATTACTGCTAAAAACAGGAAATTATTGCTCTTTGGAAAAAACACTTATCAATAAGTAATGGAAATAACATATGAAAAAATATGTACATAAACATATACACATATGCACATATATATATATATATATATATATTAATACAAGCACGCATCGACATAATTGTACGCGATTTTAACTCTTCCTTATTATTACATTAGAACTAATAAATAAAACACGTTTCACATGCACACACATCAAAATAAATATTAGTTTGCTTGTTTGCTTGCTTATTTTTTGTTTCTTTTTTTATCTTTTATTCATTTTTTTTTTTTTACTCTTGCGTTAACGCACACATAAAATATTTAAAATATGTACACATAATATCACATGTTACATAGTGTACACTCATAATACAAATAAAAATAAATATTATTATTACTATTACTACTAATATTACTACTAATATTACTACTAATGTTACTACTAATGTTACTACTAATATTACTACTAATATTACTATTACTGTTACTATTACTATTTTATTATTATTTTTTTTTTCATAGAGCTTTTAATACTTACATTATCATTCGGACTTTTTCCTTCATTTTCGTTACCAGTTACATATTTACCATAATTAATAAGCAACAACAAAAATATTATGACATGATTCATTATTTTTTTTTTAAATAACGTAATAAATGTTGGATATAAATAATTAGTAAAATACTATTTCATTAATGCATAAAAAAAAAAAAAATTACTAAAATATAAGTCTATAAATATATATATATATATATATATATACATGCACAATACATATATATATTGCAACAATGTCAATAAAATAACAGAAGTATTATTATGTTCTATATATTTTACATAAAATTCTATAACACAAATATTTAAGAAGGTATAAAATACTAAGTGAAACAAAATTTTAATTAAAGTATATAAAACATTTTAACAAAATGGTACACCTAAACAAATATATATACAACAAAAATGAGCATAACAGAAATATATAATAATTTTATCTAAATGTACTTTAAACAGAAATATATAACACCATATAATTACTATATATGTATGCCTTTACAATAGAAACGTTTACAACGCCTTATTATTAACTTCGTAAAATAAATATGTCATACATATATTTTACTTATAATACGATAAAATGCAATAATTTAAAGCTTAAGGTGATAATTTGGATTTATACAAAAAAAAAAATAATTAATTAAATAAATATAAATAAAATAATAAAATAAAATAATAAAATGAAGTTCTAAATATAACTGTTTTGAAATTTGTATATTATTTTTATTTTTATTATTATTATTATTAAAATTTATATATTCAAAAAAGGAAAATGTAAAAAAAAAAAAAAAGCATATAATAATTTAATCTAAAAAAATATTGTAGATATTTAAAAAACAAATAAACATATATCTTTATGAGGTGTTTTTCAAAAAATAATAACACTGTTTTATATACATTTTATTCATATACATAATATATATATATATATATATATATATATATATATATAAAACAATAGTAATAAAAAATATTATTATGTACGCGTAAAAACATATTTATGGAGTAAACTACTATTTTTAACATTAATGAAAGAGTAATTTTTTCTTTTACAAAATTTTCTTTTTTTTCATGTATTTAGAACACAAATCCGATTACCTTTATTAATATCCAAAAATTATATATATATAAAAAAAAATTTTACAAAATATTAAATTAAAAAAAAAAAAAGTATTAAAAAATTTTAATATTGTGATGTAAAAATATCATAATTGATATATACTATGTATATATATATATATATATGTATATTATATAATGCATTATATATACATTATTTATGTAGTATAATAATATAAATATGTAATAAAACCAAAGGTATAGCCACTTTTTACTAAAACAATTAATTTCATCCATATACAAATTTTGTTCTCTATTAAATAAAAAAAAAAAAAGGCGGGAATAAAATTTGCATGTTTTTTTTTTCCCGAATATAATCCAAAAAAAAAAAAAAAAAAATATATTAAAAAACAATATTTTATTAAAGAAAAAACAAAATTTTATAAAAAAAAAATAAGATTTAAATAAAAAAAGGATTTTTTTTTTTTTTTTTTTTTTTGTTTTCCTGCGTGCTTTTGCATTCCATTTAAACAACAGCAACAAATGCTAAATGGAAAAAATAAAACATGAAAAAAGTTTTAAGCATTGGTAAAATTAAAAAAAAAAAAAAAAGTTAATACAAAAACGTACGTATTAAATAAAAATAAATTAACAGTAACAAGTGGATAAATATGTAAATAAATATGAATGTGTAAATATTGTACAAATGTATTTATATACTAATAGAAAGTTTATAATTGCTAACAAAAGCTAGTACAGGAAAATAGTATAAAAAATAGAGAAATTTCGTGGAAATTTGGAAATGTAAATATTTATATAGGTGGAGGCTATATGTACACTGAAATATATATATTATTTTCTTTTTTTAATGATATTACACTATTTCCTTTTTTTCCTTTTTTTATAAAATTCATAGTTTAAGATAATTCTATATAAATTATTAATCTTTAATATTATTTTTTTTTATAATTCTTTTTAATTTTACTTTGAATTAAAATATACATATAACAGCTGGGATAATGTATATATTTATACATAAACATGAAATGTTTATTTACAGACGCATTAGTACCTATATATATATGTATACGCAATACAGTTATGTATGTATGTAAATTACACTTACATCTATAATGTAAAAATAGGTTAAAAACAAAATTACTAGTTTTAGCAGTTTTTTAATATTTATTTTTATACGAATAATGCGTATTATAAGAATATATTATTTTACTGTAATATATTATTGAATATACTATTATTAATAGTAAATTTCTCATAAAAATACCTTGCATCCATTTTATCTTGATAATTTTCCGTCGTTCAAATGAAATTCTTTTTTTTTTTTTTTTATCATTTTATTTTGTTATGAAATGAA
Organism: Plasmodium malariae; assembly: GCF_900090045.1. Classification (NCBI taxonomy): domain Eukaryota; phylum Apicomplexa; class Aconoidasida; order Haemosporida; family Plasmodiidae; genus Plasmodium; species Plasmodium malariae. Next base: position 1,611,248 of record NC_041788.1, on the reverse strand, counting down.
ACAGTTACATGTTTGATAGGGAAGAAGGTAGATTTTATTTTTTTTTGAAAGGAATGTTTGAAATTTTTTTTTTTTTGCTATTCTTCTGATGTGCAAATTGGAAATATTTGTACTCAAATATTAGAAGTGTAAAAAAAAAAAAAAAAAAAAAGAAAAGAAAAGAAAAGAAAAGGAAAAAAGCAAAAACAAAAACAAAATAAAATTCATATTTATAATAACATATTACCATTTTAAATACAAGACGTCCATATTTTTACATATATCTGTACGCAAACAAAGGAAATAACAAAAATAAGTGAAATGAAATATATAGACTATAATATTATAAAAAGTGCTATGCAAATATAGAAAGGGTAGTTTAAAAAATGAAAAAAAATCAATTTTTTCATATTGTTGAAAATAACGACTTATCTACTGCATCAGGTGAAAATTCGTTTTTTGATTTATCCGTTAATTCCAATGTGGACTTTAAAAATGAAGAAAAAGAAAAAAAAAATTTCGATAACGTTGACGTTGATAATGTCCAACGTGATATTTTGAATAATCTTACTAAAAGAAATGCTTTGAATTACTTAGGTTTATGCAACAAAAAAGAAAATTTTGAACATTTCAAATGTGCAAATAGGTCACATGAAAAAAGCACTCTCCATGCACATATAAAATGTAATAAGCACAAAGGAAAAAACGACTATGATATGTATCCTGCATGCATAAAATATGAATATGAAAATAATATATCAAGTGATATGTTAAATTGTACGGAAAGAAATGTATCAAATATTGAGCCGAGTGATGTATCAAATTATAAGCTGAGCGATGTTGTGCATTTACCGAACTCCTGTTATAGTAACATCAACCAGGAAGAAGTTATGAACAGGGATTGTGTAAAAAATAAAACTATTTATAATAATAGAGAAACGAAAAGAAAAAACGATTTTTATTGCTTGCAACAAATAATACATAATAATTTAAATAATAACTATGATAAAAATGAAATAAAAATTTTTCATATTTATCATGATAATAGAGCTGAATGTTTATTTAATGACATAAGTGTAATAAAATTCTATGGGCATAAAAATATATGTATATATGAAAATAAAAATTACATATATAATAAAATTAATACCAATTTATTTCAACATAATGAAGAAAAGAAAAAAATGATGTCTTTTAATGTAGATAATGATATTTATGAATATTTATATAAAGAAAAAATAAAGCTAGTCAATAATAAAAAAGATGGTAATTGTAGTGCAGACGGATTTAATAATAAAAAGGATGAAAGTAACAAAGAAGTGCAATACTTTCAGTTTTACATTCACAAATATCCATCTTTCTTAAAAGATAAAATAAAAACATTTATACATATATATAACATGTTTAGTGTATATCCTTATATTAATCATAAATTCATTGAAGATGGTATATATTCCGAAAACTTAAAAGTTACTTGGAGTTGTGAAAAATTATTACATATAAGATGGCACTTCTGTGAGGAAAACGAATTAAAAGAAATACTAAATGACATCGTCTTAAATAAAAAAAAAGAGCATAATTTTGATGAAAATTTTATGAAAATCAATGATTTTCTTTACATTAATTTCTTAACACAAGAAATAAAAATACTTGATATACGCAACAATCAATTTGATGAAAATAATTACATAATATTAAATGGCAGTGGTCTTTGTTTTTCTGCTCATTATTATATAATGGTGCCTTATCACAGGTATATTAACGAAAGTAGCAGAAAAGACAATACAAATGATAAAAATGGTGATGCTAATAAAAATGATAAAAACTATCATTTAACTTATGAATATATTTATCTATCGCAACTATTTAATATTTATGATGATTTCAACATATGCTTTTTATATCCATTATGTGTTTCTTATTTTTTTTATTATCATTTGTTTGTCAAAGATAAAATTAAAAATGTAGTTGCATCATCACCGCAAGGAATTTCCGAAATGGAAGACATAAAATATAACAATACTTGTGAAGAGTCTTATATTAATCAATTAAATGATATATATGTTAAATTAAAAAACTGTTTTAAAAAAAATATACTGGATGATACACATAATTCTACTATAAAAGTAAAAGGTGATACTATTGAATTTTTAATCCCACAAAGTTGTTACAAAAATTTCGAAAATGTAGAATTCGTTAATGAGAAATCTTATTATTTGACGTTACTCTATGTCATATGCATAAGTAAGCATGGGTTATATGATAACCAAAAAAAATTAGCTAACATGGATTGGTGCAATGATTACAATATTCTGCATGATAATTGTTTTTCTGCAGCTGATTTAAAAGATGGTTACAACAAATGTACAGGTACTAATAACTGCAGCAACAAGTATACAAGTGGGAGTAGTAACTGTCATTGTACTAGTGCTCCGACTAACTCTACCACAAGAAAGTTCAACTGTGATAACCCAATGAAGGCATATCATGGTGAAGGAGAAAAATGGCAATGGTGGTGCAGAGAAAATTTATTATGCTCCAACGAGATTAAAGAAATTAGTAATTTACGCAATATTTTTCCCGATAATATAAAAAATTATTTTAATACATGTAACAAAATTGACAATATCATAAAAGTTAGCATACGCAATGATGGCATGTGTTTTTTTTATGTTAAAAGTATCGTCAGCGAATATTTATTTTATTCATTTTTCATATTATTTAACTCGAAAGAAAATCTTCTTCAGCTAATGAGGAGCAGGAAAACGAGTAACCATAATGGTAATATTAAAAGTGATAGTGTTGATAATGAGGATGATATTAAAGGCAATTATGATAATGCTAAAAAAAATAATAATAATAATAAAGTTATATATAATAATAATAATAAAGTTATATATAATAATAATAATAATAATAATAATAATGTTATATGTAATAATAATAATAATAATAATAATGTTATATGTAATAATAATAATAATAATGTTATATGTAATAATAATAATAATAATATTATATGTAATAATAATAATAATATTATATGTAATAATAATAACTACAGCATCAACTGTAGTGTTGGCAACTTGGACCGTCATATCACGAATGACAGCAAAAAAGACAACTGCACATTTGTTCCTAAGCTTAACCAAAATATGAGCGTTCACAATAATAAAGAACATTTAACAGATGACGGATCTCGGTTAGAAGGTTACTATAAATTAAATAACAAATTTTACTACTTAAATCCGATTAATTTATTACATACTTTTAATAATACTGACTTACAAAATGATGACTCTTTGTATAATTTTAATTATGTAAACAACAAAAGCGGGTTATCACCTATGTTCGCAAATATCCATCGGATATTCGAAATTAACAATATAAAAAATGTTTATAATGATATTTATATTTGTGAAAATAAAAAAGTAAATACCTTCAAACTAATTAATATAATGAATAAAGAAAAAAAAAAAATTTTAACTCCTTACTATTTCAACATAAATGAATTAACTCCTCTCTTCTTTTTAAGGTTGTCAAATACACATATATATGACATCAATAGACAAATGAATAAAGTTTTCGAATATATAAATTATAATAATAAAACGTTTACACCTTTTTTAAAAGAACATGAAAATTATGAAATGAATGTTCAGTTAGATTTGTTAGAAAATATATATACCATTAATAATGAACTATATTTATTATATACTAAAAAAATTAACTATTCCCATGATATTTATAAATATAACTACTTATATGTTCAGGATTATCTACTAAAAAATTATATGCTTTATTATAATATTTATTTTACAATACATGATGAATTGAAAAAAAATGCGTATTATAAATTAAAATATACAAACAAAAATAAAGAAACTATATCAATTCACTTTACCGTATCTTTTAATTATGTGTATGATCAATTGAAGTCCCATTTTCAACTAACTCCACAATTCTGCATAACCCACATAGAGCAGAATTCACATCAAAATTTTGAAGAACATAATTACATATCATTCATTCAAAATTATGTGAATGAAAAATGCTTAAAATGATTTAACGTAAAGGAATTTAACAAATTCTACAGGGAGTTAGATTACCCAAATTTGTGTTTCATAATATATATAGTAAATTTTCCGACAGGCACAGTGTTGCTTCGTTTTTTGTAATGAATAAAACGGAACATTCTTTTACCCGATAAAAAGCAAACCTTTTTTGCTAAAAAAATATGAACTATTTATTTTTATAACATGTGTACTTTTTTGCTTAAAAAAATATATACTATCTTTTATTTAAAAATTGCACACTTTTTTGCCTAGAAAAATATGAACTTTTTTTTTTAAAATAACATACTTTTTTAGCTAAAAATATATGACGTTTTTTTATTTAAAAATAATATACTTCATTTCGTTTACAGTGAGGTTTATCTATTTACGGAACGTTTATAACATATATTTAAAAGTACCTAAATTTTGAGACTTCTTTAATGCTTCATTCAATATTTAAGGAGCTCCCTCTATAATATTTGTAAATTTTGCAATTTCTGTAAATTTTGTAATTTCTTTTTTTTTAGCTCAAAAAGGTGTATATAAAATATGTTTGTAAATATGCACACACATGGTTTTTTTGATTTCTATTATTATTTCCTTCTTCAATTTTTAATTATAGCAATAACATTACATTTTGTAAAATGTATATTTCTCCCTTTTGTCATTGCGTACTCAACTTCTTCTCATTTTGACCTTCTTGCATTTAAATGATAACATAAAGTTTTTATTGTCATATATATTTTTTGTACTCATACGTTGTATATTTATATGTTACTGAATGTGATAAATATTATTCGAAATAAGGTGTTCACTGAGTAATATATACTCTCTCCTACGTAGTATATTGTTATTTGTTACATAGTGTACTGCTATGTATTACTTGGTAAATTGCTATGTGTCACATAGTATAGTACTATATGCTATATAATAAAGCGACTTACTATTTGGTATATGATTTATATGTTATGTGCTTAGTAACAAACGCTATGTACTGCATAATACGAACTATATTATTGTGTAATAACAAGTATTTATTCAATATTTACTCAAATTTATATAATAAAAACTTAAAAATATTTAATAAAAACTCAAACGTATTTAATGAAAGCTCAAACGTATTTAATGAAAGCTCAAACGTATTTAATGAAAGCTCAAATGTATTTAATGAAAGCTCTAACGTATTTAATAAAAGCTCTAACGTATTTAACAAAAGCTCTAACGTATTTAACAAAAGCTCTAACGTATTTAACAAAAGCTCTAACGTATTTAACAAAAGCTCTAACGTATTTAACAAAAGCTCTAACGTATTTAACAAAAGCTCTAACGTATTTAACAAAAGCTCTAACGTATTTAACAAAAGCTCTAACGTATTTAACAAAAGCTCTAACGTATTTAACAAAAGCTCTAACGTATTTAATAAAAACGCATATTTCTATAATAAAGACTCAAACGAAATTTATGAACATTCGCACTTAGTAAATAATAACTCAAAGTCATTCTATAAATGCACATACTTGCGTACTAAAAACTGTTTACATATAGGAAGTGCTACACATTTGTGCGTACTGTGTACTAAATTTTTTTTACTGTATGATAAACACTATTTTAAGGTATATTACTATATGATAAGAACCATTAGATACAACCCTATATATATTGTAAACTTTGCTGTGTGTAAATATTTTTAAGTACACAATGCATGTTAGTATCATGCTAATATTTTGAGTACCTTATACAAAAAATTTACTAAGCTGTCGCTATTTCTTCTTATTTTATGATTTCCCTTTTTACAGTTCTAAATTTCTTACAATTGTTAGGGGTGATAAATAATTTTTTTTTCGAGTGCAATTTTTTTTTATGTGGTAAAACAAAAAGTATCGATAAAAAGTTTTTACATATTTACTATCTAATTTACTTTTTTCTATGAGCTTCATAAAACATTGTTTAATAAAAAAGTACATAATTTTTTCCTTTCGCTGTTTCTGTTTCTTAATAAACCTGTGTCTTAGTTTTAAGCATAATTCAAATTTTTTGTTGAATTTTTTTTTGGTGTGATCTATTTTTTCCTTATGTTTAATCGAGAAAATATTCTTGTATTGTTCGTTTTTGGTTAGTTCGATGTTTTTATTGTACTTCTTATAATCAGCTTTATGATTTACTACTACGCTTAGCAAAAATAAGTTTATATTTTTAAGATCTGTCAAGTGGTTTCTCTTTAAAAATATAATATTATATATATAATTATATACTTCCGTACGAATGGTAGAATTGTTATCAGTATTTCTGCTGGAAGCTAAAAGGTATAAAAAGAAACATAAGTGTTTTACGGCACTTGATGTAGTAAAGTATTTGTGTATGTCTGAACATATTATTTCTTTTATTCTGTGATATTGTTTAAATTCATGCAAGAAGTCGAAAATATTACAAATATCGATTTCGCTAAAACAGTTGTAACTTTCCATTTTCGTAAAAATTTCTAAAATCATAGGTATGCAATTTTGTAGGAGTTGTTTTTTCTCATGCAAAATAAAAAATTTATTATCAGGTGATATGTGATATAATAATAAAGGGTAATGATTTTGTGATTCCTTAGTATAAAAATATTTGTCTGTTTTTAGATTTCTTTTATAAAATGAAATACAGGAAAGTAAAAAAGTAAAATTGCTAATAGCAAAATGATTTATATTTTGTTCTTTATTTAAAATTTTTATCACTTGTAAAAAAAATATTCTTTGAAATATTTCATTCAAAAAGTTCTTATTTTTTAAAAATGTTGATACAATTTTTATCAAATATTCATAAATAATATATTTTTTGTCCATACCATTTTCATTTGCACATTTAATTATTTCATAAAGTAATTCTTCATAAAAATTTTTATTATCAGTTATTTTTTTATATAATACGGGAGAATTTAATATTTCCAAAGTTACCCTTAAAAATAAATTTTTCTTTATATTATTATATATAGAAACGTAACACATAAATATTTGTTCAATTTCGTTCTTCATATGGTAATTTCCCTTATCTATCATTACAGTATCATTCATATTTATCATATCTCTTTTATATTTTTTAAATTTTTTATTCAATTTATGAACATGTTTTAAAAGTTTGAAAATGGTTGAGTTTATGCTATATATATAACAATTACTATCCAGTCGTTCATGTCTTATATTTACATTATTATTGAAAGCTGTGCATAAATTTATACTTTTTCTTTCATAATATTCCTTATTTTTATGGCTACCTGAAGCTATATCTCTACTGCCTCTGAAGCAGCTCTCTTTTGATTGTGGTTGTGCCTTTCTTCTTATCAAGTGGTTACATAGATATTTTCCCATTTTTGTCATTTGCCATTTTGCCTTGTCACTGTTCCGTAAAAAGGAAAATGTTGTACGGGTATACATACATATATCACTGTATACGCGTATAAATGTGGATGCATATATAAATGCATACATACGCATGTATATATATATATATATATATATATATATATGAGTATATGTTCTTTTTCTAGCGACGAGGAACCTTCTCTCCTTCATAACGAGACCCACTAGGATCATATAATAAGTGGGGAATTTTAAAGAAAAAAATAAAATAAAATAAAATAATTTTCCATTACTCTTTACATTTGCATTACACTCTTTTTACATAAGCTAGTACAAGTAAATGTAAAGTGAAGTAATATAAAGAAGTACGCGTAAAATGAATAAGATAACATTTCGGCATGTGTTTAATTTTTTTCTTTTTTTTTTAATCATGAAACATTGATTTCGCAAGATGTTCCGCAAAAATTTTTTATAAAAATGTTTTAAAAAAAGTGTATTTCTACTAAGGTTTAATGTTTAATGTTTATTATATACTAACAGCTTTTTTCTTTTTTTATGTTTTAAATTTTTTTTATGTATTATACTCTTACAAAATGGATGCTTGATTTACTTTTTATCTCTTTTTTTTTTTTTTTTTTTAATGGAGTAATACAGCAATTCCACAGTCTGTGAGTGTAAAAGCAATAGCTTATTCTTTTTTTTTTTCAATTAATCTCCTAAATTAAAAATGTAACAATGATTTTTATAAATTTGTGTTTGCTGTTGGGGTTTCCTATATTTAATGCGTCTGCTTACCTAAAACGGAACCGAACTGTTATCAATTACGTAAAATTTTAAACATATGAGAAAAAGAAAGAAAAGCAATCAACAACGACTAACGCAAATATGCAACACATGCGACAAACGAACGAAGCGTACCAAAATAATGATTATGCATTATGACAATATAAAAAAATAAACTATTGTTTACACTGTAACATTCAAGTACTATTTTCATTTTTCATTAGATATACTATAAGACAGATAAGTTTAAAAAGAGAAAACAAAATATCAATTTCCGACTGCGTAATAGCAAAGATGAAGATACTGAAAGTTATATTCCCCATATTTACAAGGATATTGCACCGTGCTTAAAAGATTTAGCCGATGAGGTATTTTTCTCTTTTTTGTAACAAGCTAATTACTTTTCTTTACATCAGAAGTATGTGCACACATACATACATGAATACAATCATGTATATATATATGTATATGTGCTTACGTTTCCAAATTCCTATATGTTCATATATGCATGTGTGTACGTGTGTATATATGTTTGTATGGGGGCATGTATTTGTGCCCGCTGTTTATATATGGGTATTTAACTTACCGCCTCTCCCCCTCACCTCTACTCATGCAGGAATATTCGTACAAAGACTTACTGAACGTATACTTCCCTGAAACTGTCGAAAGAGAGAAAAAAATGAAGGAGGAGAAAGAGTTAAGAGAAAAAAAAATAGAAGAAAAGGATAACTATAAAAAGTTCAGTGGGGAAATTAAGGATACGGAAAAAATTATGAAAGAAAAACTTAGGGACGAATGTAATATACAAAATTTTGAGCATATAAGTAAAATAAACGATCATAAAAAAAAGAATAAAGCTTTAGATATTGCTTATGATGTTATTGAAGATTCTTTAAAAGACATTTATTTAGACAGTAAATTTAAGAGGAATTACAATGATGAAGAAGAAAAAAAAAATTATTTAGAAATAGCGAAAAAGGAAAAGGATATGTTATATACAGATTTAATAAATAAGCCTTCGATCGTAAGTTGTAGTAGTACAGTGGATTTATTTGGTGTTTTTTATGACAGTAAAGATTACAAAAATGAAAAAAAATTATTATTAGAAATGGATAAAATCATAAATTCAGAACCTTTTAAAAGTAATCAGGGAAATATACTACAAGATGTAGATACAATATTAAAGAAGAATAAAATTCCGACACGTATTCGTAATTTTCTCATTAAATATAGAAGTATAGCTATTAAAATTAATAATATGAAAAAAAGTGAAAATGGGAAAAAAAAAGTTCAAGAGAGTACAAACAAGCAGGATGCAAATTCAGACATAAGCATATCATCAAATGAGGAAAAAGAAAATGAAGGAACAATAAACAAAAGGATGTTCTCTAACTATGGCGATAATGATCAACAGAATAACAATATGCAAATTGAGGGAGGTATTGACGACGAAACAGCAGAATGTAGTGACAAAAAGTTGAATGAGGGAAATGAATATAACGATATGGAGAGTTGTAAGAATGTAAACAATAAGCAAGGTAAAATAGGAGTAGAAAAAAACTATAAAGATTTTTTAAAAGATCTTAATAAGGTTATTATAACTTTGCATAATAATATAAATAATGAAAAATTAATAAGAAGGGATCAATATTTCATAGATGAATTATATGAAGAATACAAAAAGCATGTTAAAAGTATGCATATTAAAAGGAATAGATTAGAACCGCAAAAAAATAAATATGACTTCTTGACATTTGTGCATGAACATTATGAAGAATATTATTTTTTTAAATATGGGAATTTTGCTTATGATTTTAACGAACAAGTAGAAAAAGTAAAGAGTAAGATTGAAAAGGAAAATTGCTATAACAAGTTAGATAAGACCCCAAAAATAAAGGAGAAGGAGCATACAAAAAATGTTCACAACGATATGGATATCGTTACACACGTGGAAGGAAAAGAAGAAAAAGTTCAAGACAACACATCTTTAGGTAGTACTATTAGCATGCCCACTGTTCCCAGTTGTATTAGCGGTAAAGCAGACAATATGAGACCAGTGAACACGATGAGTAACAACAAGGAGTGCACCATTTTAAAAGGACTAAAGAACAATAAAAAATTGAAGAAACACGTGCTTGTGGATATAATAAGAAATTATCAAAAAAGAATATACGACATATACAAACCGAACAATTTTATAACAAATTTATATGGATTTGATAACTATATTGAAAATGAAAAATATGATAAAGAAATTAATATAACTCTTAATAAATATAGTATATTAAATTATGATAGTAAAGAAGCATTAAATAATGACGAAAGGTTATATGTTGGTAAGTTAATATTTGGTAAAATTTTTAAAATTGAGAAAAATTTTGCATATGTTGATATAAATTATGCCTTTTATGCGGAATTACATGTAGATCAAATGCCATACAATATTGACAATATTAAAAGCGTTTTTAAAGTTAATGATAAATTAATATTTGAAATATTCAAAATGTATCCAGATAGGATATTGTTAACATTGAAAAATATACAAAAAATTAATGATCTTAATAAAATACTCTTACATAAAACTCAAGACATACCTTTTGATGTACATGTTGTTTCTCTTATAAAAAACGGAATAAATGTTTCTTACAATGATATATATACATTTATTCATATATCCGCCTTATCAAGTAAATATAAAATAAAAGTAGAAGAAAATGAAAAAATTGATGAAACTATAGTTAATCAAAAAATTAAAGTTCTGTGCACAGATATTAATAAATTAAGTTTTTCAAATTTATTATATGAACAAAATGAACAATTAAAAAAAATGAATATGTATGATTTAATTGAAGTTGAAATTATACACATATCTAAGTATGGATTGATGGTAAAATATGAAGATGTAGTTGGGCTAATTCACATATCGGAAATCTCTAAAAAGAAAATAGACAACATAGATGATATATTCAAAATTAATGATAAATTAAAAGGTATTATAATTAATATAGATTATGATAATAGAAGATTTTCTCTTTCAATGAAAATATTAGAAAGGGACGGTAGAAATATTATTGATCACAAATCTCAAATATATGATGATCTGCCATATATTGTAGAGGTTATTAAAAAAAGAAATAGTAATTTTAAAATTGACGACTCAAATATTAAGAACCAGCTGTTATCTCTTATAGATATATATAGAAATGATGATAATGGTACAAAGGGTAATACGCAAAAAGGGGAAACAAATTCGAATAACATAATAAAGGAAAAATGTGATACAGGTGTAACTGTGGAGAGTGAAGTTGAGAATGAAGTAAAGAGCGATATTAATCGAAGGGAAAATGTTGAAGGAGATCTCCTACAAAACGAAAGTGCGCAAATGCAGGAATATAATGAACAAATACAGCATGACGATAAAGACAAACCATTGAGAACTTCGGAAAGAGAAAAAGATACGCTTGACGGTGCTATTTATTCAGATGAACAACAAGAAGAAAGGGAACTATCTATTGATATACACAATCAGTTAATTCCTTATATAATGTTGAAACAAACGGAGAGCGAAAAAACGGAGGATGAGGAAAAAGGAAGGTTAAAAAGGGGCATTTCATACATGAACAAATGAACAAACGAAAATACATATCTATACACATGCACTTATATTCGTACTGGCATTCATGCAAACGTACATACATGCATCATTTGCACGTTGTGTATATATATATATTTTATTTTATTTTTTTTTACCTCTTTTAGGGAAATAATTTGGAACTTGGAAGATGAAGAATTTTTGCATTCCAACTCACCAGTCCAGAGTATTCAATGTATGCATAAAAAAATGAGAGGATAAAATAAATGAAAATATACACGCACTTCTAAATACCAAACGGTTTTTCATTAAATAAATAAATATATATATATATATATATATATTTGTCCACACATGTGTGTGCATATGAGTGTACATAAATAATTTACTTTATATTTTTTCAGTTTCTGAGTATCAGTGGTCTTATTTAAAAGAAAAAAAATGGGTGAACTTTCCTTTTAATATCAACAGAATTATGAATTATTATTTCAACATTTACGATGATTTTTTCACCTATAAGGACAAAAAGTAGGGGAAAAAAACGGACACAGTAATGTTCTCTTTATACGTACACGCGAATAAACATATATATATATATACATATACATATGAATGCACATGTACATAGTATAAACTTAATCTTTTCTTTTCTTCATTCATCTCTTCAGCGTGATGTATGAAATAAATTTTGTAAAATTAATAAGAGTTGATATGACTACTGGGCTCTACAACAAAATTAGAAAGAGTGCAAAGTGAAAAACAAAGATTTGCAGATTGGACAAAACAAGAAAAAAAAAAAAAACTCAAAAAAATCATAAAAGTGTAAATGTTAATTTCGAATGGATTTTTTTTTTTTTTTTTTTTTTAATGTATATTACTCATTTTTTTCGTTGTTTTTTACGTATATTTTTTTGGTTAATATTCTATTTCTTCATCCAAATCCGAGTCTTCATAATCGTTTTCATCCTTGTAATTTTCGTCGTCGTTAAAATGAATATCCGGCTGAAAAAAAGTGTTTATGCATTTGTTAAAAAATCTATATGTTATATTAAATACATATGAACGTTTATGTGTTTGTTGGAAAAATTATAAGTTAAAATATATATACGCAAGCATATTTATTCGCTTGTTGGAAAAACTATACGTTATATTATACACGTATGCATATATCTGTGTTTGTTTATATATACGTACAATTTATATGTAATTTATTATTATTCGCTTTTTCAGTAATTCTTTTTTTTTTTTTTTTTTTTTTTTTTGTATCAAATTTTCATTTAGAAATTTCTTTAAAACTATTTCTCATAGCTTTTAATAAATATGTAACTTTTTTCCATTTATTCTTACAATTTTGGGGTATGCGTAAAAATTGTTGGTAGCTGACATTTTCCATTTCTTTTTTAGTCTTTCGAATTTTGTAAACACCTTTTTTGTCATCCTCATATTTTCAAAAAATAAAATGAAAGATGATGTATTCAACTCGTTAGCTTCGTTTAATTTATCATATATGCTCATCGAAGAACAAAACTCTTCTATGTTTATTAAAATGTGATTGTAATCTATATGACTCAGTTGGTATTTATTGCTTGTGTTACTGTCTACGTTATTTCCCCTTTTATGGGATACTTCATTAGCTTTTATCTTATCAGGTACAATACCATTTATACCATTTCCTTTTCCATCCTTTTCGTCCCTTTGCTGCGAGTCAAAGGAATCACGAATATCATCTGTAATCACTTTTGTGTTGTAATTAATTTTAATAATTTTATTCGGAAAAATTTTGAGAGTAATTAAAAAGCTTTCAAATTCCTTTATTGAGATATCCTTATGCCATCCACACGTAAATATTTTATACTTTGAAAAAATTGTAATATAATCTAGTTTATCTGAACTAATAAAAAGGTTATTTTTGGAGGCATATAAAAAACATGTACCGAAGAATTCTTTTAGATGATATTTTTTAGCTACTGGATATTCTTGCATTTTATTTAGTATAATATTTGCATCATTTATATTATTGCATAAGACATAAGCACAATCACTTTGTATTCCATTTTTTTTAAACCTAAAAATAATATTTTTTAATTCAACATTAATTTTAGCACAATCAAAAATAATTTGTGCTACTTCTTTTCTTCCATAACAGCTTGGAATATTTATGATAGTTACTATTTTATTTAAATTTTCAAATTTTGCTATTCTTTTAATATCTTCTGTAAACCTTAAAAACCTTTCACATTCTTCTATAAATTTTTCTATTTCATAGTCATCGCATAAATGAATTTTACAATCTTTGAACATATTTTTTAATTGCATATTCCACCTTTTACTAGATGTAGTTTCACTCCCTGTTTGGTTATCCTTTTGGACAAACAACTTATTATCCTCTTTACTGCTCAATTGACAATACGTCTTTTTGTTCTTTTCCGAATTAATCACATCACTACTATCATGCAACGAGTTGTTATTTTCACCCATGCCATTTTTTTCCGTATTGCATGATTCCGCTATATTTTCGGTATCTGCGTTATGCTCCTTTCTGTTATGGGTATCAAAATTAAAATTGAAATTTTGCTTTTTGATATCATCAATTAGAACAATAATTCTTCCTGTAGGTCTGCAAAAGATATTGGTCATAATGTGTATATCACCACTCTTCAATTTTACACCTTTCATATTAAAATAATTTAATATTAATTCTTTTTTACAATTTTCTCTCTTCACATTTTCAAATAAAATTGCTTTTTTTCTTAGAAGGTTTGATATGTTAACATCACTACTGAACCACGCTCTCCTAATTCTACGTAGTGTCATCATCTTAACAACACTGTTATTATTAAACATATATATATATATATATATATATATATATATATATATATATATATATATATATGTATATATATATATATGTATGTTATTATGTATAGTTGTATGTAGGTTAGTATATATGTTGCTTTGGATGTATAAATAAAGGCACAATAATTAAAGGAAAAGATTGCCTCTTTTTTAAGTAGCTCTCCTCGAATTTTTCAAGTAGTAAAATTGAAAATTAAAAAATAAAGAAGTTTCCTCCATTTCATCTTAAAAAGTAAGATATATAAAAATGGAGAATAATATAAAAGGCCTCATGAGCAAGCAGTACACGAAAAAAAAAAAAAAAAAAAAATTTTGACCATTCAGGTAATTCATGTGACTTTAAATGATTGAATTAATTAAAAAAGCAACAAATACATATCCCCGTATCAGAATATTTATTGAAAATATGTATTTACCATATTGTAGAATAGAGGAAGCTTTCCACTTATAGAATTTTCCTTTAGCTATTTAAAAGGAACATGGAGCAGGAAAAGAGAATTATTACATAAAATTTTATATGAGATGTATACTTATGCACATCTTGAAAACAGTGGTTTTCATATCGTTATATTTCATTCTATTTTGTTCTTTTTTGTTTCATTTCATCCCATTTCGTCTCATTTCTTTTTTTCAATTAAAGGAAGCTTAAATTTTAGTTCGTGAATACAAGTAGCAACGAGGTTGTTCGTGGAAGAGTAACACCCATAAGGTAACTACAATAGATGAAAGTAATAAGAAGTATATGTTTCCACAATGGCTTTTTTTTATTTTATTCTTTATTTTTAATATTTTTCCATTATTTATATGCAAATTTGCGTAAAATATAATAAAATAACACATGTAAAAATTATGAACGTAAAAATTAATAAATATAGGTACACCTATTTATCTTGTACTTTTTTTTTTTTAAGGATCCACATATTACAGATATACACAATGATAAAAAAGAAAAAAAAATAAAATAAAATTTCTTTTTTATTTTTTCATTAAAAATAAATTGGTCTAAAATGGAGCTCGATAAACATCCTAATTATTCTACTCTTCGATATATGCCTTTTTTTTGTGGAAATTTAAATAAACGTTACTCGTTTGCGTTAATTATTTATACTAATGTAAAAAATTAAAATAATATAACATGTCGGATTAGAAGGAGGCGGTGTCAAAGGAGTGGTATTCTTTATTTCCTTTACGCAAAAAAATAAATTACTATTAAGTAAAATTTATCTTTAGCATTTTATGACTTAAAATTTTTTTTCGGTTTTTCTCCTTTTTCTTTTGTTTCTCTTTTATTTATCTTTTTTCTTATCTTTTTCCATCTCTTTTTTTATTTTTTTTTATTTCGTTTCACTTCATTTTTTTTTATTATTAACTCTTGTAATAGAAAGAACACCACAGATCACTGAAAAATGAATTGGAATACAAAAGTGATACATAAAAGAATTTTTTTTTTTTCCTTTATGCATAGAAAGTTATTTGCGTAAATTTGATTTACTATTAATTTGAAGTATTATTTTTTGGATATAGGAATAATTTGATATACTAGGCCTACCACAATAGCTTCCTTTTTTTATGTAAAGTTTTTAAGGGGTACACATAAAATAATAAACGAGCACCAAGTAGCGGTAACGAATAAAAAATTGAATTTGCAGAGAATGTAAGAAAAAAGGAAATAAAATAAAAAATAAAATAAAACAAAACAAAAATAGTACAAACAGCACAAATAGTACAAATAAGTGTAAATAACATATATAATATAAATAAAACATAATAACATAAAATTAAATCGAAAAAAAATTCTAAATTAACCATTTCGTGAAATCAAGCCGATGAATTATATTGTACAAAAGAAATGGGGGAGAAAAAATAAAAAAAGATAATGAAATTAAAATGAAGAAATAAAAAGCCATTATTTTTTAATTTTAAAAAAAAGGTACTTTAAAAAAACTACAGAAAAGAAGCTGAATTATTAGAACAATGAAACGTACAAATATATGCAAAAGTTGTTTAAAAGATTAACAGCACATAGATAAAAATACGCAAATTTGTGTACATATACATACAAATATACAGATATAAGTATGCAATTTTTAAAGTTGCTTACAAGCAGCAAAAATAAAGGCATAAAATAAAGTAGGAACATATTAAAATCTCGTAACACCAAATAGGCAAGAACAGGAAAAATTATGTAGGTAGGCGTTTATAAAAAAAAAAATTAAACAAACACCCACGAAAACACACACACACACACACACGCAGTATTCTTAGAGTAAATAAAAGAAATGTTTTAAGGAGGAGTATTCTATTATTTCAAGAAATAGAAGAAAGATAAATTTTAAAATATATATTCAGAAAAAGCTTAAGTTTTACATTTAATATCTCACTGCTGCACATTAAGGGAACAGATAAGAAGCATTATTTCTTCAGTTATAGGCGGAGCAAGACGGGTGAAAAAGCCTTTTCATTGAAATAGATAGTTAGATTATATAGTTTTGACTTTACCTACTTTTTTGTACTTAAGTTTTTTAGAAATATATGTGTCTTCAATTTATTATTTTTGTAAAAGACCGTAGAAAAGAAGAATTCAAATATATATACAGATACATACACAAGTATACACACAGATATATATACACGTATATATATATGTGCGTCGTGCGCTGCCCGAGGACAAAAGTGATAAGGTACAGAGGGAAAATTTCCGTTATATCAAATCCCTATTCTTGTTGCATAAATAAGTGTATATATATATATATTTGTTAAAAAATGTTGAACATATTAAGGGAGTTAAACGATTATAGTAAATTTTTGCCAAAAAAAATAAAAGAAAATGTAAACAAGGAAAAATATGACATATTAAGTGAAATAAAGAAAATAGCTTGTCAGAAAAAAAATAATTCTTACAATGTTACAACAGTAATTAAGTTGTTTAATTCTTTTGAAACTATTAACACGACGAAGTGCAGATCGTTTCATTTTTATATTTTCATGATTAAATATTTATGGCATTCACTGCAAAATAAAAGTATTAGTCCAAACTTAAAATCGTACATTTGTCAAACCATTTCCAGTATATTAAAGAATATCAAAAAATATATTTTAGATGATTTTTTTTTCGAGTATGATAAAGAGTTGATTTTAAAAGACGAGCAGGAAGAGGCAGTTAATTGGAAAGGGAAAGAAAAAGGAAATGACAGTGATATTACTAATAATTCTTATGAAAATATGAGTGAACATTGCTATGATGAATATAAAAATATGCATGAAGTAAGTGATATGGATAGTAGTAATATAAATGAAAATAAAGTGCAGAATATTTTAGTGAATGATGCCTATTATATATCATTTAACGGAATATTTGAGAAGACTAAAAATTATGGTCCTTTTTTTAATGAGGATATATTAATAAATGGAAAGAATGAAAGTTTTCGTTTATATATACAAAAATGCATATTAGATATTATCGACTATAAATATTTATTTAATGTATTATACAACTATTTAAGTAATAATTTTACAAAGCATGATGAGTATAGTCATAATACGTACAAAAATTATATCGGTTCTATGTTAAATGTGTTGGTAAATTTAAGACTCTTTTGTTATTATAACATTGATGTGCATAATTTGTTAGTAGATTTTTCGTTAAATAATATGTACTCTATCAAGTATGAAGATTATATTGATAAAAGAGAAACGTGTTTTCGGGAAGATACAAATTATTTTGAAAGGGATTCAATGATATTCTTAATAAATAAAAAATTGAATGAAAAGGTCAGCGTACCATTGAAACATAATAACTCGTATGAAGAAACTAGTTGTTGTACAGATATGAATGATTACGTTATAGGAAAAGAGGATGACGAATTTTCAAATATAGACAAATCTGTATGTTCCATTGGTAATTTAGAAATATGTATACGATATAATACTATATTTTTAAATTTTGTAATGTTAAATCAGTTAAGTTCAGACGACTTATGTTTTAAATTAATTAAATATAATAAGATACTATATTTTTATAAAAAGATAAAAAGATTCAATTGGCATAGTATCAATTATGCATTTGTAAAAATAATTTATAAAGGATTAAGATATGCATATATTTATAATATGAATTTAGAAAAAGAAATGAGAGAAATACTGAATATCCTTTTTTTTTTATTTCTGTTTTATATAAAATTACCAAGTAGTGTTCAGCTAAATTCATCCAAGTATTTTATACCTGATGAATATACCATACTTATTAATGATAACGACAGTGTTATAAAAGTAATTTCAAAAATTTTTGTCTTCTTATTGAATAGAAAATATAAGAAGGAAACGGCTAAAGGAGAAAAGGATAGAATACGAAATAAAGAAAGGGAAAAGGAATTGTTAAATACTTTTCTTACCAATCTAAATGAAAGAAATTTCAATTTAACAGACTTTGATGAAAATAAAGGGGAGGATATATTTGCCATATTTGAAAATATAGATACGCATGATTTCTTAAATATTATTACTTCTTTGTTTATGCCTCATATACACCCGTCTAATGTGGGAAAACATATAGGAAATATAAACTTATTTATAAATTCCTTCTTATATTGTTTTATTAGAAAAATGAAGAGAGAAGATATTTATTTAAAAAAATTACAAGCCAGGTGTAACGAAGAAGAGGGTAATAGGACTGTTGGGACTATACCAAATGGCAATGCAAAAGAACAAGAAAATAATATGAACGATTATATAACCAATTATTTTATCTCTGAAGAAGATAAAAATTTTGTTGTTGAAAAGTTTATCATGCTAGCTGTACAAGGTATGTTTCCAAAAAGTAATAAAGGAGTTAGTTTATTTGAAAATATATTAAAGCATATATGTATTATTGATATAAACTGTTTAGACATTTTTGTAAAGAAAATAATGGAGTGCCTCTTTAATGTTAATACTTCAACACAAATTTGTAATTGTTTATTATCCTTATGCTTATTACTTCCTTTGTTAATAAAACAAAAAGCAACCTATCTAAAGGATATATTATATGTCATGAACATGGGTATTGATATATGTGATATATATAAAAGTTTTACTATATTTTCCTTTCTAAGTATTTTGTTTTCATATATACCTATTGTAAAGTTTGATAGTGATATAAGCGGTAGCGACTATTTGTTAATAGTTAAGGAGTATAATAAATATGATAAATTTGTAAATTGTCCATCGGATAGCACTGAAAAGAATGACATATACGAGTGGAAATCACATCAGAGAAAGGAAGTTCAAATGAATGATGAACAGATCAAAGGGTTGATAACAGAGAGAAAGGAATTAGTTGACTACCTATGCTATTGGGTACACGATTTTTTTGACAAAATTTTGTACTTTATAAAATTTACCAAGAATGAAAAGTGCAAAGATAGTAAAAAAAATAATGGAGATAATAAAGACAACAAGATAGAGAATGATATATATGTAGGATTAAAGGCAACTATTATTTCGTTGTTTATTCATTTAGATCATTCAATACTGTATGAACTGTGTCATAAATTTTTAAATAATATAGAACAGGAAAATGCAAAGTCGTTGTCCATTATTCCTTATGCTATGGGTTTGGTAAATAGTAAAAAAATTTTCGATACTCTTTTTAATGCGTTTTATAAAAAATTGATAACAAAAAAAAAAAAAAAAAAATCAGTTGAAAATGTTTTACTGAATGATAAACAAATGGATGAAGATGCAAATGGAAAAGGACATGAGGAGGAATTTTTTGTGTATACAAAAAATGAGTATGCAAATGATGATACTATTAAATGTTACTTACAGTTTTTATCAAGTTTAATTAGAAGAGCGAAAAACGAATTTTTAAATGTAGAGGATATATATAATTTAGTTCAAATATACCTAGTTGAAGATAATAATACCATATTCAAATATGTATGCAAAATTATATATCGATTTTTAGAGAATAATTTTAGCCTTACAATAAAAGATTTTTCATGTTTTCAAGTAAAAGAGAAAATGAGTTCTAAGGATAAAATTCTAACCCTTGCACATTGGGGTATTCCATGGCATCTAATAATAAATGGTAATGGAAATAAATCAACAGATGAGGGTGTCTTGGAAGGTGCTTCACAGGGTGAGATGAAGGACAGCTCTAGAACTGGCGCTGCGGATGGGGGTGTGGGTGCGGCTGCGGCTGCAATTCCGACTCTACACGACTCGGAAGAACTTGTAAAGTGGAAAATTCCGAGCCAAGAAAATGTAAAAGTAGGAAAGGAATTTACCTATTTCATTTTGGATTATTTAATAAACCTACTAATTCAATGTGACATACCTATATTCACTCCGAACTTAGCAAAATACATAGAAATAAGAAAATTAAGGGAAAAGAAAATAAATTGGAAATTCACTTTAAATTATTCAAATGTAATATCAAGAATATATAAAGGAATAAAATCTGTTATAAAACCACTTAGTTTCTTATATCCCGACGAAAGATATAATTACAGTTACTCACTAACTAAGTGTCATGTAATTAATACAAAATTGTCTTTTTATTTTTATATTTATGCATCAGAAATTGTTATAACATTATCATTACATGTATTAAGAATTCCAAAGGAGATATTAAACATGTCATCACTTGTACATTACAATAGTAATGACGAGAAAATTGAACATAAGTCATCCATCAGCTCAGTGAATAGTGAAAATAGTGTAAACGGGTTAAATACAAAAGTCGTTGATAAAAAGGAAATGAAAAAATTAAAAGATGAATTTTTCACCAATGTTATAAATAACAAAGAAAAAGATATCAAAGCAGATGCTAAAATTCAAAGAAAAATTATTAAAAATATACATTTCTTACTTTTAAAATGTAATGAAAATGCAAACTCGAGTATGTACAATGAATATATTAATAACGTATTGTCCTTTACATATAATATTTATCCATATAGCTATAATTATGATATTATAAAAAGTCAATATATTAATAATATATTTTATTTGTTTAATGAAAGGCTAAAACAAAGAAAAAAAAACTATTGTTTCAGAGGATTTAGAGAGCAGTTATGTAATATTTTATTTTTTATTAATTTGTCTATTTATTCTCAAGTCAGATCCTATGCGCAAAGTACAATTAAATTAATTTTACCCTCTTTTAAAATTGTCAAAGTCCCATTTTTAAAAATATGCGCCTTTTACCTCAAAAATTATATTAAGCTGTACACATTAACCAAGGGTGCAATGGAGTACAAAGACAGACACACAAAAAATGATGTAAGAGAGGAGAACGATATTAATGGCGATGATGATGATTATCATCATGATAACGGAAATGCAAACAGTAGTGTTAACAACAATGTTAATAATAATGGTCATAACGGTGCTCACATTGGTCAAAATCAGGATGATGATCGCAGTAGCAAAACTCAAAATGACAGGAAAATTTTCAAGAAGAAAAATGACACAGAAAGCGGCAGTTTTTCCAAGTTAAGCAGCCTTAGAAGTTTGAGTGATTTAAATAATAATGATTATTTTGAAAACAAATGTATCAGTTGTTTCAATGGAATTATTATAAATATAACAAATAATTCAGGGCTGGTAAAAAAAATTAGCACCGATATATATTTATTGAAAAAGTACATAAAAATTGTGATTAAAATTTTAAGATTGGAAATACAGAAAGAGGATATAACATTTAAATGCATGAAACTGGTTTATGCGTTGATTAATGGGAGATTTATTAAAAATAACAAAGAACAAAAAAAAAAAAAAAAAAAAATGAACGAATTATTTTTATTTTTGATAGAAGAAAGTGAAAAAAAAAATAATGTATATGCACAAATTGTTATCTTATCCTTTTTTATATGTTTTAGCAATTTTGTCCTACAAAATTATGCAGAGTTTTATTTTAATTATTTGTTAGAAAATATATCTATAAAAAAAAATGTACATGTGTATAATCTAGCGTTTTGTGGTTTTATCAAATTGTTAAAATATTTTAATAATAATAAGGACAAAGGGTTAATACCTGCGTATATAACTAAAGTTTTTAAAAGTGAAAAAACGTATAAAAATTTCGTTGACATATGCATATATAAAAATCTGAAAAGCAAAAAAAAAAGCAATAGTGTAAATGCAATAATTATAAATTTATCCAAAATTCAAAAGTCGTTTAAAGGTTTTGTTCAAATCAGCGAAACGCATATAAGGGACTTTTTTTACTATTACGTGTTTTTTAAATTTTTAGTAAATCTGCAAAATGCATGTGAGCAGGAGGGGGAAGTAGAGGCAATGGAGGCAGGGGAAAAAGTGGGACAACATGAAATCTTAATGGAACAGTATGAAAAGCAAACCACTTCAAATTTGGAAAAAACAAAAGATAGACATTGCACTAATGAGGAGATAAGTAGGGCAAATAATGCGGGTGCTACCCACAAGGTACATAAAGAAGATGTAAATGTAAACGGTTATAGGGTAAATAAGTGTAGTTTAAAATATATCGGGATTATGATACCAATTTTGAAAGAACTACAAATGGATGTTCTTGCAGATAATGAATATAAAGCGACGTTTATATCGTTAGTATGCCCTTTGTTACTAGCATTGAGAAAGTTAAAAAAAAAAGAAGATGCAGAGGAAATTTTAGTTAATATTATAACATTATTAGAAAAAGAAATAGCACTTGTAAATGTAGAAGTATTTAATATTTGGATATATTATTTTCACTTGTTATTTATAAATATAAAAAAAAAATATATACATATATATGATAGACTATTTAAATTTTGTTTATGTTTCCATTCTCAAGATATTTCGAATTTGATTTTTAAAAAGAAAATACAGTTATTAAATATTATGCTTATTTATAGTATTCATAAAAATATAAATCTAATGGATAGTAGTATAATGGAATTTTTAAAATTAATAGATAATGATAATATTACAGTTAGGCAAATAGTAGGAGATTTATTGTCTTACCTTTTATATATATTACATGATCATAAACATTATAGTCATTTGAAATATATGTATTATAACATATTGTTATATTTGTATAAAGTCGTAACAGGGATTATTGAATATTTACAAAGTAATGAAATTATATCAAAGCAATGTACACAAATATATGCTCTAGAAACTTTAGCCTATTTAACAATTACTATGTTTACGAATAGGTGTATGTATGTTTTGAATAATTTAAGTATTTTATTTTTAAAAATGTTTATATTATCTGTTCAGCTAGTTGATAATTTCATAAATGGAATTGTAAATAAAGCTATTAACTGTTTTTTATGCCCATCTTTGTATTTATTTCGATTTGAATTAATAAATTATCAAAGTATAAAGGACCAGATAAATTGTCAAATTTTTCCAAGTGAACAAATAGAATTAATAGACCTTTTTGATTCATTATTAAATCAGGAAATTGGAGTTTTAATTATACAAAAATTAAGTGATTTATTAAGTAAAAATAATTGGAAAATTAGAAATTCAGCATTACAATATTGTTTTTATTTTCATTCATATTATTGCATATTCATGTATAGTAAAAAAGAAAATTCTTTTCTATTAAATGTATTTTTATCTTTCCTAGTAGATAATTATATTGAAATACAGAATTTATCTCGGGATATATTATCGTCTGTCTTTTGTTATTATGATAGCTTAACACTTCAAAAAATTTCTAATTATTTTTTAGACATAGCAAATCAAAAAGTAATTTTAGATTGTTCATCACATGAAAATAATGCCAAAATTGTAGAAAAAAAAAAGACAGTTGCTATTTATACCCTTATTAGTATAGTTAATTCTTTTCCTAATTACGTTCCAGAATGGCTTCCTCACATTTTGATTAGTGTAGCTAAGATGTCTAGAACAACTCTTCATATTATTAAAAAAGAAATAGAAAAATGTATTCAGAATTTTTTAAGGACACATAAAGACGAATGGGAATACAAATATAAGTTAGTTTTCACAGAAGATCAGTTAAACATTATGGACATGTACAAAGGTGGACTGAACTATTTCACATAGGAGGATATGGTAACACGTAAGAATATAAGATGCAACTGTGGTTGTGAAAGAATAAAATAAAATAAAATAATAATAATAATAATAATAATAAGACATAATAAGAGGTAGAATAGGGAACAATGGGACCGGGGGAACAAATGTACATGCAATATGTATATGTGTGTATATGCGTATGTGAACATATACAGTACAATTATTTCCCATATGCACACCATACATACGTATAACATATATTTGATATGAAAAAAATAAAAAAGAAATAGCAAAAAAATGCTTGTAGGGAAATACCCCCATTTATGCATGTTACGTGAACTTTATAATTTTAATAATTTGATTGTTTTTATATCCTTATCTTGAAAACATAAGCAGCAGTGTTCGTGCATTAAAAAAATAAAATTTAATGAAATAAAATGAAAATGAATTTCATGGGGCATCCAAATTACAGTAATACTGAATTTCTTTAAAGATGTTAATACTGAAAAGAGGGGAAGTTTTATATACACGTACATATATATATATATATATATATATATATATATATATATATATATATATATATATATACGTATATATGTATATATTCGTATATTTAAAGGATTGACTGAATGTAAATCGTTCAGCAAATATAACACTTTGCAGACATAACTTTTCAAATGGCATATATAACTTACTAATTATGATTAGAGAATTTAGAAATACTTATTGGAATCTTGTCAAGTTTATAAAAATTTTTAATTGCGTTAAGTCTGTCATCAGGGTTTGAATTAAACTTATCGCTTTTGGTGCAGATAACCCGAAGGGGGATATTGGTTCTTCTGTAAATCATAAGCGTGTATGTGTATAATAATATATATATATATGTTTGCGTATAACATGTGCGTGTGTATAAAATGTACGTATATGACATTCTTGTTAATATTTACGCTCAAGATTGCTAATAAAATATATTTTCAAAAGCATAGCACTCTATATATCAAGCACATGGTCGAATTGCTTTTTTCTTATGCATATAATTACCGTATGGCATCCACTAATGCAACATCATTTTTCTGTATGTCAACAGTCATATCAATTAAAACAAAAAATAAGCAAATTTGATTCCGTAAATATATGTAATCGTCTAAATTTTTTCTTAAATAATTCATTTTTTCTTTCCCTATCCCTGCTGCATAACCGACACCTGGCATATCGGTAAGAATGAATAACCTTTTTTTTTTTGCATTTTCAAATGAATATAAATTAATTGACCTTGTACAGCCACTATTTTTTGATACCCTAATGTTATGATGTTCATTAACATTTATTAAATATTTTATAAAATTTCTAAGAAATGTTGATTTTCCTACATTGCTCCTGCCTAATATACATATTTCATTTACTCCATAATTTTCAATTTTTTCATAATTGTGGAATTTTCCTTAAAAAAAAAAAAAAAAAAAAAAATAGTAAAAATATCAAAAAAAGGTACATTTATTTATGCATAAATGTCAAGTATATGAAAATATCATGTGGAAGTAAAAGTTAAGGCGCACATAATACAGTTTATAATACAATTCTCTCTTATTATTTGCATAACGTGTAGATTAACTGCTTTAACTTAATAGGTGTTCTACAAATTAATGGTTTACACTTTTTAAGTTTTAATCCTCTAAAAATTTTATTACATACGTACATATGTATATATACATAAACATATTAATATACATACACGTGTTCACATGCATATGAAACGATAAGGCAAATGTACAGGTACATGCTTAAGTTATGTAATATTTTTTTTGCTTTTCTTTATATAAGAAATGTAGCAGCATAAACATACACGCACGCTCATATATACACATAAACCCACACCCATATATATAAATTAGAGGCGCATATTTATGCACATATTATGCTTGTAAAATGTGCAGAGTGCAGCAAATTGAAAAGGATGTAATATATCTACAAACTCTAAAATTCCAGATGTAATTATAAAAAAAAAAAATATATATAGATATAAAACACGCACATGCATACATGTATTATTCGTTTAAGTAATTTTTCTCTTTTTTCTATTTAACCTAAGAACGAAACGTGCTTAATGTCCGATATGTTAAATTTTTTATTTACAACTAAAAATTTTTTTAAATTTGTCTTAAGTTTATTGAAACTAATGTTTTTAAAAGGTTTATATTCTAAGTCTTCTTTTTTATTTATGTCTACAAGGGGTAAAGAATAAATTGATGGAGGGGATGCAAAGGGTAGTAAAAAAAATATTAAGTAAAAATAAATTATAAAGAAATATGTAAAATTAAATTAAAGTAAAATAAAAACAAAATAAAATAAACGTAATACTGAATTTATAAAAAAGACGTATAAGAGCAATATTTTTATATACTTTTGTCATTCAAATATACTTTCATATACTATAATTTTGGAGAATTTCACAGGTTTATTGTTATTATATTTTGGAATAAAGCAGCATATAAACGTCAGACTGGCGTAGAACAAAATATAGAATACACAAATAATACTGTTGCTATAACATTTCGCCTTTAGCATAACTTCAACGTTATTAAGGAAAGAAAAATAATAAAAGCAAAATATTAGGAAATTATAGTTTAACCTGAAATGTGTAAAATGAGAAAAGTTAATAAGCGATTATAATATAAATTGTACATTTATATATATGAGTACATATACATACAAGCGTACGCATACACATGCAGATATACATACAAACGTACGTCCATACGCGCGAACTTATAATGACCGAAAGGACATTACGCATATACACGCATGTTCGTGAAAGTTTCATTAGATATACCGATGAAAGCAGAAGTAATAAATGGTAATAATAAAATATCCACAAGCAAAATTCTTATGATAAACAAATTTATTCATACATTGTACAAAATGTGCTTTATCAATTTAAAAATAGATGAATATCATAAATTAAAAACAAAAAAAAACAAAGGGCTTCAAAAATTCAGTGGCATAAAAATATCCAAAAATTATTATAAAAAATGATCTTCAAACAAAACACATGCATAATGTTTAAATATGTTTATTCTAGTTTTATTTTATTTTTATTAGTTTTTTTTTTTTTTTTTGTTTACTTTAATTTTTAATTTCTTTTTATGGCGAACAACTTCAACGTTTATGTACCCATCACATGTACTGTTAAGAATTTCATGTATCTGAAGAATGAAATTAAATGTAGTCGGTTAAAATGAAAAAGGTACAATAAATACAAACATTGCTCATATTTCGGTAGTTGCATCTATATATACATCCATCCATCCATCCATACATACATAAATATATATATATATATATATATATATATTTGCATTTATTCGAACGGTGCGAACAATTTGTAGTTTCGTTGCCAATATTTAATGACTTAAATTACACGTTTCTTTTTGTTATTTATATTTACTTGACATATATGATTTATATTTAGATTGTTAATCTTCAAAAGGATATCTTCTTTTTTTAATCCGCTAGTGTGAGCCGGTGAGTTAGCTAAAACGTCATATATTTTTAATTCTTAAAAAGGAAGGAAATAAAATGTAGTGATTGAAAAAAAAAAAAAACAAATTATAAAACAGTCGTAAGAAATTCATTTAAATTTGAAGTATATGAATACGCGAGAAAAAAATCATGCAAAATGAGAAAATAAAATGAAAAGTAAGACATCATTTTATTATGTAACTTGATGATGATAAACGTATTTTTAATTGGTAAAGAAGTTGCACAGAGTTACGGTTTTTACCTGTTTTATTATTTTGGTTATTCTTAGTGCTCAATTCTTCTCCCTTTAATATTATTCCTATCATTTTTTGAAAAAAAAAAAATGATAAAATAAAATAAAATAAAATAAAATAACAGTAATATAATAATTGTTATCAATGTTGAAGAGTTAATTATAAATAATTTTTTTTTCTTTTTTTTAAGTGTGTACCTAAAAATGGTTCCTCATATGTTCCTCTATGCTGTAAACATAAAGCTATATTTTTTAAAATATGTGAAGGTAAGGCTAATCTGATTGTTGTAATGGATTTATAAAGAAAAAAAAAGAAAAAATTAATACGATGTAATATTCTTTTTTTTGCTGGGCACCCCAATCTTTAAAAGTAAAATAATATTCCCCTTTTTATTTCAATCATATTTTTTTTTCTTATATGAGTACCCGTAATTATCTATTTTTTTTTGTATCATTCCTACGAGATTTCCATGCCGATCTATTAATGGTGAACCTGACATGCCTTAAAAGTAAATATAAAAATAAACAAATTAATATAAAAATAAAAATTAAATTAAAATTTTAAGAAATGAAAAGAAATAAAAAGAATAGATATTTAAAATGTCATATGAAATATTATATTACGTTATATTATAGAATAGTTATGCGCAGTATATGTATGTCTCAAAAAGTCATATGAAATTTTTTTCGAATGCGAACCCTTATTAATAGGATTGGATATTTGAATAAACGGGTATAAACATGCTTTCTTGTTTTCATTAAAGTTTTCGAATTTTGAAAAAGTCTGCTTTGGTTGATTTACTACACCAATACTGTACGTTTCTTTATCGAAATTCTTCAATATTTGTACAATGAAAAGAATATTATTTATTTATTATAAAATATCAAGTTTAAAAAAAATCAAGAAACACATATAACAGTGGAAAAAACTAGACGCACAGGTAAGAGAAAAAAAAAAAGGACAAAAAAAAAAAAAAAAAAAAGAAAAAACCTGTATTTGTCCATATGCAATTACTGGTTCCCCTTGCTTTAAATCCTCTCTTCTAGAGTCTAGGTTGAAATTAAAGTAGACAAGAAAATCGAAAAAAATGAAGAAAACGAAAAAAGTGAAAAAAAAGAAAAAAGTGAAAAAAACAAATTAGGGAATTATTAATGCGAATTACTGTGTATTTTCATTACCTAGAGATATATGAGAAAACTGTTCCTCCGAATTAATTTTCATAACACAAATATCCGAGTCTGATATGAGTTCCGCACGTATCGTGTAAGTTTATATATATATGTGTATAGGCATAGGTATACGTGTACGTATATATATGTATATATGCGTAACGTGAACGTGCATAATAGCGCGATTAAATCGTTTTGTCCCAGTTTGCAGAGGGATAACTTTTACACATACATTATAAATTTTTTTTTTTTATTTTTGTACAGAAGTTTACCTTTATGTAAACCGGATACTGTTGCAAAATAAAAATCGTCATTATTTTTTATAACAAATGTGTCAGCTGAGTTCTTGAAAGAGTATATTTAAAATATATTTAAATGAAGTATAAATATTCGTTCTATATTTTAATTTGCGATTTTGTTATGTTACTGTTATATTGTGCGCAGCTGTCAGTATATATCCTTTAAGCAATAAAAAAGAAAGGCCATAAAAAACCACATACAATAATATTTAATATTAAATTATTAGTATGTGTTCTATTTCGTTAACTATAATTTCAGGAAGTGATTATTTTCGTATATTTCGTTTTGTCTTTTTTTACAAATACGCATATGTAAATGAGTATGTGCATGTATACGTGGGCATACATACGTGAATACGTACAAGTGTAGATACACATTTCGCGCACGTAAAAGAGGTGCAACACACATATACATATATACATATATATATATAGTCACACTACATGAGTACATATAATCATCTTTTTTTTATGGTATGTTTACCTTGTTTGTCGTATATGAATCCTGAACCCAAAAATGCCATGTGATCTACCTTAAATTTAAAATCTAATGAATTATTCTTTTCATACATCTTGTAAATTGTAACAAAACTGTTAAAAAGATTATTCGGAATGGAAGTAGAATAATAGTACTTTTCGTTTGAAATTTCTAAGAATGATTTAGTTATTATATTACTAGTCATATAATAAAAAGTATTATAAAAAAATAAATAAAAATGAATAAGGAAATAGACAAGAAATGTTACAGTCTGTTTAATATAATAAAGAACTACTTCAAATGAGAAATGTTCATATCCAGCTAGTTTATGAAAGTTCTTGTTCCCACTTATTAAATTTTTTTTTTTTTTTTTTAAATTATAAGTTGGTTCAATATCATTATTATAAGCATTTTCACAGCATGATACAGAAATAATTTTCAGGAAAATAGTAGGTAAACAGTAATAATATTCTATTTTATTCTTTACATTATTCATTATATCATAATAATTATTTAAAAAATTATACACGCAATTTTTCATATATAATTTGGGCCAAAAAAATAAATGATCTTTCCACACAAATTTTGTTCTACGGTAAATTATCCAAAGATAACTTTTTTTCATCGTGTACTTTTATGAGTTTGAAAAAAATGGGAAAGAAGGTTAACATCGGCGAAGCTTTTGCGCCTGTAGCTATTTATTTATGTAAGTACGTATTTATGTATTTATGTATGTATGCATTTATGTATGTATGCATTTATGTATGTATGCATTTATGTATATATCTATGAATATAGGTACTCATGAAAATGTGTATGTTCGTGCATAAAAATATATATAATGATATGAAAATGTCAAAAAATTTGCATTGAATGCTATATCTAAGAAGTGAATTCAATTTATGGAAAAAAATTAAGCGCAAAATAGCTAGTTACTGATTACTGTTCAATTAAGGTGTAACTTTCCCGCAGATATGTGAGTATAATGTATTATGTATGAATTCATGATACCGTTTTTCTGAACATATTCTAGGACTGACACATATTTTGTATAAAATAATAAAAAAAAAAAAAATTTCATTCGTACGAGGTTGGCGGAGTTTTTCATTTGCAAACCGGATTCGTATATATATACATAAATATATACACATATATAAACATATATATATATACATAACTATATTTTTTTAAGATAATTTTTTCTTTTTCCTGCTTGTTAAATTTTTGCGTTAGGGTGTAGGATATAGAGACATAAATACCTTTACACCCTCATATTATATATCATACCCATACACAAATACAGTATATACAACTTTTTTACACGCTGATTTTTACACATATAGTTAAGTTTTAATTAATTTTTTTTTTTTTTTTTCTTTTATTTCAAAGTTCGATCTATATTTGCTAACGAATAAAACAAAACAAAAAAAAATAAATAAATAAAAAAAAAAAAAAAAAAAACAGTAGTAGAATAATAGTAAATTATATGCAATGTACGGAATTTTTTTTTTTTTAAATGTGAAAAGATAAAACAAAAAAAAAAAAAAAAAAAAATAAATAACATTGTATGGTTTCCCTATACAAATTACCTCCTCGTGTGCGCATAAAGGCCAATGGCAATTTTACTGCATTATCGCGTTGTCAATTTGACCCCTTGTCATTTCGTCCCCTTGCCCCTTAACAGCTTAACGGCTTTTCAGCATTACCGCATTACCGCATTACCGCATAACCTTATAACCGCTTCAATTGGAAAATTATGACGTTTCTTTGTTCTTAATGTTTGAGTCATAGGTAAAGAAAGGGTCTGAAATTTTTCGCTTATCTGTATGCATAATGTTATATAGCATAATAATAAAAATTACAACTGTTATACAGAAGATAACAATAGCCATAAATGAAAATATGATCAAGGGTTCAATTTCATCATAAATAGAACATTCACCATTGTTGCATGGTACCACTCCCTGAGTATCATAGTGTACATTATATTTACTGTGTAATCTATATCCGTTTCCACAAATGGATGAACAATGAGAATTATCAAATAATTCATTACACTTGTCATTATTACAATGTTCTTTATCCAGATTCATTGACTGAAGATTAGACGTTTGCGTTTCATTTATATCTATGCTCTGTTGTATATATCGACTACCATTTAATTTGTTGTCTTCCTGTTCCGTACCATATAAGAGTTTTATTAAGTTTTTTTCTATATCATATTTCATGTACATTTTTAGAATTTCTTTACTAATATCTACTAAAGTAGGATTTTTTTGAACAAAGGTTATATGTAAAAGACCTACAGATATATTTTTTCCGTTTTCATCAAGATACATTGGACAATCATATGTGACTTCCTTTTCATTTATTAAGGGGAATATATATTTGTATATATCTCCTATTTGTTCAAAATCTATTGGACAATTATCATCAAAATATATAAACTTGTTATTTGTCATTTTTATTCCTAAAATGTATAATATATGACCTGGTTCTGCACTAATTGAATATTTATTCTTTGAATTGTCTTTATTTAAATCTATTTTATTAAATAAGTCAATAACTTTTCTGTTTGATTTATTTTCATTATTAATAACTGTGTTTTTTATCGAAATCTTTGTCATTCCTCTATGGACTGGAACTCCTTTTGCATTCCTACTTTCGAATGCACAGTGAATGTAATTACTCTTACTTACCTTTTTAATATGTAGAATAGAAGAAAGGTACTCAGAATTATAAAATATGTTCGCGTCAGATAAAGAAATTTCATCATTCGTAAATACCTCATATATAGACACTGGATTGGCCCCTGATTTTTTTAAGGATATTTTATCAAAACATTTTGTTATTATATGGATATTTTCATTTCCGTCTCTATACCTTGGTATGATCATACCAATACTATCCCCCTCTCCAATCTCATGATAACATATCACATCGTCGTAGTAATCACCCATGTCTAAACTATATTTTTCCGACGAAAAGTCGCACATGTACCCCTCATTCTTAACAGGTGTGCACAAATATACAAAAAGGAAAAATATATAACAGAGTTTGGTCGACATACTTTCAAAAAGGAAGAAAAATGGGGGTTCAAAAAAGATGTACAAAAACGGGTACAAAAATGGGTACAAAAATGGGTACAAAAACGGGTACAAAAAGTGGTTCAATAAAATGACGCAATAAAAGGACCCAGTAAAGGGACGTAAAAAAAATCGAATAATATTATAACAGTTTATGGAAAAATATACCTCTTTAAATATTAATGACAAGCACACTAAAATCTCATTAAATTTTATACAATAAAATAAAAACACCCAAAGATACATATCTTTTTTAACAACACTTAAAATATCTACAACGGCAAACTTTGAAATAATAAAAGCATGTTTACACATTAAAGAAAAAAAATTAACAAAACATAATGGAGAAGAATAGAAATATCGTCTTATTTCACAAAGAAAAAAAAAAGAAAAATATATATATATATATATGTGTATACACGTGGCAGAAGCTCTCAGGTTTTTTAAAACATGATTGATAATAATCAGCATGGTTTTAATTTTAATTGTAATTTTTACTTTAATTTAAACATGTGTAAAAATAAAATAATCATTTTTTTGTCCATTTTAAAAGTTCAACTAACCCTATTTTTTTTGCATGCACCATCTGATAAGGGGAGAAAATTATAAAAAATAGAAAAGATCTTTTCACGTGGCTTTATTTTTATTTTTTTTTAAAGATGCGGAAAAAAAGATCAAAGTTGTTTATTGAGCATATCTATTTGTGTAAATATATAAAGTCTAAAAATAAAACATTCCACGACAAAAAAATTACGATAAACATTTTAAGAAAAAGTAATAACTAATAAGTGTTACTTGGCATAATTTTATGTTAAAAATTTTTTTTTTTTTTTTTTTGAGTCGTTCTGCTGCATAAATATATGGGTGTTCGTACATACTATGTTAAAACATATATTGAGTAGAAAAAGCAAATTAATGTGTATGTCTTTAGGTGAACCTCTAAAAAATAAATGAAAAATATAGGGAAAACAGGTATTATGTTATTATGGAGTGAAGAAAAAAAAAAAAATATAATTTTAAAAATATAATTTCAAGAAAGAACATGAACATGTTCAACAACTTTTTTCAAAAGGAAGAATCTCTCACTATTTTATTTTTCTCCTCAATTTTTTTTTTTTTTTCATATAGAATTTTCTGTTGTAATTGCGTCTGAAAAATAAATAAATCGACATGAATTTTTTTTAAACCTCTGTACTATATACATTTGAAAAGAAAAAAACAAAAAACCAAGTAACTTTTTTTTTTTTTTTTTCTTTTTATACCTCAATACATTTCGCATTTTTCTCAATAAATATGAGATCTTACTTAAGGAGCAAGCGCCACGTCTTACTGAAATTGAGTACAGATATCAATGAAAAGACGGAGTTGTTATTTGATTATATAGAGTGTGTAGGAAAAAAAAAAAAAAAAATTAAAATATTGTATCAGGAAAAATCAGTAACAAATTTAATCGAAGTGTGTATTTTTATATATACGTATACCCACTGTACAGAATATGTTCCCTGTTTAGTTTGATAATTTATTTTTCTACAAATTATTCTTAAATTTATTTATATAAATACTTGTCTGGTCACTAATATTTCATAAACATTAGGTATGAATCTTTTAGTGTTTCAAGTTTTAATATAATATTATAACTTGTAATATATAAAATTTTTTAAAACCATAAAAAAAATGCAGTAAAAATATAGGCATGTACATATACGTATATATATGTATACGCAAATCGGTGCATGCACACTCTTGTTATATTACGAATATAAATATTCAAAAGGATTTCAAAAAAAGGCGGAAAACGAATGTGAAAATGAATGTGAAAATGAATGTGAAAATAAATGTGAAAATAAGTGAATAGATATTGAATGAATGAATAGGAGCGTGAGAGAATAGATGAATAATTAATAGATGAATGAATAGATGAATAAATGAATAAATTAATATATGAACGGATGAATAAATGCATAAATATATGGATAAATACGTGAAATAATAGATACACTAATATATATTTCATAAGATTTCTTCTTTTAAAAAAAAAGTTTTCCTATATTCCACTCAAGTTACGTGTTTACCTATTTTATTATATGGATATATAAAATTCCATATATATGTGCATGCTGGTAAGTATATTTGAATGCCTGCATATTATATGTGTACATATACTTACCCTCACACCTTAACACTGCTCTTAATTCTCGCATAAATGTATGTGAAAATAAATATACATATGTACACACGCATACACACACTTATATATATATATATATATATATATATATATGTATATGTTCATATGTATGCATTTATTTATGTGTATCCACTTATATTCGCATGTGCACGAAGAAATGCGTGCACGATGGACGTTCCAATTCCACTTTTTCCTGTTTCCCTTAATCAAATGTAAAATCTTTATTTAAAACAGCGTCATCGCTGTTTGCAAAAACGTTATTTAGGGATACCTGCGCATTATTTATTTCATTATTAATAATAAAAGGGAAGTACTTATACAATATTTTCCATGCCTTATTACATATATTATCAACTTTTCTATCTTGTAATGCATCAATTTTATGTACACTATCACATTCTTCAAACATGTGTACATATGGGTTAGATGGAAGATTATCCCTCAATTTTTTATTTTCTCCCATTTCTAAAATATTTTCTAACCCTTCTAATGTTACAGAAATAATATTGGCATCCTCTACATCTAATAGGTTGGATAAGGAATGTATAGCTCCACATTCTACTAGATATTCAATTTGTGATTCTGATCCCCCTGAGGATGCATTTGATATGGCCCATGCAGCTTCTTTTCTTACTTCAAAATCTTCTTTCAATAAAATATTTATAAGTTGCGGTATAACATTATTATCTATTACGGCTTGTATTTGTGAAATATTTCCAGCAGTAATATTTGATAAAGCCCAACAGGCCTCCTTTTTAATACTTTTTTTTGAAGAATTAAGTAAGCAAGATAATTTTTGAACTGCACCTAATTTAACAACAACATCTGTTTGTAAATCATCTCCAGTAACAATATTTCCAACTGTCCTTAATGCAGGTGTTTGAACTAAAAATGAACAGTGACTTAATAATTCAACCACTCGTTCTGCCACTCCTGCATCTAAAAC
Organism: Plasmodium malariae; assembly: GCF_900090045.1. Lineage (NCBI taxonomy): Eukaryota > Apicomplexa > Aconoidasida > Haemosporida > Plasmodiidae > Plasmodium > Plasmodium malariae. The sequence goes on along the minus strand of NC_041788.1, from coordinate 1,574,704 downwards.
AGCATTAATATTTTCATTAGATCCATCAGATAAGTAAGAAAGAGTCCAACATGAATCTGTTAATATTTCTTCATCATCATTATAAATTAATGCAGCTAGAGTTGGTAAAGCTTTTGAAACTATTTCAAATTTTGGTGCTGGTTTACCTCTACATAAATTAGATAAAGTCCACGCTGCATTTCTTATTAATGTTCTTTTATGACTTGTTCTTAAAATTTTTAATAACAATGGTAAAGAATTTTGATTTAATACATATTCTCTACATTCAGCTGAATCTCCTGCAATATTACCTAAAGCCCAAACAGCTTGTTCACAAACATCTTCTTTTTCACTATTTAATAACCTAACAAGATGAGGTACAGCATTATTATCAATAACTACTTTTGTTTGTTCTTGTGAACCTGAGGCAATATTTGTTAACACCCATGCAGCTTCAAATTGTAAATCGGTTTTATCATCATACTTTAAAAACTCAACTATATATGGTACTACTCCTGAATTAATTACTTCTTGTATTGGAGGACCCTTTTCTATAGATAATAATTTTCTTAATTCTCTTGTACTATTTAACTGAGTTACAAATTCGGATGATCTTACACCTATAGCTAAGGATGGTATTTTTTTTAACATTTCTAACGTATTTGAACTATTATTTGAAGATGTGTTATATAATGAATCATTTGTTGAATAACTTTGATTTGTTTTTATATAATTTGTTGTATTATATGAAGAATTTTCTTCAAAACCTATATTTGCCATTATCATTGCTCTTTTACTTTCTAATTGACATTCTCTTTGTTGTTTTCTTATCTGTACCACCAAATCCTCCCTTTTTCTCCTCGTATCATCACTATTCTTCTTAAATTCTTTTCTCCTTGCCTCAATTCTCCTATCCATTCTCAGTTTTACTTAAAAAAAAAAAGAGGATGAGGGTGGGGAAGCGGAAGTATGAAGGGGGAAAAGGAAAAAAAGAAAAAAAGTAAGGAAAAAAAAAGGAATAAAAAAGAGGAAATGAAAAAAAGGGTATAAAAAAGGGTATGAAAAACGGCAATAAAAAAAGGCAATAAAAATGGGAATAAAAAATGGGAATAAAAAATGAGAATAAAAAATGGGAATAAAAAATGAGAATAAAAAATGAAATTAAAAAATGAGAATAAAAAAAGGATATAAAAAAAGGGTATAAAAAAGGGAATAAAAAAAAGGGAATAAAAAAAAGGGAATAAAAAAAAGGGAATATAAAAAAGGGAATAAAAAAAAGGGAATAAAAAAAAGGGAATAAAAAAAATGGGAATAAAAAAAAGGGAATAAAAAAAAGGGAATAAAAAAAAGGGAATAAAAAATAAGAGTGAAAAAAAGGAAATAGATAAAAAAAAAAAAAAAAAATGGGAACAAAGAAGGAACAAAATTACATGAAAAAAAGTATAAGATTTAATAGTAAATAAATGCACAATGAAAAAAATATTATATATACTCCTTTTATTTAAAAAATGTATCCTCATGTATATATGCCTGTTTACACGTATCTCGTAGTTCGTACGAATACATTTATTATTACATACATATTTATACTTGCAAATACACATAAAAATATACGTACATACATTAGTACAAATATGGGCACAAATATGCATACAAATATGGGCACAAATATGCGTACAAGTATACGTACATATATGCGTACAATTATACGTACAAATATGCGTACAATTATACGTACAAATATGCGTACAATTATACGTACAAACATGCGTACAAATACACCTACAAATATATGTACATATATTCGTACAATATACGTATATATGTTCGTACAATATACGTATATATGTTCGTACAATATACGTATATATGTTCGTTTTATGTTGCAGTACTACATATTATAGATATATATTTATGCCGACATATAAAGATACGCTGTTACGCCGATATACTAATATGTATTACGTTACATTTCAACATATACATACTTTACCGATATACCCATTTCGTGCTAATACATTTATACCTTGTTCGATGTACAACATAATTCATACATACATACGTACATCATAATATATGTACTGCAATCCATATGTATGAATGTATTATACGTATGTATGTATGCATGTACATTTTAGTGTGTTTTTCTTTTTTGGATATATAATGAGAGTTGCCTCAAGTATAAATATTAATATACATTGTATATTATATATAAATATATATATATATATTTATATATATGTATATATATGTATATATATGTATATATGTATGTGTATATATACATATATATATGTATAAAATTCATCTTTCTATTAAGAACTTTTATAAAAAAAAATTTCTACCAAATTTTATGAATTACAGGAAATTTTTTTTAAGTTGCTAGTGGGTATATATCCAATTTTTTTTTTTCTTTTTTAATTCTTGCATATTTACGCATACAAATTTATGAAAAAATATTTCGAAAAAGGAAAAAATAAATACCATTTTTTCTTTTAAAATATAGTATATATTTTTTCTTATTGTGTTTCCTTTTTTATTTTTTTTTAAATAATAGTGATTACTCTTCTGTGTTATTTTTACATGAAATTAAACAAAATTAAGTAAAATTAAATTAAACAAAATTTAATAAAATTTAATAAAAATTAATAAAAATAAAAGAAATAAAATAAAATAAACATAAAATTATATTTTCTTTTCCTTTTTTGGGTCTTACAGTAAATCTCAATTGATGTTAATGACAGAACAGTAAATTTTATTTATTTCAAAATTAAGATTTAAAATTTAAGGCTTATTTAAGAATAACATTTTAGTATGAATTATTTTGTGTAAGTTCAGCACATTTTTTTTTGTCATCCGTATTTTATTAAGTATAAATATGTTTAGTATATCGGCTTTTCGTTTAATTTATTTTTTCTTTATATTACAGACCTTTTTTTTTTTTTTTTTTTTTTTAATTTTGTATTATAGCAAATAGTTATAAAATTTGACATAAATGGAGGGATAAAGAACTTGTTTAAAACATCAACTTTAATATTTCCTTTTCAAACAATTACATAGTTGTAATGTATTTGTATATATATATATATATATATGTATTTATAAATGAGCACAATTATAAAAATAAGAAAAAAAAAAAATTATATATTTTTAAAACTTGTTACAACATGAGAAGGCTTAATGTAAGGATGATTTGGGAAAATGTACATAATTATTTATGTGGGTAACTATATGTTAAGGGTTATATAAATATTGTGAATTATATACACTGTCCAATTTGTCTGATGAATGTACATGTATTTATATGTCGTTAATTTTTAAAGGTACTAAATGAGCCTTTATTAATATACTTCATATGAGAAGTGCAAGCAACTAATGAAAGCAAATCTAATATTATTTATGAATGGCACCAATAGTAACAGATCAAGTGTTACGAAGTTTTACCGCTCTATTTTAGTCGTAAAAAGGTATATGTATAAGTGTGTATATATATATGTATATATATGTAGGAGTACATGGGTAAATTCCGTATTAATATGAGTTTGATTTTGCATGTATCTGTGCCAAAAATATAAATTGGTAACAGGTACACATTTAAAAAATTTTTTATGATGTTATTTACATTATTAAAGTTTAAGGATATATATCAAAGAAGAAGTATATATATAAAAATGACAATTTTATTTTAAGACGAAATTCCGTGAAAATAGCAGTTAAAAAAAAATAAATAAAATAAATGCTTTTGTACATACCTTTTTTCATATGTTATAATAGTTTGTAAAACATGAACGTTTTTTTTAAAATACATAGTTGAAAATATGAGCATATCATTTTTTTGGTATATTTTTTTTTATATATATTACCCATAAGTTCTACACCTTTTAACCGTTCTTAAACAAATAGCAATAAATTCATATTAAAAAAATGAAAAACGGAAATAGGAATAATCTATTTAATACCTGAAATAAATGAAAGAAAAAATAACTTGAAAGTGTTGAAAAGATATGGAAAAGTAAAAAAAGAATAATTTCCCACCAAAATGGGGAATATATACTAACGCGACGGATTTGCTTTAGAGTGTGTATGCTCATATAAAAAGTACTAACTTTATTGTTTTTTTTATTTTTTTATTTATTTATTTTTTTATTTTTTAATTTTTTTTTTTATTATTTTTTTTATTTTTTTATTTTATATTTCCAAATCACACAGATACACTAATTTTCCTTCTAATGCTATAAATAAAAATTTATATCGTTTTATTCCCTTTTCATATTAAATCATAACAATAGGTTGAGAATTGTTTAATTTTTTTTTAAATAAAAATTTTATAACTATGTAAATCCGATTTTTACAAAGACATAACATATTCTTAAAAATGTGCAAATAATTTTTATAAAAATCATTTTGTGAGAATTCATACAGAATAGTAACAAAATTAAAAAAACTATTTCTGTGTATTTGTCATTTAAAGTCAATTAAAATGAAGGAATAATAAACATATATATTTTTGTGTATATTTGCTCGTTCCAAAATGATGATTATATTTTTTTAAATACAAACTGTTCCACATTTGTCCAAAAAAAAAAAAAAATTTCTTTATGGAATAAAAACAGATTTATTATTTATTTGTCTAGTCGTGTTTATTAAGAGTTGATTATTGTTATTTGCATATTATTCGTCGTTTATCATTCGTTGCTTATTTCTCTATTTTTATTCTATCTTGTGCACAAACAAATTTAAACAAACAAATAAATATACATATAAACATGCAAACATGCACAATACATATACACACCCAGCCACATTCAAATGTCAACAATATTAAAAATATTCGCTACGCAAAAGGTCCATGGAAAATGATTACGCCTTGTTACACAATTTGGGTATCTGAAGAAGTAGAAAAGGGAGTGGGTAAATTTAATATCCCCTATTATCCAGATCTGTTTTTATGAATAGGATGAGTTAGCTGATTCAATTTTTATTGCATAAGAATTTTTTTTGCCAACTTTTTTGCTGGAATAAGAATCATTTGAATTACTAAATGAATCATTATATTTATCAGAATCTTCATCATGATTATAATTTTTCTTTTTCTTTTCTTTTTTTTTGTCCCTTACTGTATATTTTTCATTTTTTTGTTTTTTATTCTTCGAGATGTATTTACTGGAGCTCTTATTACTTAAATCAGAAGCGGATTTGGATCTATATTTTTTTGAATCTTTATTTTTTTTATCAGATCGTACATTACTCGACTTGCTATAATCCACTTCTCTTTTTGAATCTGAATATTTTCCTTTTTTATAGGAGGAATAATTGTAACTCTTTTTATCATTTATACGTTCTCTACTACTCATTTTATTTTTTCCTTCATATGATTTATTATATTTATCTCTATACTCTTCATCATATTTGTAATCGTCCTTTCGTCGTATTTTCCCATCTTTATCATCATAATAGGACGTTTTATGGTAACTCTTATAATTATCATACACTTTTTTGTCATCTTTCTTATAATAATTTCTTGATAATTTCCGAGTATCCCGCTTATAACGATCATAGCGATCATACCGATCATCATAATCATCATGATCATCATATCCATCTTTATCATACCTTTTTTCCTTATATTTTTTATAGTAACTCTTTTCATCCTTATACACAATACCGTAAGGTTTGGAGTCCTTATTATTACTATTATAATTATTACTATAATTTTTGGAACTGTGAATGTTGTATGTGTTATATTTGTTATTATATTTTGTTCTTTCGTCTTTATATTTGCTATAATAGTCATCATTTTTATTACTGTATTTTCTTTTATCGTCTTTGTATTCATACGATTCAGACCTCCTATATTTTCCTTTTCTTTCTTCGCTATAATTATCATATGAATGTTCCTTATTATAATAATTATTATAATTACTATTATTATTATTATACTTTTTATACTCCTCATTTTTATATTTATACGATTTTCTATCTGCATCATAGTATGTTTTTTCATCATAATAGTTTTTATAATCATATTTTCTTTCATCTTTTGCGTAATATTTTTTCTCATTCTTGTCATAATATTTAGGATAATACTTTTTATATCTATCCTCCTCACAATAATCATCATGTCTACTAGGATATCTTTTTTGTTTTTTACTATATTGATCTTTTTCTTTGTAGTAATTAGTACCATAGTAATCTTTATTATCACCTCTTTTGTTGTATTCATCGTTATACTTCCTTTTTTTATCATAATAGTTTTTATTATTATCTCTTTTATTGTTGTAGGTTTTATCTCCATCTCTACTACCACTATAAGCTGAATTAGATGATGCTTTATTTGTTTTTTTTGGTTTAACTTGCACTTTGTAATTATAACTTGAATGACGTTCTACATCTACATCCACATCATCCCCTCCATCCTTTTCATTGTCATATTTTCTATTATCATAACTATCATCACGATCTACCCTTTCGTCATCTCCTTTTTCCTTCATTTTTTTCCTATCTTTTATATCCGAGTACTCATCATCTTTTTTTGCATAATCTTTGGAGTAGTCTCTATGATGCTTATCTTTTATATCTTCCTTCGTATGCGTGTTTCGATAATTTTCAAGTGACTTGCTCAACATTTTATGTCCACTGTTTCTCGAATCTTTGTTTGTATTTCTTTTTCTTTCTATACTAACAGAAGAATTGCTAGGATGTCTTCTATGCTTACTATACCTTCTAAAATCACCATTTCTGTAACCCAAATCTTTTGGCGAATAATTCCTTTTGTTAATAATACTGTTTCTTCGTATGTTACTTTTATTATAATATTTATACTTATCATAATAATTAAAATTTTTTTGATAAAAATAGTTTTTAGATGAAACTGTATTGTAATTATTATTGTATTTGTAATTATATGGATTTCTTCTATAGTATTGTTGATTTGGATAATTTTTATAACTATCTTTGTTGTATGCTGTAACCTGATTTCTTCTGTTTGAATTTTCAAACTTGTCATTATTGCTTCGATCTTTTTCACCTTTTTTAGATGTTATTTCGTATTCCCTGATATTATCGTCACTTTCGTACTTGAAAACTCTTATGCTGTCCTCCTCTTCTTCCTCTTTGTTATCACTTCCTCTGTTATCACTGCCATTATTATTACTTTTATTGTTATTGCTTTCATTACTACCACCTTTGTTTTTTGCATCTACCAAAGTTAGCTTCTTACTCTTAATAGTGTTAAGGAGGGAAGCGTTTTTGATGCTCCAGTTTGACATATCTCCTTTATATTTCGACAAAGACTGACAAAAATCAACATGTATTCTTCTATCATCAATAATTACATTGTCCATTTCAAAGTAAGCATTTAAACAGTCTTCCTTTTTTTCAAATTCTATAAAAGCATACTGTAATGAATTCTTCGTAACTTTATCTTTCACAATATTACACGATATAATGGGACCAAATCTGGAGAATATGGTCTTTAAGTCTTCTTCTTCGGTTACTGGGTTTAGTTTACAAACAAATAAAATGTTTTCTGGTGGTTTTAAATCAGCATCAGGAATATCTCCTAAAATTTCTAAGGTAAGAGCGCTTGCCTTTGCGTCTTTATCTTTTAATTCTTCTGTGGTTTTTATTTCCTCCCTCATTTGGAATTCCTCCTTGTCCTCCTGATTAGCCTCATTATCCTGATTAGCCTCATTAGCGTCACTGACCTCATTAGCAACATTTTCCTCATTGACCTTGTTCACCTCGTCTTCTTCCTTTTCATCGTTTATAACTTTCTTACCTTTCCTTCCCTGTTTGCTTTTTGGTTCTCTTTTACCTTTCTTTTCCTCCTCTTCATCTTTCTCATCCCTCAATTCCTTTTCTTCCTTCATTTTCCTCATTTCACTCATTTCCTTTTCATCCTTTTTATCTTTCTGATCTTTTTCATTTTCCACTTCCTTTTCATCCTTCTCTTTCTTTTCATCTATATTCTCCTTCTCTTTCTTCTCCCCCTTTTCTTCCTTTTCTTCCTTTTCTTCCTTCTCTTCTTCCTCCTCCTTTTGTCCTCTTTTCGTTTTCCTTATTGTTTTTCTTGGTCTCTTGCTTTTCGATTTGCTGCTATCTATTTTCTTATCCTCATCATGTTTATCATCCTCTTTATCATTTTGTTTTTCTTTTTCTTTTTCATTGTTCTTATCCTTTTCATCTACTGCTCTGCTTTTTTCATTATCGGAATTTCCCTTATTATCATTATCTTCAACTTCATTTTCCTTAATTTGCTGTTCTGCTTTTTCTTCCTCCGCTTGCTCCTCCTTATTTTTTTTTTTTATTAAACCAAAAGAAAACATATCTTTTCAAAAAAGCAGAAGATAATGTACATATATATATATATATATATATATATATATGTATATGTATATGTATATGTATATGTATTTGTATATGTATATGTATATGTATATGTATATGTATATGTATATGTATATGTATATGTATATGTATATGTATATGTATATGTATATGTATATGTATATGTATATGTATATGTATATGTATATGTATATGTATATGTATATGTATATGTATATGTATATGTATATGTATATGTATATGTATATGTATATGTATATGTATTTCTTTTTTTAATTTCCTTTTTAAAAATATGCACATAAGCTTATATTTTTTTGAAAATTACCAAAATGAACATTCTGGTTTTTTACAAATGTTAATATTTTAAGTATTATACTGAATATAATTCCTAAAAAATGTATTACTTGAAGAATATATATATAGAACGACAATAGTACGATAATGAAGCAGTAATAAAACAGTAATAATATATAATTTACTAATGTGATAATAATGTAAAATAAGAAAAAGTTAAGTTATAACGCGTATATTTTAAAAATGGGGTATCTCATATATGCTACATAAATATGTATGTGAATACTTAAAAGAGAGAAAGTTTCCAAACTTTTTTTTTTTTTTTTTTTGTATTAAAAAGTAACAATATATAAAGCAAATATTTTAATAAGCTACAAAAGGACTTTCTTTTTTTTTTTTTTTTTTTCTTTTAAAAATAGTAGTGTAACTGTTTTAATTTTTTTCTTTGTATTCGCATATAAAGGGTTTGAATATACATAAGTACAAAAAATATATTCACATATATATATATATATATATGTATATGAAGTTCTAAAATATGGGCATGAATTATTATATGGTTTACAAATGTATTTTATGAACAAATATTTTTTCATATAGTTCATTTATTTTGCGTACACTACCATTTCACCTGGCATCATTTCAATGCATTTCATTCAATAGTTTTTTTTTTTTTTTTCATTTTTTTTTAACGGAACTGGTACTATATATACAGGGATATACACTGTAACATGCTTGCTATTTTATACTTTTCAGCATTTATTATATTCCCATATTATATATAATTTAATATATATATATATATTATTACAACTGAAGGTTTATTTTTTTTTTTTAATTTTATAGCCTTTTATTATTTAACGCTATAGGGTTTTACAGTGTTAATGATTTATTCCTTTTAATTTTATATGGGAATGGCACAAGAAATATGAATATTTTTATTTAGGTGGGTATCAACTTAATATTTTAATTCTTGGGGTGTTCATCAAATATAAGGACAGTGAATTCACATACGTACGTACATATATATATTTGAATACGTATACTATATCTACAATTATGTATTATATATTTATATGCTTATCTTATATATATGCACATATATTTATATAAATTTTTTTAAACTTTTTGAATGTTATTACTTTTGAGTATAAGTGTTAGTGTTAGTGATATTACTTTTGAGTGTAGGTGTTAGTGCTAGTGATATTACTTTTGAGTGTAAGTGTTAGTGTTAGTGATATTACTTTTGAGTGTAGGTGTTAGTGTTATTACTTTTGAATATTTTTTCTAATGTTCAGCAGGTCTATGCTTTTACCATATAACTGTAAAAAAGGCATAAAAAAAAAAGAATTTAAAATAGTTTATTTTATTTATTATTAGTTTAATCTTTGTTAGTTCAAAACAAGAACAAAAGTTGTTGGTGAAGAGGTTTTGCTTAAGAGTATAGATTATATAGCCTAAAATGGTAGGAAAAAAAAAAAAAAAAAGAATGTATAAATGCTATATATATACATACGTATATATATATATATATATATATATATATATATATTATAATATTCTAGAAAAATATGTTATTTTTACAATACGAAAAAAAAAAAATTATTTTAAAAATGTTAACTACTTATTAGCCGTACGCATATTTTTGCCCTATATATTTACGAATATTACTCTTCTCTTTATATCGTATAACTTTACTCAATATTTACTTATCGTATTATGAAACTCTAGTGAAAGAGAAAAAAATGTACGTACAATATCCCATAGACAATTAATAATTAAAATAATACTTTTTTATTGCGTAATATTAAAAATGGATAAGTTCATATATAGTAACAAATAAAGAGAGCTTGTAATGTGCGTTGAAATATGTAAACATATGTATGTATTCACGTGTGCATGTGTTGCTCGTGCATTTGTATGTTCATGTTTGTATACGTGTATGTGGGTATATATCTGACGAATAATATATGCAAAAGTTTTTAATATTCGAGCAATTATGCCCCCTTAATAAATGGCGTGTTCACGAAAAAAAGAACAAAACAAATAAAAATAATCATATGCCTATATATGTATAAATATATACACATGAAGTGCTACATGTGTATATATAATTTACATAATTAAAAAATTGAAAACAAAAAATTTTAACGTTTAGTGGGGGGCATTCGAAAACAATAACGACACTATATATAATGAAATGATAAAATAAGCATTTCATGGATATTTCAGAATTGTTCATAAAACAAATTATCAATTTTTTACGTAAAGAACTGAAAAATCGTAAAATTAATTATAAGTGAACAAAAAAAAAAAAAAAAAATGATATAATTTTTTCTTTTAATTATATGGTTGGAAATGTATTTTCCTTTTTCCTTACGTAGCTATCTCTGTCTTCACACCTTATTATTTTGTCATCATTTCATCATGTTTTAGCAACCTCTAGCCATCAAAAAAATTTTTTCTTTCTTTCTTTCAGTAACACAAACAAATTTGTAAAAACATAATTAAACGTGCAAACATAAATGTGTACATATAAATAAATGTGTATACACATATGTATGGTAGTTTTCCAGTGCGTCTGGAATTATATGAACGTAGAAAGGTGAAAAAATATTCACAATAAAATACAACTTTTTAAAAAAGCATACTATGCTAATTATATGAATGTGCGCAAAAAAAAAAAAAAAAAAAATTTTAAATCATCAAAAAATGCTAGTTCAAATAAATGACAAATGTGCGATCTGTTAAAACTTTGACTTCATCGAACATATATATATATATATATATATGTGCATACGTATATGTATCTTATATTAACTCCCTCTTTATAATTACTAATAATTATGGGTTGCATATTTTTGTCTTCTTGTTATGTATGTATATACAATAACTGTACGCTAATGTAAGCAACAACGATAAGATAACTTAATGGTAGAGCAAATGCTGATGTAAAGCATAGAACGTATGCTCATACTGATAACCCCATTAAAATATATGACAAGCTATAATGCTGCCTTTTTTCTCGTTACGCCCTGTTACTTTTACAAATTATCACAAGATAAAAATTAAAAAATATTTATCTATTAATGCTTAATAAATTAATATATATATATATATATATATATATATATATATATATATATATTTATCCATTTATTAATTTATTATTTATTTTTATTTTTTATTTTTCCTTTATGCTTTATTATTTTCCTCTTCTTGAACTTTATGCTCAATAAAGTTAAAAGATTCCTTAACACAGTTTTTAATCCTTCGGTTGTATTCAATTCTATTTTCAACAAATAAAAGGGCAGCTTCTTGGTTAGCTGGACTGTTAGGGTTAGGGTCACTCAACAACGATTGAATTGAAGTTAAAATTGCGGAAATATCATAAATAGGACTCCAGTGTTTTTGAAGAATATCGATACATATATTTCCATCCATGTATATATTCGGATGAAACATTTTCGTTAAAAATTTTACTTTTGGTGGTTTGTTTGGGTACTCATTCCCAAATAAAAGTTCTAACTGAAATGTGCCTGCATGGGTAAGGCAAAAAAAAAAAAAAAAAAAAATATAAAAATAAAAATAAAAATAAAAATAAAAATAAAAAATTTAAAGAAAACTATGGAAAAACCATTTTTATTGCCTCAGACGATGACAATTTTTTTGCTAATTAAAACAATCTCCTTGAACAAAATATAAATCTTGGCATTTACAATTCCATATATTTATTGCACATGCGGTATATACACACATATATATATAAATATATATATATACCCATATGTATAACGACATGTATATCAATGTATTCACTACATTTGGCGCATTTCTTCAACATAATATGTACTCCTTTTTATAAAATTACCTCCCTCCCACGGGGTATCAGCCGGTCCAAAAATAACAGCCCTCCATTTCATTATGTCGTTCCCTATAGGAGACCCGCTAACCCCATATGGTGAATCTACTTGAAGTTTTCTGAAATCTCGTATCAACCTTTTTTTTGCCAAATTCGACATTTTCTTACTTGAATGTGTAAAAGATAACAAAAATACTGTAATATATGAAAAGGTACATGCACATATACAGTGAATATATGTTCATATTCATAATTGATAAATAATTAGCAAATCGCTATTTCTAGGAAACTATAAATTTGTAATGAACCTTTCCTATATATACAAGAATACGTGAATCAAAAACAATTCTCTATATAAAAGTAAGCTAAAACTATATAATAATATAATTTCCAAAATATACAAATATGTTAAAATTTATACGTATAAAAACTAAAAAAATATCAGTATTCTAAATGGCTATACTGTGGCAATTTTATTCCTTATGAAAGCATAAAAAGTGGGTAAAAAGCAATTACATAATGGCGAACATACATGCAAACATAGATGTATGTATGTATATATATATATATATATATAAGCTATATATTTATTTTACGCAAAAACATTCTAAAAAGCAGTATGTAAAGTTATATGTTTATTAACTAGGAATAACTGTTGGAAAAAATATAAAAATGTGGCTTCTTATATTTCTATATCTTTGTTATGATATCTATGTTGTATTATCTTTTTTGCAGTATCTTATTTGTAATATGTGCTATGCATTATTTTTTTGTACTACTTGTTTTGCATTATTTTTTTGTAGTATTTGTTTTGCATTATTTTTTTGTAGTATTTGTTTTGCATTATTTTTTTGTAGTATTTGTTTTGCATTATTTTTTTGTAGTATTTGTTTTGCATTATTTTTTTGTAGTATTTGTTTTGCATTATTTTTTTGTAGTATTTGTTTTGCATTATCTTTGTTTCTGTATCTTCTTTTCTGTGTCTTTATTACCAAATTTTATACCGCTAATATGTGAAAAATATAATCAGTGCAAATTCGTTATAGCATTTCTGATAACACTTTAAAAAAAGTTAAAAAATAAGAAATGTTTGTATTTTTCTTATTTAAAAACATACAATGCATATATATTTTTTGTTTTATTTTTAATATACTACTAATGAACATACATATATATATGTATATGTTTGTATTATATATGTATATTTGTGTTTAAATATATATGAATACATTTAAGTAACATATAAAAAAAAAAAAATTGTTTTTTTAATTCATATAAATTTTAGCCTTATATATCTGTATCTATCTATATATATATATACTATATATATTTTTGTGTCATATAAAACATGTAACAAATTATTTGTTTTTCGTTTAAAATTTTTATTTTTTCTTAAAAATTATGTTTACATTTTTATATCTCGTTATTGATAATTTTTCTGTTTTTATTTTTGTAGCTTATTTTGGAATTTAATTTTTTCCCTCTCATTTATTGTATTATTTGCTTTTTTCCAACACTTAAATTTATTTATTTGCTTTTTCCAACACTTACATTTATTTATTTGCTTTTTCCAACACTTACATTTATTTATTTGCTTTTTCGCAGCACTCTTATTTATTTGCTTATTTGTTTATTTAATTTTTTTTTTTTTTTGGTTATTATAATGTGCCTTTTATTTAAATTGCTTTTTTTCGTGGAATTCGTTAATTGAATTGTAATATGTTACATATTCATTATGTATATACGTATGATCTATTTTACATATGGTATGTTGAATATAAAAAGAAAAATTTTTAAGCCCTTAAAAATACCGAAAACTGCAGTTGAGGAAGAATAATTTTGCTTGATAGTTAAAGGAACAGTTGTTTTTATACATATGTATCATGTACGTGTTTGATACATATATATATATATATATATATATATATTTATTTATTTATTTGTATTATGTACGTATTTCATTTTGTGATATAAAGAAAAAAAATTGTGCATATTTACTGGCTTTATTTTTTTATTCCAGTACTTACACATTTTTGTAAATTTAATTTACGTAATAATGTATGTATATTTTTTTGGCATGTACATTATGTATACTAATATTGGTTAAGGTTATTTCCGTTCATTTTTATGAAATAAAAATTTTTGTGTTTTAAAAAGAATGAAAGATATACCTTTATTACATACATATTCACATACATATAGCTAAAGTTAACGAAAATTTTTTATGTTAGACTGGTTATAAATGTGCATGTATACGTACAGATATATGAGCAAATATATGTAAATTGAGTGTTACTCAAAATATCGTAGAGATGCAATAATAAGAAGTGTTAAGGCTCTTTATGAGCGTTAATTTTTCGAAAAAGAATTTTTTTTTCCCCCTCAATTTGCTACGTAAGCAAAAATAAGGGAGTAAATAAATAAATTAACAAATCAGTAATTTAATAAATATATATATACATATGTATACATATGTATACACATATATATGTTTATACATATATATATATATATATAAAAAGGCAGAAATTGTACACATTGGTACGACATCATCCATAGGGCTGGTATATTTGTTTCCTTCCATATTAAGAAAAAATGCCGAAGTACTACTGTGAGTATTGTGATATATATCTAACACACAGTTCCCCCGTAGGTAGAAGACAACATATTCAAGGAAGGAAACACATTAGTGCAAAAATAGAATATTTTCAAAATTTGTTAAGAGAAGAAGGGATTACTCCTCAAAACTTTTTAGGTTTCTTAGGTAACAGACCATATAACAATGCTTTGGGAAATCCAATGATGAATAATTTTATGCATGGTAATTATAATATGTATATGAAACATAACCAAATTAAGAATTTCCCACACTCCATGAGAGGTGGAAATTCATACCGATTAAATATGCCTAATAATAAATACTCAAGGGCAGGGTATCATCCACCAGGTAGTAGTAATAAGTATTATTCAAATTCGAATAATAAATACGCGAATACTTATGGTCCATCACCTAATACCGTAAATGCAAAAAATAAAATTAATAATTATGATAATAAAAATAGTTTGTTAAATGAGGTAATAGGTTCAGATGCCATAAAGAAAAACAATGGTAATGACTTAACAAATTCACATAGGTATAATGATAATAAAAATAATAATTTGAATCTCATTTTAGATAATAATCCCATGAGTGCTGATTTAAGCACTGTAAATGTTAATGCATCAAATGTAAATGAGGCGAGGTCTTGTGAAAAAGATAACATGCATATTGAGCGGGATTAGAATAAGAGATATGAGTACAATATCAAGCGCATATACAAACGGAAACACAAAAGTAGAAAAAAATGGGAATATATCAAATAATGTAACATATATGACGCAAATATAACAGCAATGACAAATAGGATCTCCCATTGGTTGTGGGCTTAAATATATTTTTTTTTTGATTGTATATAAAATGTGAACACTCCTTTTTTTTTTTTTTTTCGGTAAAAAAATAAGACAGTGTAGAGGAAACCTGAGAATTAAATAAAATCAACATGTGCAAATGTATATTCGTACGCATGGTAATTTCGCCCACATACACACAACATATATATATATATATGTATAAGGGTACGCATATGTGCGTATATAATGTGTGGTTGCCGTAGTTTATATGTTAACTTTGTTGTTTTATTCATTTTTATATTTCCCGATCTCGTTTAACGCTTCGGGCACTGTTATTTACTTTTCTCTTTGATATGTATGCTTTTGACTACGTGCAATATAATACATGTCCTAATAAAAAGGATGCACGCATATGTATTTATTTCGAAATACACATGCAAATGATATAGTTTATTTGCTTCCATTTTTTTTATTAATCATTTTAATGGTTATTTAATAAAAACTAAAAATTTTTTAAGTTCTTTTTTTTTTTCCAACTTTCATAACATTGCATTAATTCCAATAAATTTAATTTCATATAACATAATATCACTTAATACTTAAAAAAAAAAAAAAAGGAATAAGGGTCATCATAATTATGTATGAACATATGTGTATATTCTTGAAAAAAAATGTTCTACACAGATATTTATAAATATGTCCAAGAACTATTTATTGAAATTAACTACATTAGGCGTTTATAAGCCTCCGTATATGCAATATATATGTGTTTTGTGCATGTCAGTATTGTTGTCTATATGCATATTTGAAAAGTCGGAAAATTCATGAGTATATATCAACGTATTAATTAAAAAAAGTGCCTTACAATAAGTAACAGAGGAGGGGTAACGGAAAAAAAAAGGAGATGAAATTTATATTAAAAGCAGTCTTCATATGCATGTTTTGAATGCTTCTTTTCATGATGTTCTTTCAAAATGGATTGATTGACTGTACACATAAATGTGTGTCTACATAATTTACAAATAACATTTAAATTTTTTGAAGCTTCCTTCACTGTACTATTTTGTTTTGCTTTATCATTTCTTTTTAAAGATCTAATTCTGTCAACTTCCCTTTGGTTTCCTCGCGTCATTTTTTTTTTTTTTCCTGTCTTCCGTTAAAATATGGGAATAGACTCTAAATGTGTATGTATATATTCAGGTATTTGAGTGTGTAAACAATATGTATATATATATATGTATATATATATATATATATATATCTTTATATCTGCTTATATTTGCGGTGTATGAAAAAACAAATTAACACTCACTAAAATTTGAAAATAAAAAAAACTTCGATAATTAATGTAAGAAGATACAAAGCAATTAAAAAAAGGAAAATCATCTGTATTTTCTTTTTTTTTTTTTTTAAAACGAGAAAGTTAAGTGATATACGTATAACTAAAAAAAAAAAAAAAGAGAGAGAAAAAATATTCCCTTAAGAATAGTTAATATAGAATCGTATTAATTAATAATTTAAATAAAAAGGGTAAAAAAGAATTCATTCAAATTATTAGAAATGAATATTAAAAATAAAATTTAATATGGTAATATATATATTTTCCAACTTTGTAAAATTACATTTTCTTATTTTTTTTAATAACAATGAAAAGCACTAAACTTTGTTCAGCTTCAAATTGGTTCAGCTTCAAATTGGTCCAGCTTCAAATTGGTCCAGCTTCAAATTGGTCCAGCTTCAAATTGGTCCAGCTTCAAATTGGTCCAGCTTCAAATTGGTCCAGCTTCAAATTGGTCCAGCTTCAAATTGGTCCAGCTTCAAATTGGTCCAGCTTCAAATTGGTCCAGCTTCAAATTCGTTAAATTACGTTCAAATTATGAAGTGTTTATTTTAATGCACAACTGCACTACATCAGTGTTACATTTAAAATGACGTTAATGACATTCTTGACTACAATATTATTTTTTTTATAAAAAAAAAAGAGTAATAAACGACAAGAAAATAACGATAACAAAGAAATTTGTAAAATAAAATAATTTTTCCTATACTATTTTAGTTTCCCTCAAAAATGTTCGTTGCTCAAATTATTAAAAAATTTAGTAATAAAATGATTATAAAGTGAAAATATATTAAAAAAATATATTAAAAAAATATATTAAGAATGAATAAAAGATAAATTGAAAATGCAAATAAATTGAAAATACAAATAAATTGAAAATACAAATAAATTGAAAAAGCAAATAAATTGAAAAAGCAAATAAATTCAAAATGAAAATAAATTCAAAATGAAAATAAATTCAAAATGAAAATAAATTCAAAATGAAAATAAATTCAAAATGAAAATAAATTCAAAATGAAAATAAATTCAAAATATATTTAAAATAAAATAAAAACAACTCTAAGAAATACGCGATGACGAAAACAGCTCATTTTATTAGTAAAAATGTAACAAATAGAATGAAAAAGAAATTTTGAAAAGTTTCAGCCGAGCCAAGGCTATGAGGAATAAAAAAAAATAATTCAAAATGAATCAAAATAAAATGAAAAAAAAAAATGAACATAATAAATGGGGGAAAAAACAATAACAAAATAGGTGGGAAAAAAAAAAAAAATACTAATAAAATATAAGCGGATATAAATTAAATGATAAAAAATAAAAAATAAATGAAACAAAAACATAGAAATAAGGAACAAAACATACGAACGATACACCCATTCACATTCATATATTTTGCCAGAAAGACAATAAAAAAAAAAAAAAAAAATGCAAAAACAACAAATGAGATGGATAGTACACTTCTTCCCCGTGAGAAAACAGTTACTGCGATTTAATGACTCCTTTTTAAGTAAGGAAAAGCCTTAATACTATATGCCTTGGAGGATAAAGAAATATAAATTCTATGAATAAAGTCATACAGCTCATTGTAGTCATTCGTATAGTGCGCGAATTGCGCTCCTTGTAGGTATTCTTTACCAATTTCGTAGTAAATTAATTCTTTCTTTTTTTTTTTTTTGTTCTTATTCTTCTTTGAACTATGTCTTTTTTCTCCTTTTTCTTTATCATTACTATATTCTTCTTCTTTTGTTACTTTTATTATCTTTTTCAGCTCATTCAGCTCATGTTTGTCTTTTGTTTTTCTATTTTCTTTTTGTTTATTTTCACTCATGCTTGTGTGTGATGTATGTTGTATATTTTCTTCACGTACTATTATTTTTTTTCTGGAAAATGTGGACAACTTAGGAATTAAAGACCTCTTTTTGAACTTTTTCTTGTCCATTTTTATTACACAAAAATCATTTGATGAATATTGACGATTTTTTCCATTTTTTTCATTTTTATTTTCTGTACAGTCATTTTTCATGTATTTTTTACATACATCTTCATTCTTCCATGTGGCGTGTTCGTTCTTGTTTTTTTTTTCGTAGTCACTTCCCATATATTGCTCAAACACATCGTCATAATTATAACTGTCTTCCCGCTTACAAGCATACGCTTCTTCGCCTCTCTCAGCATAATAATTATGTTTAGTATGACTATAATTAGAATTATTGTTCTGATACGAAGTGCCCCATATTTTAATGTTCTCTGTAGTCTTTTCATTAGTTACATTATTGTCACGTAATTTTTTTTTTTTTTTTTTTTTTTTTTTTCTGTACTTTTTATATTTTGCTTTCTATCTTTTTCGTAATTAGAATCAAGTTTTTCATAGTTGTTTTTTGTGTTATCGTTAAAAAAGACACTTTTAATTGAATCCAGAAAAAAAATTTTCTTTTTGTTTTTATTACTATTTCGACTTTTGTTTCTGATTCGGCTTCTATTCCTTTCTCTGTTTCTGCTTCTACTCCTTTTCTTGCTTCGATTGTCACTCCCTTCTGTTACATTTTTGTCCTTCTCAAAATTGGTAAACGGTAAAAACATGTTAATTATTTTATTTTCCTTTTTTTGAGAATAATTTGAAAAACTGTAATCTTCATCTTTTTCTTTTAAATATTGCTTAAGCACATGTATGGGGTTTGTGTTGAACCAATTATAAGCCTTAACTTTGGAAAGGCTTTTGTAGTTTGTGGAACTTGCTTTTTTTGTTTCATCTACAGCAGTATTTATAAGATTATAAAATAAAAAATATATTACAGTATGACAAAGAACGATTAGGGGAAGAATTAACAGGTTTATGCTGTATGTTCTCCAGGCCCAGTAAAATGGTAGTACTGCAAGGATTCCTACAAAGATAAAATTGATCATATATATTTTTACATGAAAGAGTAAAAAATAAAAAAAAAATAAAAAAAATGAACAGTGTTAAACTTCATATACGCCTAGTGTGTAGTTGTATGTTTACACACGATGCACTGCTAACTGGGCATATATAAACTCGTTCATGCTGACCAGTCGGAATAGACCAAAATATCATAACCGCATCGAAGAGAAAAGTGCTGTGGTAGTAGGTAACTTTCGTTTCTCGAAGAAATAAATAGGTATCTCTATATTTAATGAATAGATATGATAAAAAAAGAATTAAAAAGGTAAAAGAAGTGCTATACTTATCGTGCGTAAAAAAAAATAATAGCAAAGTAGAAGTAAAACTGAGTACAATTTCACTATATCTGTAGTGTAAATTGCACGGAGGACATTGAATAAGCTGTTCTGCTTTTTTTATACTAGTATTTGAACAAAATAATATTTGTATTGATTTATATATAAAGGGTAAAATGTACATGCCAAAAATAGAAAAGATAGTTGGAAATAAAGAAATTAATGGCAAAATATTATAATTTAATGATCGACCTAAGGAATATTCTTCTCCTAAAATAATATTATTCTTTTTTAAATGATTAAATAATTGACTAGAAAAAAAAGATCTTATTTTATTATCTCCTCCAGAATTACTTAAATGTGTTATTAACACGTTCAGTAAAAAATGAAATATTTGAAAAATACTATTAACATAAAATATAAATGCATCTGTAGATTGTTTCTTGGCAAATTTCATAAAACTACCAAACAATGTTGTTAAAAATGTTACAAGAAAATTTCCTAATCCTATAAATATACCTAATACAAGTGATATAATAACGTTAAATAATACTTCATGTCTTTTTGGTTTTTCCATAATACTGGCATGATGAAGGGCGAATATAGCATATGGCCCATAAAAAATTATGCTACATATAATAATTATAAAAAAAAGGAAAATTATAGATATGGCTATTTTTACAATTATTATTTCTAGTTTATAGTCTGGTATATTTTGCCAGTGTATATCTGTCGGTTCGACATCGTACTTTTCCACCACAAATGTGTTTTCATTAATATGAAATTTGGTCAAGAAATCGGATATCACATTTGCTGATTTGTTCCCTGCGTAGGATGGCATATCGCTCATGTATACTGATTTATCTCGTACATTTGAAGATTTATCTTCGACATTTGCATATTCATTTTGTCCATTTTTCCGTTCTACTTCCGTCTCATCCGCATATGCGCGTGCATGTACGACCCCTCTGGTATGCGCAAAATTTTCGGTCCCATTTAATCTGTTTTGTGGGTGAGAATACAACTGGGGTAATAGTAAATCGTACGGATAAGTACACGTCCTTCTTATCTTATTTGTAGAAAATATCTTTTTAAACAGGTTATATAAAAAGGAAATATTACAAGAACCTTTTTTATTCATCTTTTCCATTTTGTATTTATTTATTAAATCATAGGCTTCATTTAAATCGTTCACATGATTAAATATTACAAAAGCATTACCACAACGTTTTAAGTTATGTATAAATTTTATATCATTTGTTATATCTTTTTTTAAAAAAAGGCTTTCTTCATTTGATATAAAAAGTGGAACATATTTCTTTTTCTTTAAACATTTTCTATATTTATTTTTCGAATTTTCTGAAATGCTTTCTCTCATTGAACATAATTCCATTATTTTACTTGACATTTCTTTGAGAGCACGATCTTCAATTTTGAATTTTCTTTGACTATTTGCTTTTTCTAAATAGGTTTGTTTGGTCGTTTTAGGGTATGGCCATGTATCAATTTTTATAAGGGACCCCCTGCCCGTACGCTTGCCGTTCTCGATTCTAGCATTGCTACCACTGCTACAGCTGCTCGTACCGCCGTTGCTATAACGTCCTTTGTTAACACCGCCCCCGTTGCACACCTCCTCCTTCCACCTAACACTAGAAATTTTTTCTTCACCAGTTTGCACTACTACTTTGCGTATTCTGCCCCCACTAGCAATCTTTGTGCGCCTTTTTGTGCTACTTAAACTTGTGCTGAGAAATTTATGCTGCCTATAATTTTGGTAAGAAACGCCCTTTCTTGGTAGAAGGGGAGCTTCTGGACCTAAACCTTGTTCTTCTCCCATTACAGGATGATATTCGTGGATCAGGTTTTTACTGTTGGATAATATTTTATCGTGAATCTGTTCGCTGATGCTTACGCTTCCACTGCTGCCACTCATATCGCTTCCTCCACTTTCTCCGCTTACACACCCCGGGTCGACGCTGGGGAAGAAAAGACTCGCCCCATTTTCTGCCTTCCACTCGTGGTAGTTCCTCTTAACTTTCATTTTGAAATCCTCCCACTCGATTTGTTCATCAATCAAATTGAAAACTTTTTCTTTTTCATGATAAAAGTGATGACACCATGAAATACCTACGATTTTTTTATTTATTAGTTTTTCAAAAAAAAATTTTATTTCTTGTTCAGAAATATGACTAGGTAGATCCGATATGGAAAGAGCAAAGTCCCGCATATTTGAAGAATTGTTAATCTCAAAGTGTGCAAAAAGTTTTTGTTTATATATAAACACAAATGTGATTATCATACATATAATGTATCGTATAAAACAAATTATGATAGCATATTCTTTAAAGCGTGTTACCATATTAAACATATCTAATTTCATCCAATCTAAACTTCTAATATCTATTAGGCGAGAAATATTACGGTATATATATTTTTTTAAATATGAACAATTTTCAAAAGATTTTGTTGATTCAATATTTCGGTATGATTGTATAAGTTCACTGAAAGGTAAATAAACTTCGAACAAAGTAGTTAAGATAAAAAGGATGGAAAGAAAACTCAAAAATGTAATAAACCTAAAATATAGCATAAGTCCTACACCACCAATATCTGTCTTCGATACTTGTATACTTAAAGGATATAATGGATTACCATGTATTTTGTTATTTCTAAATTTTGATAAAGTTCTATGTTGATAAGCTAATTTTAATAATAAAAAATTTATCTTATTTGTATTTTTATAAAAATATATACCAAAGAATAAGAGAAGAAGGAATATTAACAAAAGAAAAATATTACAACTTATAATAATCACTTCTTCATATACTAATATACATTTTCTTCCATCTTTTGATAATTTATATCCTTTCATACATTCTAGACATATATTAGGTAAATTTTCTGTAATATTTAAAAAAAATTTAGAAGATTGTTTTACTCCACTTCGAATACACATTATACATCCGGATATTAAGCAAGGCAAACACTTTTTTGTTTCTTCATCTGCATAATTTAGTATAGGATTGTACAAAGAACATCTTTCCTTAGTTGTACATATACCTATACACTTCCACACATCGTTATAGCTGATAAAGGGGCATGCCTCAGGACATTCAAAATCTTTACTACCATCAATGAAATAAGGTTCATCACAAAATATGCTCATTTTACCTTCTTCTCATGCGTCATATGTATAATTTTTTCACAAGATGGACAACCCAGGTGCTAACTGCTACTCGGCTTTTTGTGGTTCTACCACAGGGGCAAGCGTTCACAAGCATATAAATGTGTGCGAACATATATATATGGGCATTTATATGCATTTATGTGTGTATATTTACATATATATATATATATATTTGCGTGCACATATTACATCTTTACACAATTTTGCGCATGAACATGCACATATTTACACTTTTGCGCAATAATATGTACCTATTTACACTTTTGCGCAATAATATGTACCTATTTACACTTTTGCGCAATAATATGTACCTATTTACACTTTTGCGCAATAATATGTACCTATTTACACTTTTGCGCAATAATATGTACCTATTTACACTTTTGCACAATAACATTTACATATTTATACTTTTGCACACTTATAAGTACATATTTACGTGTGTGTATGCTAACTGCGCGACTTCGAATAATATATGCACCCTTTGTAGTGAGGAAGGAGTTGAGAAAGTGATTTCGATGAATATATAAACCCACGTATTCACATGTACAAATGCACCCCCGTAATAAATACACAAGAATAATTAGTACGAAGCAAAAGATTGTTTTGCAATCATGTAACTTGAAAGAGTGTTAAATATGCTAATCTTATTTAAGAATATATCCCATGTGTGCATAGTGTAAAATTAAAAAGAAATGGTTTATGATATTAGCAATTACAAAAAAAAAAAAAAAAAAAAAATGAACATAACATATTATAAAAATGCACATGTATACTTGTACATATGTATGTATATATACATACACATATGCGTACACACACACATGCATACTTACATACGTACATAAAAAATGGAAAATTTACCAATTTATTATTTTCCTAATTCTTATATACCACTTTACGTAAGGATACACGCACACACACCAGTACAGCTTTATGCTACTTGTTCATTTGCTCATGAAACATGAATGAGGAAAAAGTACATATGTGGGTACGTACCTTCGCTTAAAATAGGAGGAAAAAGTATTAATGAAAAATCTTTACTCGAATCAACCTTTCTGACAATAATTCTATCTAGCATAATTATATATTGAGAGAAAGGAGAAAAAAAAAAAAAAAAAATTGGAACATAAAATGAAACATAAATTGGAACAAAATGAAAGAAAAAAGGCCATAATTATATAATATGAAAAAAATTGTACTCATGTATATATTTATGTATATGTTATACCATATAAGTCATCAATTCCAATGCGAAATTTCGCGTTAATTTTTTGCATTTTGACCATTTTTTTCCGTGTAAGTGCAAAAATTTTATTTAAAAAATTCTCTCTTCAGTAAAGGGGGAAGTATTTATTGCTGAAACGAGATACGCACATATATTCACATATATATGTATACGTATGTGAATGTTAATATAAATGTATATATATATATATATATATGTGCATATATATTCAAAAGGATACAATATATATCGTAAGTTCCTTTTTCAGAAAAAATCTACTTTTTACTTTTGATGCACCAAAAAGACAAAAAAAATTAACAAAAAATTAAAACTATCATATGCAATTCCCCAATGCACTCGATCGTACAGTTTTCCAGAACAACACAATAAAACTGTTAAACTGCTTGAAGAAAAAATATAATTTTAGGCATACACATTCTTTTGAATATACAAAATTGCCTTACTTTAAAGTTCGTACAGGGAAAAGGCGGAGAACTCTATTTTTGTCATCATATTTGGAAATAACAAAAATTTCTTAATTATCCTGGAATGTAATATTATAAGATTATATTATTTTCCTTAAAAATTTACTTACATAAGCGGTGTTTATTTACCTCACAACGTTTGGGCATAGCTTTTATATTTCAAAGAAAAGAATCGTGTTCGCAGTGCTGCCGTTTCATTTTACGCTGCTTAATATTACGCTGCTTAATATTACGCTGCTTAATTTTACGCTGCTTAATTTTATATTGTTTAATTTTTTTTTTTTTTTGTAAAAGTATACACATACTTTTATAATTTTACTCTTATGAATATTCTCCCATAATGCTTCGCACGTATTATACAAATGAATATAATGAAGAGAAGGGTACACATCAAGCGAAATGAAGAAAACATTCGGCTTAAAAATATGATATAAAAATAAATAAAACCAATTGAAAAACAATGGAAATTTACAATCGTGCAAATTTACAAATTCTAAATTTATAATAAAAATATAGTTAATTCGATTCTCCTAGTAATAGGGTAATATATATACGCATATACATGCCTAGATACATATCTATGTACAAATATATAAATATGGTTCAAAGTTATGCTATATAGCATATATTTATAAATGGCTATATTATGTAAATACAAAAAAAAAAAAAAAAAAAAAAATACCCAAAAAAATTACACTAATAAAAAAATTTAAAAACAACTATAAAACAAAATTAAATAAGCCAAATATGAAACATACACGCGCACATGTATATATATATATATATACATACATACATACATACATACATACATACATACATACATACATACATACATACATACATACATACATACATACATACATACATACATACATACATACATACATACATACATACATACATACATACATACATACATACATACATACATACATACATACATACATACATACATACATGTATACATGTGTAATTGTGTATGTTTACCCATATAAAGTCAATCATTTCATTTAAAAATATCATGAGAGGGGTGGTAATGAATAATGTACAAAAAAAAAAAAAAAAGCGGGATACAGAAATGTGCGCAAAATAAAACAGATAACTATAAAGGCATACACTAGTTTGTACATATGTATATGTATACATGTATATGCGTATATGTATACATACACAATAACACGTATATGTAAAGGAATACATATTATATATCCTTGTAACATTAAAACATATACATTCAGTAAATCAAAAATAAAATAAAAATTGTGAAACAAATATGGTAGAGAAAAAATAACGTCGGGAAAAAATTAATTAAGGAAAAAATAAAAAATGGAAAAACAAAATACGGAAAAATAAAATGTGGAAAAAATAAAGCTCCTCTGATTCCTCTCCTCTTCTGCAAATAATCAAAAATGCAGATTAAAATTATTTACTTATATAAGTTCCTATACATATCATCCGCTAAAGAATTAGTGTAACTGGGTGAATCTTTATTTTTTGTATTTGATATAATATTCTGAAGGGAGAATGGGTTTTTATCCGATACAGTAACAGGTGAAAAATCTGAGTTATACATACTATTATTATTATTATTATTGTTCTTATTATTAATATGCGTGTTACCATCATTCTTCCATGTTTTTAGCTCATTTATATTATTGTGCTTACAATAGCTAAACAAGTTGTTCATATTTGAATCTAGTGGGTCTAGACCACAATTATTAATATTATTCATATTATTATTACTATTCGATTTGCTCATATGACTACTGTTTAACATAAAAGAAGTGATATTTTTATTATTCGTGTTATAATTCTTATTATTATCGTAAAGCATTTTTCCATTTATCATATTTTGTTTACTTAACGCATATGGATTTGTCCCCAATGAGTATTGGTTGTATAATGAATTGGAATTATTACTTTGAGGAAAACTGGGATTTAACGAATTCCTTTTGTTCAATATATATAATCTATTGTTCATACTGTTTTGATGAGTGTTACTAGGAAAATTCAAATTGTTAAAGTAATTTAAGTTGTCCACAATATTATTATTACTATGACTACTACGATTATTATGACTGTATCTACTTTTGTCATTGTGTGCGGAACTAATGCCGCTATCAAACGGATCGTACGCATGCAAGCTTACTTTATTACTATTACAATTACTAATGTTATTATTTCTACTACTGCTAGTACTACCATTTATATTGTTACTGTATTTGACTTTATTTAATTCCATCTCATCACTCATTTGCATGTTAAAGTTATTTGAAAAATTCCTACTACTTTTGAAATGCATAGGATTAAAATCGTCCAGCGATAAGGGATTATTATTAAGATTGACTAATTCATTATTTGGAGTGTTCATATATTTTGAATTACTATAATTATCATTAGTAAAATGCGGATGATCAAAAGATAAATTATTAGTATGACTTATATTATTATTACTGACTGCGTTAAAATCGCTAAAATTATTATCATTCATCTGATTATAGTTTATATGACTACCAGAACCATTATTATTATCAAAATCTTGAAAATTGCTATCCAAGATACTACAGTTTTTAGTAAAATCTGAACTGTTCAAGTTATTTGAATTCATAATTCCCATCATACCAGGGGTGGTATGATCATAATAATCATTTAGACAAAAATCATCATCAAAGTCATCATTGGATTCGACACTTTTTTTTTTCTTTTTACTATAATATTTATCTTTATTACTATGATTATTACTACTATTACTGTTATATTTATCTTTTTTTCTGTCCCTATCACTACCTCTATCTTTTTCTCTATCCTTTTCTCTATATTTTTCTCTTTCTTTTTTTTTTTTCTTTTCTCTTCTTGATTTTCCCTCATATGAATATGAGGAACTATTATCATCATTTGAAAGTTCTTCTACATATTTTTTGCTTGATGAATGTCTACTTTTTGATTTTCCTTTTTTATCATGATGGTGGTGATGATGATGATTATTTGACTTTCGACTATGTTTATTATTATAATAATTGTTATAATTACTACTATTATTGTTATTATAACTTGAAGAAGCATCCCCAAATTTGCGCTCTAATTTTTGAACATCATAATAGCTTATAGAATCTTCTCCAATCTTTTTTTTGTGTTTACTTTTATATGAACATTTATCACATAAAAATTCATAATTATATGTATCAACAAACGTTGATTTTCCATTATTACAATAATTACATCTTTCTCTTGAGGATATGAAAAATAATTTTTCTACAGCTAAAGCTTCTTCATATTCTCTTTCTGATATCCCCAACTGTGTAGCTGTTGACATTTTCTCCTTTTATTTTTGATTTTTACAATATTTTTGAAAGGTAAATGCGTGCGTTATGGTATGATATATTATGTTATGGTATGTTATATTATGTTATGTTAAGCTATGATATATTAAGCTATGATATATTAAGCTATGATATATTAAGCTATGATATATTAAGCTATGATATGTTAAATTATGATATATTAAGCTATGATATATTAAGCTATGATATGTTAAATTATGTTAAAATATTATATATATATTAAAAAATATATATATATATTAAAATATATATATATATATATGTGTAATTTAAAAGCATAAGTAAAAGTCTATATTCTTTTATGCGTTATTGCTTTAAATGTTATGAACATAAAAAGGAGGTATAAAAAAAAAAAAAAAAAAGGGAATAAAAATAAATCTTTTTTTTTTTACTTTTTTTTCACCTAAAATTTTTAAAATTTTTAAATGGAAAAACATGCATAAAAAATGCTATCATTTATTCTGTGCGAGGGGAATATACGTGTGCATATACATATATGTATATACATATATATGTATATATAATATATATATTATATGTGTATATGCATAAGAGTATGTATAATATATATTATAAAAGGAAATGCGCATGATTATGTATAATATACATTATAGATAGTCATGCGCATAGGAGTCAAATATACACGCACATATAATATTATGCGCATATGTATATTTATAAAATTCGTTAATTACACTCCTTTATTAATAATAGATATAATTTTAAATTTCCGTAAATTTTTGCGAATTATTAAAATATTATAAGAGGAAATATCTGGCATATATATATAAAGGTTTAAAAAAAAAAAAAAAATATAATTATTTTATGTGTGTATATATATTCTTATTATATAGTCCCCTCCTCTCCATTTATGCGTATTTA
This sequence comes from Plasmodium malariae, assembly GCF_900090045.1. Classification (NCBI taxonomy): domain Eukaryota; phylum Apicomplexa; class Aconoidasida; order Haemosporida; family Plasmodiidae; genus Plasmodium; species Plasmodium malariae. The sequence goes on along the minus strand of NC_041788.1, from coordinate 1,545,170 downwards.
AAATAATATACCAAAAAAAAAAAGAAAAAAAAAAGGTGAAAACAAATATAAAAAAAATTATATCTTAATTTTGTTACAGTTATTTATTTGTATTAATGTTCTTAAATAAACTATTTTTCATAAAAATATACAAAAAAAAAAAAAAAAATATATATATGGATGAACGTATAAATAAATGAATAAATAAACGAACAAAAGAATTAACAAATAAACGAACAAACGAATAAACGAATAAACGAACAGAAGAACAGACAAACAAACGAACAGACGAAGAAAAGAACAGACGAATAAATGAACAAACGAACAAGTGAACTGATAAATAAATGAATGAAGAGAACTGATAAATAAATGAATGAAGAGAACTGATAAATAAATGAATGAAGAGAACTGATAAATAAATGAATGAAGAGAACTGATAAATAAATGAATGAAGAGAACTGATAAATAAATGAATGAAGAATAAAAATGCATATGAAAAAATACTCAAGAACGAATGGACAAGTGAATAATTAAAATTATTCACAATCATGTATGTAATGTATAATCTCAATACGATTCCATTTAACTACAAAAAATCTCTTATGTACATAAATATACATATATATCTGTAAATATACATATATATCTGTAAATATACATATATAACTGTAAATATACATATATTTATAAATAAATAAATATATATATATATATAACAAAAAAACAGATGAAAAAAAAAAAAAACATATATACGTAACAATTCTATTCGATTTTCTTTTTTTTTTTTTTTTGAAATAAACACTTTTGTTTAGTATGTATAGAATTATGTTAAAAAAAAAAATTTTAAAGAATCATGTAATTTTTATAAAAAAGGGATAAGGAAAATACACATGAGTTTTTGAGGATTTTATTCAAATTAAAAAAAAAAAAAAAAAATTATACATCATATAATATGGGGTATATATATATGAATACATATATAATTTATTCATTTGCATATGAGTTTATACATCTATATATAAATAACTATATATATATATATAGTTATATATACATATATATATTCTTTATATATATGCATTATACACATAGATATATATTTTTTTGTATTTATAATATATATAAATATATATATATGTATGTAGGCATTTGTAAAGCAATATACGCATACATAAACATGTATATGTACATAAAAAAATATATATGAGCTCTTACAAACTGGTACACGCCCATACAAACATGTATACGTATTTATAAACATGTATATGCATTTATAAACATGTACAAGCACATATAAACATATATATATATCAATTTATACTTATGCATTTATTCAATCAGTATTATGAATAATATGGATCATAGCGAAAGAAAAAAAGTGTTTACGTGTTAAAAAAATATATTTCATATAAAAGTATATTATAATTATATATCTGTTTATATAATATTATGATATTCTCTAATATATTATTTTTATGCATATATGTATATATATAAATATATACGTATTTATATACATAGTAATATCATATATGTTATAAAAAAAAAGCCTCTATAAAATAGGTATGTTTATTTGAATGATTTAAAATGTAAGACCATTTTAAAATTTTTAAATTACAGTATATGAATAAATATATATATATATATATATAAATACGTATAATTTATTTACATATATAGAAAAAAAAAAAAAATATATGGATATTTCTTCTATTAAAAATACAAATTTTTACATGTTAATATGTATATATATTTATTTATTCTATATAATATATAATTATATATATGAATAAATTAAAGTTCCTATATAATTATTATTATACTACAATAATAATAAAAAAAGAGAAAATTGTATTATTTTAAAAAAATAGAATATAGAAAAAAAAGAATATTTTTTTTTTTTTGTATAAAGCAACATGCTTCTATACCCCAAAAAAAAAAAAATATATGATACTGCAATTAGAAAAAAAGTATAAAAAAGAATATACTTTATGTTCAATAAAAAATACGACATACAAAACATAAAATATAAAGTACAAAATACATATATGTACATGTATAATATATATATATATATATATGAAAAAGCAAATAAATACAAATAAATACAAATAAATACAAATAAATACAAATAAATACAAATAAATACAAATATATACAAATATATACAAATATATACAAATATATACAAATAAATACAAATAAATACAAATAAATACAAATATATACAAATATATACAAATATATACAAATATATACAAATAAATACAAATATATACATAATATAAAATATTTCATATGTATAATAATATTTTTTACATATTTCACTAAAATTTTTTTCATTTTATGTATTTTTATTTTGATAACAGTCTTGTTCTTTTGTAAAACAGGATTTCCTTAAGATTTAATCAAATTTTTTTGAAAATTGTATATTATTATTTTTATTATGTAAATATACCTATTTTATATACAATATCCCAAGCATCATATGAAATTAACAAAATTATTTTATTGTAATAAAAATTATTTTTTTACATATTCTTATTTGTAATAATTGTATTTTCTTCAATATTGAATAATAATTTATTTTAGTTTATATTTAGCGAACAATTAATTTAAATGGAAAAAAAAAAAAAACAAAAAAAGACTTAAGTTTAACAAGAATGAAAAATAATTTTATTTTTTTATTATTCCTTGTTTTTTTGCTGGTATTGAAAGAGAGTGACAACAAAAATATTATATAAATATACATATACTTAAACCATATATATATGTATGTAAATATATACATATGATGTAGATTTTTTTTTTTTTTTTTTTTATCCTTTGGTATACAGTAACCATTAATAAAAATGAAATAATATAAAGATTCTCGTAATTGTTATTTATTATTATTTTTTTTTTTCATATACAGTTCGACAAAATAAGCATAATATAACAGGTCGTATAATTAACAAAATTATTTATGTCCAACTTTACGGTACGTATGCTATGTACGTAATATATATATGCAAATATGTATATTGTAGTCGTTCTTGTGTGAAAATTATTTTTGCTTGTTTATTTCTTCCTAGTTTTACTTAGGTTTATCATAAATACATATATACGAAAGTTATAAGGATATTATATCTTTCAAAGTATTCTGCTTACATTTCTTTGTTTTGCTCAACCATAAGAAGAGGAGACAATCATTTGTTCTATTATGTAACAATTTTGGCATTTCAGTAGTATAAACTTTATATGGATCTTTTTGAGCTGAAAAATTGGAAGTATTTCGTTCGAATGTGTAAATGCATGTACGTACGTATACATACGTACACTACATATGCATATATATACATATTTACTATATTTTTTCCCCAACGCTTCTTGTAATAACTTGAATATGGCAAGTCCATAACCCCAATTGTGTGGTTCATTAACAATAATACCCACATTTCCACTGTTTGATTAATTATATAAAATACTAATTAATTTTAAAACTAAGCAAATAACGCATTTATTCGATTTTTTTTTTTTTTTTAAATGAAGATTAAAGACAAATTATGAATAAGAAAAAAAAAAGAAAAAGAATGATCACTTTACCAACGTGAAAAAGAATAATAAAATATTTATGTTCGGTTATGCAAGGATAAAATATTAAGTGTATATCTATTAATAGCAACGGAACTAACTAATTATATATAATTACAGAATAAAAAATTAACAAAAATATATTTTAAGAATATAAAACTGAAAAAATTTTAACTCCCTTGAATTTAATGAAAATCAAAGAATTTATGGAGCATAAGGGGTATGTTTACCATACGTGGTACACACATTTATGTATATGTGTATATACATATATATATATGCACTTATACTTATGCACGTACACATATGCACATGTTTAGAGAAATTTAACAAAATGTTGATCAAATAAGAGTGTTCTTCATAAAAACACCGATGTTTGTATTGTGCTTTCATATAGTGCACAGCGGAAAAAGCCAGCACAAATATTATCGCTGTTACAACTGACAAAAATGATTTTACACTTCCGAACAATTATTTCTTATTAAGGTAGAGGGAATATATTAAACACTGTACTTCTCCTTACTTGACAGTAATTGTATGTAGGTATGCATATGCTGGTCTTTCCATACAATGCACATAATCACATGAGAATACCTGCGCAATCCATGAATGTGTTTAAGATGATGCGTGTGCCATGTGTGCATCTTGCAAGGAGATTTAATAGTAGCACAAGGAAGGCGCTTTTCCAACATAAGTTATTTCTTTTGATTATTTTCCTTTTTTTGTAAATCTTTTTTTTTTTTTTTTTGTTGTTGTTGTTGTTGTTGTTGCACTTGAAAAATAATATCTTCGAATTTTAATTTGACTTGATCGTTTTTATGATTTCCTAAAGTTGCGGTATTTTTTGATTTATATCTTTTGGCTAATTCTCTTGCTCTTCTTTTAAGATTTGCAATTTTAATATCTATATCATTTACACCATTAGTTGTTGAAGACATTAATTCTTTTTTTTTTTCTTGAAATACTTTTAAGCATCCAGCTAAGCCACCTTGGCCTTTAAAAGTAAGTGTTCTTGTGGCTCTTCTCACAAAAGGTACGTAATTCGTTTCGTTATCATTTTCTGCAGATTCGTTATTATTTTCTTCTATGCATTTTCCTTTTTCTTCTTTTTCATTATTCTTATGTGTATATTCAATTCTATATATATCGTCAAAATTTACTTTTGTCTTCTTCTTCATTATTTCATTATTTTCTTTATTTTCTTCCTTTCCATCATCGCTCCCTCTTTCTATTGTGTTAATTGAATTTATATGATCAGATCTTGTGAAACTACGACTTAACAAATTTTCTAACAACGTAGAACTATCTTTTTTAGAAAATGACATGCTGCTAGTAGACTGGTTTAACAAGCTATTAATTTTTTCACTTAGCTTATTTGAACCTTGTGAACAATATGAACTAATTGAGTTAAAAGAATTCTTTTTTTCCATCTGTTCCATCATTTTTTCTTCTTCCTCAGTTGCACCTTCCTTACCCGGGGGGTCATCCTTCACATATGCTTTTTTACTACCACAATTTTGACCCCTATCATTTCTTTCGCTTCTTTTGCTCCTTTCGCTTCTTTTGCTCCTTTCGCTTCTTTCGCTTCTTTCGCTTCTTTCGCTTCTTTCGCTTCTTTCTCTTCTTTCGCTTCTTTCGCGTCTTTCGTTTCTTTCGCTTCTTTCGCTTCTTTCGTTTCTTTCGCTTCTTTCGCTTCTTTCGCTTCTTTTGCTCCTTTCACTTCTTTCACTTCTTTCACTTCTGTTACTTCTTATGCTTCTTTTGCCCTCCCCTACTACATCTGTTTTCTCATAATTATAGTAATAATCATTGGTATAATTTTTATACTTGTCATACTGCATTATACCTTGTGTGTCATCATTATTGTAAATATCATCAAACTTGTTTTCATAGTAATGCTTGGTGTTTTCATCGTGTACCATACCTTTTTCATCATATACCATACCGTTATCATCATATACCATACCGTTATCATCATATACCATACCGTTATCATCATATACCATACCATTATCATCATATACCATACCGTTATCATCATATACCATACCATTATCATCGTAGTATATGCCATTCTCGTCGTAATACACCCCATTGTTCTCATCGTAATATAAATTACTATACTCATTGTAATATAAATTATTATCGTCGCAGTCATTTGCATCATTATTATCATCGTAATGTTTATAATCGTTAGGGTCCTGATATGCACCATAGTCGTCATCCCTCACACATCTTTCACCTTCCTTATCGGCATAATAGCCATGATCATTTAAGTAGCTATTTTCTAAGTCATAATTTTCTAACCGATCTTCCTCGTTATGTTCATAAAAACTGTTTGACATTTCATCGGCTAGTATGTTATTTTGATTTTTATAATATTTTATGTCATTTCTAAAATAATATAACTTGTTATTATTACCTTTAATATTAGAATTTTTAAAATCTCCTCTTAAGTTCTTCTTTGTTGAACTTACTGTATAATCAAAAGCAGTTGAAAATTTTTTTAATTTTTTTGCGTAATTGTTATTACTGTTCATTATTTTTTGAGGTAAGCTATTATTATTTAGCTTATTCCAATTGTTTACATCATCATAACGATCATATTTGTAAGTATTCTCCTTTTCACATTTATCTTCATTTTTCTGTCCATTTTTGTTTCCATTTGTGTCATCATTTTCATATTCAGCATGCACTGAATCGGCGAATTCCTCTACACCATTCTTTGTGATATGTGTATCTGTCGTTTCGAAATTTTCATTATTTTCATTATTTTCATTATTTTCATTATTTTTATTATTTTCATTATTTTTATTATTTTCATTATTTTTATTATTTTCATTATTTTTATTATTTTCATTATTTTTATTATTTTCATTATTTTTATTATTTTCATTATTTTCATTAATTCTGTTATTGTTTTTGTTTCTGTATGTGTTTCTGTATGTGTTTCTGTATGTGTTGCTGCGTGCGTTGCTGTATGTGTTGCTGCGTGCGTTGCTGTATGTGTTGCTTCGTATGCCGCTGCTCACGTTGCTGCTTTTATTCTTGTCTTCCTTTTCGTTTTCATTATCTACGTACTCTTTCCATGTTCCTGATAAAACATCGAAGTACCACCATTTCGTATTCGTCATATCATAATAGAACTTTATATTATTTGTCATATTGGGATATATTTTTTTTTTTCTTTTTTCTTTTTTTTTTTTTTTTTGTTATTATTGTTATTGTTATTTTTATATATCTTTTCTCCATATCAAAAAGAAGTCTTCAAAATATTTTTTTAATTTTACTATTGCTTTAATGTTTGTAAAAAAAAAAAAAATAAATCATTCTGTACATTATTTTGTTTCTTCTGATATAAGCAACAATCTTTCTTTCATTGAGTTTCTGTAAAGTTCACATTTTTCGCAAAGTGTCAGCTTGATTTTTCTTTTTCACTTTTTCACCTTTACAATTTTTCACCTTTTCACTTTCACTTTTACAATTTTTCACCTTTTCACTTTCACTTTTACAATTTTTCACCTTTTCACTTTCACTTTTACAATTTTTCACCTTTTCACTTTTACAATTTTTCAGATGTTAACTTTTAAACCATTTGTACGTCTTTCACCAAAAAAAACAAGACCCAGATATATTTGTAATGTGAACATTTACACACATACATACGTATATATATCTATATAAGTATACGTATATATGTATATATGCACATATTTATATTGTGTACATAACTGCATGTACATGTTTATACTATATCGTACATATATGCACTCGTACATATACATCTAGTACTTGCGCTACCCCTTAAAATTTCCTTTAAAACAAAAAATTACAACTAAAAGAAAATTAAAAAAAAAGAAGAAAACGATGACATTTTATATCCAACATAGGTTGTAATATTAATAATAAAGACTGGAAATTAAAAAAAAAAAAAAAAAAAAAAAAAATAGAAATTCAAATGGAAATAGAAAAACTGATAGACGTGCTAAGTATGAACGTTTTCATAAGAAATATACGTTGTTTTATTTTATTTTTTCCATTATATGCGAAGATGAAAAAAATAAATAATTCTATTCTTACTACAATTAATCTGTTAAAAAAAAAAAAAAGAAAGAGAGAAAGGAAAGAAGCATGGCTATCTTACGATGTTACTGCTAATGAAACTTCTGTTGGCAAGTGCAAAGTGCAATTTAGAGAAACACACAATATAATAAAAACGGAAACATAATAAAAGGTACGAAAAAAGAACAAATCCATTCGAATAAAAATTATATCTTTATACGAAACATATACATGCTCCGTTTTTATATGCTCTAATTGTGTTTACATTTATATATATATACACATATATATATGTATATGTATTTGTGTACGTAAACAAAAATGTACATATAAACGCGTATTTACGTGCACATTAATATGTGTATACAATTTTTTTTTTTTTTTTGTGTGAAGTATTAAATTGTTATAAAGTGAATAATTTTACTAAAATTTTTTCTTTATTTATTGTTGTAGAATTTTCCACAAATTATAAAGTTCCTTAATATTTGAATGCAATATTTTTTTCTTTTTTTACATGTTAAATTGTTTTTAAAAATAAAAAATATTACACAGATGTTATAAATAGCATTCTCCTATTTGTACAATTTTTATAGTTGGAAAAATTGAAAAAAAATAAATGAAAAGAATTCACATTATATCCAAAAAGGAGGAAAAAGGAAAAAGGAAAAAAGAAAAAAGAAAAAAGAAAAAAGAAAAAACACAAAAAAACAAAAAGATAACAAACCAAAGAAATTATATACAAAATTTTACACCTTATAATATTCAATTCTTTGCAATGATTTCTATACAATATTTCATTTGGAACCACTTTATGACAATCTTTTTTCCAAACAACAAATATTACGTCATTATTGTTAATAGGGAAATATACATTATAGAGAAATTAGTAAAAAAAGAACTTTTTACAGCACATATATACGCATTTACATAAGCATTTATATATTTGTGTATTATATCGAGTAAGTAAAAAACTGCATTTTTTTTTTATTTGCCATTTTTAATATATATTGGCGTAGAAGAAAATTATAGCATTGTTCTTCATTTGATGACATATAAACGTTAAAATTATAACTTCCTGAAAATAACAAAAGCTCCTAAAAAATATCATATGTTGAATGCGCGTGTAGCCTTAAATGAGTATATTTATATATATATATGTATGTATGTATATATGTATATATGTATGTATATATGTATATATGTATATATGTATGTATATATGTATATATGTATATATGTATGTATATATGTATATATGTATGTATATATGTATGTATATATGTATGTAAATATATATATGTTTATATATATGTATGTAAATATATATATGTTTATATATATGTATGTAAATATATATATGTTATATATATATGTATATATATATATATATACAAAAAAAGTCATTAAAGAACAACTGTCGCTTATCTATAAAATAAGAAAAGATAGATTAATGCAAATACCTCTTTCACTTTTCATATAGTAGACATAGAGATATTGCAATTAGTTATAGCCTTTTTTAATTTTACATGAACAGTTCATAAAAAAAAAAAAGAAAATACTAGGAAAATGTAATCCAAATATAGAAGAATAACAAACAAAATAATTTGAAAAAGGCGTGAAAAAAGACGTGAAAAACAACCTGACCAGATCATGCGATAAAATAAATAACTGGTGTTCGACACAATAATGAAAGTATATTTCATAACTCATTTTGTTTTATTTCGATTCCTTTTTTATATCATATGTGCTATTGTTCCACTTTACAAAGACCAGTTATAGTGTACTATTCCGATTCAATACATTCCCTTATAATGAGTAAACTCAAACACAAGTAATTAAAAATGTTGATACAATTTATTTATTTTATTATTATTTTTTTTTTGACATGGCCTATAAAAATTGCAAAAAAACTAGATCCATTATCAACTTAATAACAGAATGAAATACTAATATATCTTCTACAAAACGTTTGAATTAAATTTAACTTTGCATTAGCCATTAGAATTTTGTTTTTCATTTTACTGAAATATAAAGTTGTCATCAAGGGAATACTGATCAAATGAATTTGATTAAGTGTGGGTTAATAAATATATATCAAAAAAAAAAGAAAAAAAATATATGTTAAATTATGAACGATACAGGTTGTTACGCCTTTTTTTTTTTTTTTTTTTTTTTCTTTTTAAAATAATATATAATTCTTAAAAAAGTATATTTTAAAATTCCTTTTTCGACAGAATTATTATGTTTTGACAAATATTAACTAACCAAAAAAAATTACACATAAGCGGGAAGCGATATTGCGGAGAATATTTACATGTTTATACATACATACATACATACATACATACATACATACATACATACATACATACATACATACATACACAGATACATAGCCGCCTGAATGTCCTTTTGCAGACATACAGATTTTTACCTTCAAGTTATGAGATTTAAATTAAAATATTCTTTAAATATTTAACTGAAATTTCTATTAACATTCGTTTAGCAAAATTTTTAATTGATAAATGGATATCTTTTTTTATCCATCACATTTTTTAGCAAAACCTCTTCTCTTAATTCTTCAGATGATGCAATATCTTCATTTTTTCTGCACAAAAAAAAAAAAAGGAAAAAAAAGATATGTTAATTCTAGGATGACATACTAAATCGATTTATTAATTGTATATATTGTTTTAATTTTTAAGCGGTTATATTTTCCGCATATATAGAAATTTTTATTAAACCATTTATAGATATATACATATACGTGTAGACGCTATTTGAAAACCAATGTAAATGTAAAATCAAGCCTTCAAACGTTTTAGAGTATCTATTTTTACGAATAAAAATAAGATATAATGCAAATATATATATATATATTTTTTTTTCAAGTAAAATTACAATTTCTGTTTATGCAAAAATTTCCTTATTTCTCCTTGCGTTTTTTCATCAAAATCGGTTAAATTCTTTTTTGATTCGATTTTTGTTGTGTCGATTTCAGGATCTCCCTTTAATACACAAGGCCACCAATTTTCTCTTTTTTTTTCTAAAAAAAATATTATTTTCTTTTTATCTTCTATATTCCACATACATTCCTGTTTGTTGACTTCTTCATAAAAGGTCCCTTCCAATTTTAGTTCGTCTTGAAAAAGAACAAAAGGAAAAAGGTAAAAAAGAAAATAAAACAGTCAAATATATTTAATCATATCACATTTACTTTATGCATTAGCATATTACTGGTTAGTTTTCTTTTTTTTTTTTTTTTCCTTTTCAGCTTACTCAAGTGACAGACTTTCATATTTTTATTCGATATTTCAACGTTTATTTCGCTAGTTTTAACTTCTTTATACATGGGCATTTCTATGTTTATTTCGTTTAAAGTCTGATTCCAAAAATATTTTTCAGTTTTCCCGCCGTTCCATGTTGATATATGATTTTCACCTAGGCCGCAAAAATGTGCATGCGTACACGCGGGTATATATATATATATATATATGTAAGTGTACATGTATAGGTGTATACATGTATGCTTAGTTATGTAAATGACAATATTTGGAAAAAATGAACATGTACAGGAACAACATTATTATCAGCTTCTTCCATTTTTTATTTTTTTTCGCCCTATAAAAAAATATTTTGTTATGTTACTTGTAACGGTATTAAATGGAATTGGTGCAGAGTCTCTTTTTTCTTGCTCCGCCTTTTGTGTATTCTTAGTCTCTAGAATTTTAAAATTATTTAATTTTTTTAATTCATCGCAAGGTGGTAAATATTTATTTTTTATTTCTTCATTTTCAATTATATAAGGTTGTTCTTTAATTATATAATTTAATTGATGTTTTCGAAATAATTTCATTAAATTTTGTTCCCTGTTATGTGCTTTAAACCCACGTCTATTATTACTTAAAATGTTTTTTAGTATATCGCCATCATATCTTTTAGATAGAGTTTGTATATCGTCTTCACTCATCATTAAATGAAAATAATCAGTCTTACATTCTAGAAATGATAAAAACGTTTCTATTAAATCATCTATGGAGGTAAAATCTTGGGCTATAGCCATCAACATATTTTCATGTTTTTCGCTTTTCATATTTTTTATTTTAAGTAAAAACAGTAGCGTTAAATGTTTCTTGATTTTTCTCATAAATGTGGTTACAAAAAAGGAAAAAAAAAGTAATGAGCCAAAAATGGCACAGCTTACAATTAATAGGCTAAAAATGGATATGCTTTCACAATAAATGGGCTAAAAATGGATATGCTTTTACAATGAAATTGCTTACAGTGAAAACGCTTTTACAATGAGTATTCTCACAATACATATGCTTACAGTGAATAGACTAAAAATGGAGAGGCTTTAAAATGAGAAAACTGATAAATAAACAAAGTAAAACTTGAAACCAAATAAATTTCTTAGAATATTTTCCTAAATTTAAATATAGTGCAATTTAATTATATATTATTAAAATAAAACAACATATCATCAATACACGGAGTTAAAATGTGTTTTTGCCTACTTGACAGTAGTGATGTTCTTATGTTTAAAAGGAACAAATTTTGCACTGTTCAAATTATGTAAGAGCCATATTCGACTTTGTATTTTTATATTTAAAAAACTTAAAACTTCTTTTAATATTTATTTTTCAACTTTTAAATTTGTTCTCCCTTTTTCTGACATTTCTTAAGCACGTTTCTTTTTTTTCTTTTTTTGACATTTCCTTAATATACTTCTTTTTTTCTTTTCTTTTTCTTTTTCGCACTGTGATATTTTTAAAACGACCTTACATTTTTTAATATTTTATTTTATTATATTTTTTTAACTTAAATGTAATAAATGTGTGCTAAATATAATAAGTATGGCAAATTGAAAAAACACAGCATGCAAGTAGGCAACATTCGCAATATAAAAAATATATGTGTAATATGTATATATATATATGTATATGTAAGATGATTTATTGATATGTAAAATATGAAAAAAAGGGGAAAAAACAATGAAACAAAAAAAAAAATGCTTCCTCTGCATATAATATACACCAGTTGTTAAAATAAATATATAAGGGACAAATTTTGATAAAATATGTTTAAAAATTTTTGATATTTTAAAATAATTTTTAATAAATATGCAGGAGATAATTTTTTAATTTGTTCACTGTGTGAAATTTCCATATTTTTCATTTTTTTTTTTTTTTTTAATGATATATGGTAGGCCAATTTTCCAATTTTTAAAAAATGAACAGTTCGAAAAATATTTGTTTTTTAATTAGCCAACAAAATGGCGTGATAGTTTTATTTGTTATCTACATGTTATCAAATAAAAGATTGATAAGATACTACTAATATATAGGCTACTCAAATGTAACACTTAAAACTACTAAAACTGTATTAAGCTGCTAGATTGTTATTAATTCCTTTTTATGCGTATGGTTCATATCGTATACCTTAACATTTTTTTCTACATTTATGAAATAACTATTAAAAAGCAGGAAAGGTGGTTTGTTAATAATTAAAATAAAATAAAAAATTAAAAAAATAAAAAAAGGGGAAATGAAGTGATGAAAAAAACACGTATTTTATTTTATGTAATACGTAAATTTTGCTATTTAAAATATTTTTTTTTTTTTTTTTTGTCTACAAGAGTCTAAAAAAATGGCATGAAAAAAAAAAAAAAAATAAACATTCCTATTGAGTTGTATTATGTACGTATAAAGTACTCTCTTACTTATACATATTTGTTCATATATACGCAAAGGAATAGTTATTTAATTATATATCCTACTGATACATAATAAATAAAGGACACACAAAAAATGTATAATTTAAAAACAAAACTGAGTATTATATATGACAGCAATTTTAAAATAATCAAGTTAAATTAAAATTTTTCCAATTTATAATTTTTTTTTTTTTTTTTTTTTTAATTTCTTTAAAAAACTACAAATTACCAAATATGTTCTACAAAAACAAGGGGATATCATGAATACAATAGTTTTGTAAAAAAATAAAACGCAACTATCAACTAGTTGTATACATGTACAATGTATGTGTACAACATATAATTTAGTAAATACTTCAAATTTTTAATGATTGAGTTGAAAAGTATAACAATTCCACATAAAAAATACGAATTAAAAGTATCGATATTATATATAAAAAAAAAAAAAAATTAAACTTTCTCATATATTTTTTACATGTAGATTTATTAATTTTTTCAATTGTTAATTATTATTAATATATTCGTGATCTACAAACGTTAAAAAAGGGATGCTATTTTTTTTTTTTTTTTGTGTATATATATCTCATATTTATAAGGAAAAAATATTTTTTCCATTAAAAGATATTATGTTATATGTATATATATATATATATGATACATGCATATATAATATCTCTATATATGTAACGTTTTATGTAGAATTTCATTTTATTCTCATTATTTTATGTATATGATGACTTATACACTCTTTCACTTGAATTTTGCTGGTACATGGAAAGGCTAGGTGTCCGTTGCAAGTAAACGCTGCATTAATATTTTTCGAACGGAAAAATGTAGATGTATTTTTGCTAATATGATACATATTTATATAAATATATATGTTGTATGTATATAATTAAATTTATACATAAAATATAATATTACTTACATGCTATATGTAAGCATGTAAAATGCTTATGCAGTTATTTTGTGCATTTTTTAACAACAAAACTGCTATTTTTTTGTACTAATTGTTATTCATTTTAAAGTAAATTTAAAAAAGAAAAATCTGTATACTGTAATAACTTTATAGTTATTCTTAAAACTCCTTTAAAAAAGCTATATACATCTTTCCGCCCCGTCCCCCACCTTTTTATATATAAGATGAGAATAACAAAATCAATGGAAAAAAAAAAAAAAAAAAAAAAAAAAGCTTGTTTAATACCATTTAACCTCTTCTTATCAGATTGCATGCGATCCTTTTTTTTTTTTTTTTTTTTTTTTATTGGCCTTTTTAAGGATTTATAGCCATAAATAAAAACAAGATAAAAAAGTAAATATAATAAATGTATAATAAAAAATGACGTTTAACACCTGAAGAAAACATAACACTGTATTCTAAATATATATATAGGTACATAAACAATGTATGTATATAACAAATAACACCCATGTGTTTTCATCATAAAAAAAAAAATTTTTTTTTCGCATACATATATATACAAACATACATTCATTTATACATACCCTTAATTAAGATAATTTTTTATGGTGTTTCACTTATTGTTATATAATAAACATACTTACATTTCATTAAATCTTGGAATAAATTTATTTTGATATTAAAAAATAGAAGTTATTATAAAATAAAAATAATATATTATATTCGAAGAAAATTGCCCTACCCAATCCACAATAAAATTTCAAAATTTAACTTAAGAAATAATTTGTAAAGGAAAACAAAAACTTTAATTGTTTATTTTTAATTTGCGAAAACACATATTTGTTAAACTTATTTTTAAAGTTTTATAATAACATCATATAGAAAGAAGATAATTTTTTTGAAAAAAAAAAAAAAATATAGTACAAAATGTTTTACGGTAAGTATATAATTAAACAACTCAAAAATGTATGATGCTATTTGTTCTATATTAGATAATGTATTTTAAAAAAGGAATAATTACATACTCTACATTTTAAATATATTCATATATATATATATATATATATATATATATGTTTGATTATATGTATACATTTACATATATAATATATATATGCATACTGTAAATGCGCGTGTACTTTATCTTATACATATGCTATACACCATTGTGAATATGCTTAAGGTACATATTAACTAGGGTTTAATTTAATTGGATAAGATTGACTTTTTTTTTTTTTTTTTTTTTGTACTAACTTATGCATGGTTTATGAGTAAATATAAATGAATTTTGTAAGCATGTTTATATATGTGCTGTATGTGTACGCATATATACATACATATGTACATATATATATATATATGTATATTCACATGTACATATAGTGAACATATATACAATGGCGTACACTCAACATTGTAAAAGTGCTCATGTATGAATGTTTAAAATGTTTACATTGTAATTATGTATGTGAACATGGTTAATACATTTATAGTGTAAGTGTGAAAATTTATGCGCAGTTAATATATTTCAATGGTACATGTGAAAATTTACGCACCGTTCATATATTTAAATTGTACATGTGAAAATATATGCACTGTTCATATATTTCATTTGTGCATGTGAAAATTTATGCACTGTTCATATATTTCAATTGTACATGTGAAAATTTATGCACGGTTCACATTTATGTTCTGTGTAAATATTTATGCATGGATAATGTATGTACATTCCGTAATTATGAACTGTAAATATGATCATTTATGAGCGGCTAATAAATGCTTATGTTGTTTTTTTTTTTTTTTTTAATGAACAGGCAAAGTGATAAAAGCGGACGAAACGGTAGTTCCAGAAATTAAGGACGGGTATTCAGTTATTCACCTGTCAAGGGCATGTTTAAACAATCCACAAGATGAAGGAAAGTTATATGTACAGGTAGAAGATGCAAATGGCTGTTATAATATTTGCTGTTTACAGAAAAACGTATGCGAAGATACTGCATTAGATATATTTTTGATGTTGGAAAATGATGTAAAAATAAAAACAAGTGGAAGTGCAAATGAAGTACATATTGTTGGTTATTATGAAGTTTCATTTGGTCAAGATAATTTAGATGAAGATGAAGAGGAGTTTGAAGAAGATGATGAATATGAAAATGAGGAAGTAAGAATGTTAACAAAAAAAAATACATTAAAAAATTCACTTTCAAATGGACTTAATAAAAAAAAAAAAGATACAGCAGCTGATGAAGATGATGAAACAAACGTTGGTAAAAATGATGATGAAGAGGATGAAGAAGATGACGATGATGATGAAGATGATGAAGACGAAGATGATGATGAAGAAGATGATGAAGAAGATGATGATGAAGAAGGTGAGGAAGAGGATGAAGAAGAAGATGAAGAGGGGGATGAAGACGAAGACGAAGAAGAAGGGGATGAAGATGAGGAAGAGGAAGAAGGAGATGAAGACGAAGAGGATGCAGGTACAAAAAATAAAGGAGATAAAAAAGAAAAAGGACAAAAAAAGAATAAAAATAAAAGATCTTTAGATAATAAAAATGATGCACCATCTAAAAAAACAAAATTAGGTGATGAAAGTCAATTTGAAAAAGATCTTGTTGCATTTTTAAAAAAAAATGGAAAGACTAAATTAACCGAGTTAGGAAAGGTAAAGAAACCAGAAGGACTCAAAGTTAAATTAGGTTTCTTTATTAAAAAGCGTTCAGGCGTTTTTAAATTTGATAATGATAGCCAAACTGTATCCTTGAAATAAACGTGAGAGTTCATGTTTTACTTTTTTATTTCTATTTTTAAATAAGGACAAAAATTAATCGCAACACGTGTGCAAAGCTTATTTGTAGAAATGTATGTGCAGTATAAAATATATATATATATATATATACATATGTAATATGTATAATAAATATAGATAATATATGTGTGTATATATATATTTATGTTTATATGCACTTATTCATGTTTACTCATCTGGTGTTTATGTATTCATGTTTCATTATTGTTGACCATTTATAGATTTTATTAATGTATACTATATGTATGTATTTATGTTTTATGTATGTGTTTATGAATACCAGAGAGTACTTTTAATATGTTACTTTTTCTCCCCCCATTTTTTAAATCAACAAGCATTTTATTATTTACTTAGAGTTCGCATTCCTTCCTATTTATTATAGTAGTAATAGACCCTATCAATTTTGAACATTCTCTCATGTAATATTATTATATGTATATATATATATATATATATATATATATATATGTATTGGGTATATATATGTGTGTGTGCATAAGTAATACGTAAATAACTTTTAGTAAGACAAATGATTTTACTGCAATTTACATAAACGCATCAAAAGGGTGCAGTACGTATATATATATATATATATATATATATATATATATATATATATATATATATATATATACATATATATTTGTGTATATTTACAGTGCGTATGGGGTTGTAATACTGTTTATATGTGTGTGTACACTATATTTTGTCATAGCGAATTTTTTTATTTAGAGACCAACTTTTTGAACAATAGACCTTTTTTTTTAAAAAGTTTTTTATTTAATAATTACGAAAAAAAAAAAAAAAGAGAATACATTAATATATTTTTATAAATTGAACTTTTAAAATAATTATTAAATTTTTGAAATATCAATTTTTTAATAATAAATATATACACCTTTTTGTACGAAGCAATTATTGTGTTCACTAATCGTCCTTCAACTGTCAACCTTCCAAAATATCTACACATTTTTTAAATAAAATTTGAAACGAATATTTTACAAATTACCTTTTTTTTTTTGTTCATGAAATTTAATAATCCACAAAAGAGAAGTTTTTTGATGTATACTCTTAAGGCATAACACTTTGGGGTGTGAAAAAACTATTCTCAAAAATATATGCAAATTATTTCATTTACTATTATTATACATATAAAATATGCGGGAATTTTTACATAGGTATAGATCATTTTAAAATTAATATTATAAGTTCTTTTTTTGTTTTATTTTGTTTTATTCTGTTTTGTTTTGTTTTGTTCTGTTTTGTTTTGTTTTGTTCTGTTTTGTTTTGTTTTATTTTGTTTTGTTTTGTTTTGTTTTATTTTGTTTTGTTTTTTATTTTGTTTTGTTTTGTTTTATTCGGATTTGTTTTTTTGTTTTTTTTTTATTTCTTTTTCGTTTGATTTTTTCTTACCTTTTTTTCTTTTTTTTTTTGCTGTTTATGTTTATATGAATAAATAAGAAACTTTCTTAGGACAAATTTATAAATTTTCATTTAAGGACAACACTTATTATTATACGCTTGAAAAAATATGTTAAAAAAAATTTATACATATATATATAGTATTTATTATAAAATTTAATAAAAAAAAAAAAAAAGCAAGTCGCTTTTAAAATAGTACAAATATATATGTGTAATGGAAAAAGAATTTCTAAATAAGTAAACAATTATACAAAATACTGAAAATTAAAAAAGAGATAATTACATAAATTTAAAATATATTAATGTCCATAATTATAGTGGTAACCTTTTTCTAATAAGTACCATAGTGGTTCGATTCTCTCAATCTTTGTTTCAAGCTAGAAAAAAGTAAAAAAAAAAAAAAAAAAAAAATTATATATATGTACACATTTTTATAAATACCATTGAATTTTTTTAATTTTTTTTCACATTTTTCTTCACGTATATTCTTTCTTTTGTTTTTTTGTTTCTATTCTCATGCATTTATGCAATTTATACTTTTGATCATTCACTTGTTTATTCATTTTTTTTCCTCCTTTTTTAAATATTTCATTTATTACAAGTAATAGTCAGGATCTTCAGCATTTTTGCTATGAATATTCTTTACATTTCTCGAGTTGTAATCACAATGATCAAACTCGTAATCATCATTGTATATATTAACGGTATTTATATCTGAAATGGAAAATAATATTAAAACGTGTATATATGCATACATACATACATACATACACACAAACATGCATACATAATACATACAAACATACATACATAATACATAATACATACAAACATACATACATAATACATACAAACATACATACATAATACATACAAACATACAACATTTATACATATACACATAAATATCTTTTTTTAATTTCGCAAAAGCTGCATTTATATTTAACGAGCTTAGATAGCTTTATTCATGAATGGATGGAATTTGAAACATCCACATATTTTAAAATTACATGCCACTCTATTAGTGTTAATAAATTTATTCATTATTACGTTATAATTTACGCTTTTCTATATTTTTTTATTTTATTTTGTCTATTAAATTAAAGAACAACGTGTACAATAAAATTTCAATAATTATTTTTCTATGTTCATTTTAATAAGTTGGTGTGTGTTTGTGTGTTTGTGTGTTCGTATGTCTTTTAGTTACTCATCAAAATTTTTTTTACGAATTTACACATGTAAAGACTTGCAAAGTCATTAGTTATCTATCTATATAAATATATACACACATATATATATACATAAATACGCATCTATACATATATGTATACTTATGTACATATGTAATGTTAAAAAATTATTAAGAAGGGGGGGGTGAATAATTACTATTATCATCATCCGCTTTGTAATTATCCTAAAAAATAAAAACAAACAAAAGGAATATAAAACAAAATAAAACAATACAGGTATATATAATTAAATATAAAGCTATATTGTATGGATAAAAAAAAAAAAAGAAAAAAAAAGCACATATACATAAGTATTATATATATATATATATATATATTATATTCATACATGTATGTATCATTATTTTTCAAAAATACAAAAACGTTCAGTACAGTACAATAAAGGATGCATCATGCATTTCTTATATAAATTTTACCTTCATGTTGTAATTGTCGTAACTTCTTTCCATGTTTTCACAATTATACAAATCATTTTTTCTTTTTATATTCATATTATGTCCTTGATAAATTCTAACATAAAAAATAAAACACGGAGATAAAAAAAAAAAAAAAATTAAATTATTAAAATAAATATACCAAAATGCACAGTATGAGCAACATTCATTTCGCATTTTCTTGATCTCTTCTTCATTCGCTTATTCTCTCTAGCTCAATTTCTTATTTTATTTTTTCTTTTATATACAATGAATTGTACACAAATGTTTTTAATCAGATTTGTACATATATATTTACACTTATATAATAAATGTTCATATATATATTGCACATACAACATATTTATGTATCTTCAGATATATACGTATATATATACATACATATACACACAAGCGTATCGATATGTACGTACGTAAGTATGTTTGCACGTATATATATATATATATATATATATATACATGTAATGTATACGTAGCAAGGTATGGACAGTATACGAGCAAATTGTCAAACTAATACACCAAAAACATGACAAAATGTAAATCATCCTATATTTAAAAAAAAAGGATATACACTTATTTTTTTGAACAACTAATATATTCATGTATTAATAAGCATATGTATTCTTAAAAATTTATAAACAGCTGAAAGGTACACACACTCTGATTAACCACAGCACACACATTACACATATAAATATATTCAAGCACATCATGTATGCATTTAGGAATAAACATATATATACAATATTTACTACATATACAAAATTAAATACGATAAGTGGTAACACTTAAGAGAAGTTGGACATACATGCACGCGGTACACCATTATACAATATACAATTGCACACGGGGGGAAAGGCGAAATAAAAAAAAAAAAAAAAATTTTGCCTTTTTTTCATTATATAGCTCTAAAAATTAATTTTTAAAATTTTCTTAAAACTAAAAAAAATTTATCATCAAAAGGAATGATTACTATATACAAATGTAAAAAATGAAAAGAAAATTTCTTTCCCTTTCTTCTCTTCTCTTTTTTTTTTTTTTTTTTTTTTTTGTCCCCCCTCTTTTTCACACCAAACGGGAAAATGGTTTTCACAAAAATCATTAAACATGAAGACTCGATAATTGGAAACTTCCTTAAGAATACAAGATGCGCAAGTGTGTTGTTTACATAACTACATATATATATATATATATATACAAAAACATATATAACCACCTACTCAAGCAAATATGCCGATATATACAATATAATACATACGTATATATACATAAACACACATATAAACACATATACATAGGTATACATATAACATATGGACTAAGCTGCTGTATTTACTTTTTGTTATAGTTGTTCATTGGGGGTGGCACAGGAATGCTCTGTTGGTACATGTTATTCCTCATGTTGTTGTTATAGGCTCCATTAATATAAGGGTTCATCATATTAGTAGAAAGATTTGGATTAACATTAATAGGAATAGTAGGCATGCTGTTTTGAACATTCTGTGATAAGTTATTAGGAATACCCTTAAAATTATTAACAAATGGAAAATTTCCTTGTTTATAATTCATATTTTGATTAGGTATATTAACATTATTTGGTTGCATGGTTAAATTTGTAGGAGGAGGTGGAGGTAGGTTCATATTTCCTTTTTTATTTAATCCATAATTCATATTATTTTGCATAAGATTATTTTTATATTGTTGTTGGAAATCATTTTTCGATGGTTTGTTTTTATATTTCCCTCCTTTATATTTAATAACATTCATTACATTGTTCATATTTTTCATCATGTTCATATTATTCATGTTCATATTATTCATGTTCATATTATTCATGTTCATATTATTCATATTCATATTGTTCATATTCATATTGTTCATATTCATAGACATATTATTCATCATATCTTTTTTCATTTTGTTATCCCCTTTCCATCCAGATATTCTTGGATCATATTTAAGTGTAAGTCGAGAAATTAAAATACTTTTACTATTAACTGAATATAATTTAAACAAAAAGCATTCATTTACATGACCCAACTTTTCGATTGGATAATCAAATACTTGCGGAGGAATTTTCAAAACGTTATATTCATCTGGATCTTCTACTTTTTCCCTTGATTCGTCATTCTCCCCACTGTTCTGATCATTTCTGTCCTTATTGTTATCTATATTGTTGTCCTTATTATTGTTCGTGTTGCTATCACTATTGTTATCTTTATTGCTGTCCTTTTTACTGTCTTTATTACTTTCGTTGTTATTATCTTTATTTCTCTCGTTTGCACCATCCTTAACGTTTACATTTCCACTAGCATTTTCATTGTCATCATCTTGTCGTTTCTCTTCCTGATTTCCGCAAACGGAACTATTCAATTGATTATTACTTTCATCGTTTTTCTTGTTCATGATATTACTACCATTTTGGTCAGTATCAATATTGGTAGTATCCTCAGATGTGTTACTTACTTTATTACTTTTATTCTTATTATTACTACTCATGTTACTGTTATTATTGGCTAGCTCTGTCATCTTAAAGCAGTAATATTTACACGTCTTAATCCACTCGGGAAATTCATTTACAATTGGCATGTTAAATAGAACAGGCAGCCAATTAGAGTATGCAGAAAAATTTAGTTTATAATCCTTGCTATTATCTCTATACACATTACAAAATTTAGCTAATTTTTTCGGTTCTATGGATAAAAAGGGTAGTTTCGATTTCTTGTTATGCACATCTGTGCTACCGTGTGCTGATAAAGCATTTTTATTACTACTATTGTTATCATTATTATTAGCAGCAGCGTTATTGTTAACACTGCTATTATTGTTACTATTATTGTTACTATTATTATTATTATTGATGCTACTTCCGCTATTATTATTATCATCACTACTAGAATTATCCTCCGGGAATAGTAAATAGACGTAACCATCCGGCTTTATTATATTTTTACTACTTTTTAAAAAACTAAAACAAAATAAATGTAAACGTAACTTAAACATTTCTGTTTGTGGATCAATAAAATCTGGATATCCGTGAAATGACAATCCAGGTAAAATATAATACAGTTCATCAAATGTATTTGGAGGAAATTTCGATTTTAGTTGAACAGGATTAATACCATAATGAATTACTACATTCTTATATAATGATTGTATATTGTTTTTACTTTCCTGTTTTAACTCATTTTCTTTCAAACAACTACAAACTTCTACTATGTCGTTTTCATGCTCCAACAAAAATCCGTTACAGAAGCTAAAGTTTTCATCTCCGAACAGTAATATTCTCTGTACAAAGGGGGGAGAGAAAAAAAAAAATGAACAAAAAATGAACAAAAAATGAACAAAAAATGAACAAAAAATTAATAAATAATAATTAAAAATTAAATTGATACAAGTACTATGCCAAAAAATTTAACGCATTGCATAAAGCGCGCATATAATCACTGCAGTGTACGCAGTAAAACAAACATAAAAGTGATGCAAGCATATATTGTTTACACACTGTTATTATAATTATGCACCCGTTATGAGTATATATTATACAAACACGAAAGATGGATAAATAAACAGAGCAAAATGAAACACGAATAAGTAAATACAAAAAAAAAAAAATATTTTGGACTGAATGTAATGAAACAACTTGAATAAAATAAATATATAAACGCTTAAGGATTATCTTAATTTTTGTGCACAAATTGTTACATAAAAAATAAGGGAAAAAACAGGCGTGTATATTTATGACTAAAAATGGTATATACATAAACATATATATATATATATATATAGATATATGCAAGCTGATGTAGCATAACACGCAGCAACAATACGCCCATCCATGCATACATACGTATATGTATATATATAGATATGCGCGTATATGTAGAGCCGCTACTTCCGTGCTGATTTTCTAATTTTCTAATTTTCTAATTTTCTAATTTTCTGATTTTCTGATTTTCTTATTATCACCTTTTCCACGTATCTTCGTGAAAACGCACAGGCATATGTATGTACATAATAGATAGTTAAACAAATACAAAGTCATGTACACATATTCGTATGCATCTTACTACTATTGCTACTATTATACAAATAATATATATATATATATATATATATATATAGTTGTTCCGACTTACCATTTTAACATAAAACGTTAAAAAAAAAATTTAAGGTTAATAAGCTAGAGGCACTGTTTTATTTTTAATAATTATCAAATAGTCCGAACTAACTTGAAATAATATATCTTTTTTTTTAAATAACGAATCCTGCTCCTGTTTCATGTAAAAGGTGATATCTACTTTATTTTGTTATACTTAATTTTGATTCTTCTTTATTTTTACTCTGTTCAATTTTTACTGTTCAGTTTTATATTAATTATTTTTCTTTTCAATCTTTTATGGTTATATTAATATGTACTTAATTTTTTTTTTTTTTTAGAATTTTTTTTCTTATACACTTTATTATTAATCTTCTTTTTTCCTCTCTCTTTTTTTTTCTTATTTTACTATATCTTACTTTTTCTCTTAATTTACTATATCTTACTTTTTCTCTTAATTTACTATATCTTACTTTTTCTCTTAATTTACTATATCTTATTTTTTCTCTTAATTTACTATATCTTATTTTTTCTCTTAATTTACTATATCTTATTTTTTCTCTTAATTTACTGTATCTTATTTTACTTTATCCTATTTTACTATTTTAAATAACTACTTATAAATTAAAAATTTAATTTTTAAATCGTACTTTTTTTTTTAGATACATATAAAGAAAATTTTATGGTCATAATTGTGGGGCTATGTAAAAACAATTTTCTTAAAAAAGCTGCAATCAGTTACTCAAAATATATATATACTTTATATATGTACTTATATATACTTACTGCATATATTAACTTATTATATATAAATATATATCATATATTCTCATCAAATAGGTAATTACTGTACCTTTCCTTATGTTCTCTTTTAAATGTTATATATATATATATATATATATATATATATATATATATATTTATTATTATTATTATTTATTATAGTTAAAATAAATATGCATAGAATATTATTATGTACTTGAATATTCAGCGTACATGTACGTACACGTATACTTATACATATATATGTATTATATATATGATGTATAACTATATTTAAAATTTGTACTACATAAGTATATATAAAATATATATATACATATATACGTATATATGTACATATAATACTAGTACAGTTTTTTCTTAATACGTCATATAAATAGTGTACAATAAAAATACAATAACTTTGAATTTTTCTTTTGTAATTCTCAATATATTTATCTAATTCGTTCTCAGTTTTGCCATTTTAGTTCTCACTTGTGTTCATTTATGTATGTATATATATAAATATATATATGTATATACATATGAATAATACGCTTCTAAAATGTATGTTTATGTAAGTATATATATATATATATATTATGAATATTTAAATAAAAGTACATTTTATTACATTTTTCTTTACTCATTTCTTCTGAAAAATAATGTATAAATATATAAATGATATAAATGGATATTAAAAAATAAATCTTTTAACTACAAAAAAATTAACCATACATTTTTTCTTAAAAACTCTAAAATATTTTGATAAAAAACGAATTTATCTTTTTTCCTTTTAACAAGAAATTTTTTTTTTTTTTTATACAAATTATTTTAGTTATTCAAATTTAAAATAAATATTTTTACTATTTTTCTTTTTTAAAAAAAAAAATTTGTGTATATTTTTAATGAGCATACATCCATCTTACATATATGTATATGTATATGCATATGTATATGCATATGTATATGTATATGCATATGTATATGTATATGCATATGTATATATATATATATATATATATATATATATATATATATATATATATATGTATACTTACTGTTATACACGATCGTAAATACATTTAACACGTCATGTACGAGTAAATATAAAATTTTATAAAAAAAAGTTAATGCAACGAACAATGAGTATATAGAAAAATCAAAAGGAAAAAATAGTACATTCATAATGTATTATGTACATATATATATATATATATATATATATATATATATATACTACTATATGTATGTATTAATAATGCCCCTTTTTTGCTATTTTCGTTTTTTCTTTACTAAACTATCACATGTATACTGTTTTCCTTATTCTTTATTTTTTCTCCTTTTTTTATGTTTCATTTTTTGCAATCATATTTTCCCCCAAATCGTTTTTGTATTATTACCCCCTATGTGTAATTATAGCTATTTAATAATTAGCCAAAAAGAATGATAGAATAAAGAATTAAAAAAATCAAAAAAAAAGAAAAACAAAAAAACAAAAAATAAAAAAAACAAAAAAACAAAAAAACAAAAAAACAAAAAATATGTAAGTACTTTTTTTATTTTTTTTATTAAAAAGAGATGTCAAAATACATGTTTATTTACATATGATGAAAAAATTAATATTTTTTCCCAATCCATTTAAAAAAAAAATAAAATAACTACACTCATAATAACTAACAAATGTATTGGACATAATGTAAAGAGTTCACTGGATGTATCATCCATAAACATTTTGTTATGATTTATATGAACGTAGCTCTAAATAATTTTTAATATAAAGTTTTCCTAACAGGCGTACACTTAATTATGTAAACGCATCATTTATGTATATATATATGTAAATGTATATGTGTATATATATGTAAATGTATATGTGTATATATATGTAAATGTATATGTGTACTTATATACATTCAAATGTACATCTGTATATATTCGTGTATATTTGCATTTGTCACTATCTATTTAGTTTATAGCGCTTTAAAAAAATTACTCGTATAGTAATAGAACTTCCTCTACCTAATTCAATAACATTACGGAGATGTACGTTTTTCCTTTTTTTATTTCTTTTATTTTTATCTCTTCCGTCTTTTCTTTTATATTCTTTTCATTTTCATTTTCATTTTCATTTTCTTTTTCTTTTTCATTTTCATTTTCATTTTCTTTTTTTTTGTTACAAAAAATTTAATATAACATGGTGCACAAGAAACACCCAAAACATTTAGTAAAAATTTTATGGAATGTATGTACTTTAACGTATAATGGAGAATAATTTAACTTTTTAAAAAAGTAGCAGATCAGCAAAATTTATAAAATTAAAATATATGTCAGCCAGTGTTCGGAAAATTTCAGTCGAGCTACCGCAAGAGAGATGGTTCCACTTGCTTTATTAAAAAGAAAAAAAAAAAAAAATAAAAAAAAAATAATAATAATAATAATAATAATAATAATAATAATAATAATAATAAAATAAATCAAAATAAAGTCAAAACAAAATAAAACAAAATGACAATTTCTTGTAAAATCATTTTTTTTCTAACCTTCTGGCTGATTTACAGTTTTGTGCTTTATTTTGTTTAAAATTATTTCCTTAATTTTTCTATCAACTTTGCTGCATAATTTTTTTTTTTTTTTTTTTTTTTGGGGGGTATGGGGGAACACCTTATATATAATGATAAAGTGCTACTTTAACAGTATCCACTACTTTTGTAGCGTTATCGACTTTAGCAATTTCAACAACTTCAACAATTTCAGTTTCATATGCGCCTGTAGATTTGTCCGTAGAAATTCCTTAAAATGTTATTCGAAAAAGGAATGAATGGATAAATAGAAAAGATCTAGCTTGGTCCAACTTCCAAAAGTTTGATATTACATATTATTATATACATGCGTTTTCATATGTATGTATGTATGCAATGGGCATATTTACAGCTGTACGCACACATACGTGAACACGTACATACTAAAATGGACGAGTTTAAAACTGTAAACCGTTAACAAAATTAAAGTTTTATGCTTTAGGCTAAAATATCTTCAAATGTATTTTATACGCATTATATTACTATGCTATATACAAAAATTAAAATTAATAAGAAAAAAAAATTGTTTTAAAATTATGATGAGAATGATTTAAGAATAAAGTAAAATTTTGGAAAATTTAGTTGTTACGATGAAAAATAGATACTTAAAAAAAAAATAATAATAATAAAATAATTAGCTTCAAAATATGCATAAGACAAAGAAGGGAGCAGTTTCACAATATAATAATAAGTGAAAGGGTAAATATGCGCCCATATTTACTCGTATGCAGGAGGGGTTTATATATATATATATATATGAACACAAATGTAGACCTGCACGCGTGCATGTATGTGGATATATAAAATAACGTAATACGCTGCATACAAAAAAAAAAAAAAAAAAAAAAAGAAAAAGGTGGATGGTACTACCATTTTCCTTCAAAATGTTTTACCTTTATACCGCTTAATCTTTTTTAAACAAATTTTTGAAAAAATGCTTTATTTTTTTCTTGCCTTTTATTGAGTTGCTATTTTGGTTTTCATCCTTATTGTTATTAAAAAAAAGGTTCTCCCTCGAACGATTATTTGCTTTTTCATTATTATTCCATACATTATGACTGCTCCTATTATTATTAGTTATCTTACCTGAGTACCTGTGTTTGTCATTCTTGTCATTACAATAATTTTTATGAGTGTTATATTTTTCGTTATGCAGTTTTCTAATATCATTCAAAGCTTGTTGTTCTTGCATATTTTTTTGATGAATAACAAGTAGTTTATTATTCGTAGCTGGTGCAATACTGTTCGATAAATTTTGTAAATTTTTTATTTTTTCTAAAAATAATTTATTATTAGAATGATCATTTTGATTTATTTGTTCTCTTTTATCTTCCGCTTGGTAGGTTTTCACACTACTGGTACTAATTCGTGGTACCTTTTTATTCATCATGTTCATAATAATATTAACAGAGGATAAAACAAAGTCGAACAATATAGACTCCTTATCCGTAAGATTATTTTCAAATTTCCATATCATATGATCATACTGACAGGTTGAATCACTACGTTCATCATCAAGTTGCGCATCGTTTTGATATTGCACATCCGTATTAGCATAATTTGTGTTAAAGCTTAGTATCTCAAATAATAATTTGGATAAATTAAATATATCATCACTTGTTAAAAAGGTATTTCTTATCTGACTATTACTAAATTTAATAGTTTTGAATTTCTCTTCTTTCGAATGATAACTTATATTGCTAAGCAATTTATATAATACTATAAAAAAATTTTCAAAATGTAATTCTTGTTCTTGTATTGCTATCTTTTTTTCTTTATAATGACTTATTAATTGTAATATAATTCTATCTAATACAATTGTCAAGTTGACAAGCACGTCTTCACCTATCGTATAGAAGTTTTTGGAAGCTATATTTCGTTTTATGTGTTCGTTCTCTAGTAAAGGCTTTCGAAACAGTACTTCCAAAAATGTTCTGTTCGTTTTTTCCACGCAATTATTTTTCATCTCCTCATTTTCATCCTTACCCTCTTCTTCTTCCTCAGTGAAGTGGTGCCCTTTGTCCATTTGTCCATACTTGTTTTGAGAGCATTCATTTTGCAATATTTTGTCTTTTAGATTCTTAAGCAATATATCCTGTTCACTGCATGAAGTTATCTCCTTTTTGTCATCTAACCATTCCTTCTTTTCCTGTTCTATTTTGAAGTGATTCCCCTTGCTATTTAAATTTACTACTGCTCCTTTTTTGTCTTCCCCTTTCTTTATCCCTCCCTCATAGCTAGTACTCCTTTCCTCCTCGATACCGCACCTTTTGTGGCTCCTAGTTCTGCTACTGTTACTGCTACTGTTACTGCTACTGTTACTACCACTGCTCCTTTTACTATCACTTCTCCTTTTACTATCACTGCTCCTTTTACTATCACTTCTCCTTTTACTATCACTGCTCCTTTTACTACTATTAATATTACCATAACTATTGCAATTGTCACTGTGTGCACGTATACTATGATTCCTTTTATTTTTTAAAACATTTTTTTGATGATCCCTTTTGCCGTTTCTACAATTTATTGCTCCTTTGAAGTTTATTTCCTCCTCGTTTAAGTTTACTTCTCCCTTCTCATAACCATGCAAAGCATTCTCATTATGCATGCATTCACCTTCTTCTCTTTTGTCATGTTGAAGATCCATATATCCATCATCCTCTTTTCCATTAATTTTCGATATAATATTCATCAATTCCATCAACGCATTGTCATCTATTTGATACGCTTCTTTCCCTTGAGACTCACATGACTGTAATTTATTATGAAAATATAATTTTGTTTCTTTTTCAATTTTTTTTATGTCAATGTTTACAAAATTATCTTTTAAAAAACGTACACATTTTTCAAAGTTCATTATTGAGTCATGTAAGTTCATAATATGTATGAAGGTTTAGTATTCCTGTATTTTAGGGTATAATATAAATGAACAAAAAGTAGCTAAAATTACAAATGCGTCATGTAAAAAAAAAAAAAAAAAAAAAAAAAAATATATATATTTATATATATATTTATATATATATTTATATATATATTTATATATATATTTATATATATATTTATATATATACGAATTTATACGTGACATGCTAAAAATTTGCGTTTTATCATCATGATTTCTTTAATTTGATACATGGTATTTTGGTTTACTAAGCTATCCAAAAAAAAATAAAAATAATTGTTATTTATATATACGGTAAATTATCAACTGTGAAAATTATTTTATTGCATTTTTTTTTTTTTTTTTTTTTTTTTTTTTTTTTTTTTAAATTACATAGAACAAAATAAATGACAATTACGAGTTAAGCTTTGTATATTTGTTTAAATTTTAAGATACATAAAAATTAAAAAGAAAGTTAAATAAATATTCGAAGCGGAGAAAGAAGCGAGTTCTCAACAGGAATATGCGTACATAAGCTTAGAGGTACGTGGACGATTAATGTGTGTACATGGATATACATCCTTGCAAGAACACACACGTATAAATACACGCGTACGAATACATGTGCAAATACATGTACAAATACAAGTACAAATACATGTGCAAAGTGCAGTATTTGATACAACGTTTCACAAAATTGTAATTAAAATAAAACAAGCTGTACTTTTGTGTTCTCTGTTCATCATACAAAATCTGAACCAACATAAATGTGCAATAGAAGTAATTAAAGTTCGAAAAAGGCTTTTTAATAAGCGCAGTATTTTTAATACGCGCAAATATTCCCCCAAGTACATAATTGCACGCATATGTTTTTA
This sequence comes from Plasmodium malariae, assembly GCF_900090045.1. Taxonomy (NCBI): domain Eukaryota; phylum Apicomplexa; class Aconoidasida; order Haemosporida; family Plasmodiidae; genus Plasmodium; species Plasmodium malariae. The sequence continues at coordinate 1,513,801 of NC_041788.1, read as the reverse complement.
AAATATTTTTAGCCCTGTCAGTGGTACAACTGAAGCGGTTCTTATTAATTCTAAATTTTGTTCATTTTTATTGCGACTAAAAAAATATATAGTATGCGCAACTAGATCCTTTTTTATGCCCTTACTATTTTGAATCCCTCTATTAAATTGATAAGAGAGGCCTAAACAAATTATAGGCCACGACGTACACACATATACGAGTATATATACTTGCACATGTAATATATAATATGTAATATGTAATATATAATATGTAATATATAATATGTAATATGTAATATGTAATATGTAATATGTAATATGTAATATGTAATATGTAATATGTAATATGTAATATGTAATATGTAATATGTAATATGTAATATGTAATATGTAATATGTAATATGTAATATGTAATATGTAATATGTAATATGTAATATGTAATATGTAATATGTAATATGTAATATGTAATATGTAATATGTAATATGTAATATGTAATATATAATATGTTATATATACATGTGTTAAAGCATATATGAGTGTCCACTTGAATACATAATTTTTTTTTTCCGCTGACAGTATTTGCTTCCAGTTTATTACTGAAGTAGCAACATGAAGCAATAAAAAAATAAATAAATAAAATAAATGAATAAATGAATAAATAAATAAATAAATAAATGAATAAATAAATAAATAAAAAAATAAATAAATAAAATAAATGAATAAATAAATAAATAAATAAATGAATAAATAAATAAATGAATAAATAAATAAATGAATAAATGAATAAATGAATGAATAAATAAATGAATAAATGAATGAATAAATAAATAAATAAACGCAGCAAAGCAAAGCAAAGCAAGACAAAACAGGACAAAATAAAATCAAATAAGGGTATTCCCTTTTAACAATTAAAAGTTTTATACACGCGTCTGTACGTATAAAAGAAATATACGGCAAAACGAAATTTACCGTTTTCTTAAAATATACATAATTATGTAGTTGATAATATGTCAATCGACTGAACAAGTTCAGAAAAAAGCTTTAACAAAAAATAACAGAGAGAAAAGCTTAGGTGTTTATATAACAGCGTTAGTTATACGTGCACAGATACTATTTGTATGTCATACCGTAAATATATATAAATATACGCATATATGTGTGTAGTTATATATACATATATATATATATATATATATATATACGTATATACTCATATGTAACACTTCTCACTGTTCGAAAATTGTTTAGCTTAAAAAACTTCTTAATATTGTCGATATCCTAATTGTATAATTTTTTTTTCATAATAGTGATATTTCATAATTTAAAAAAAAAAAATAAAAATACGCAAACATATTGAGAAGAAGCAAACATAAATATGAACATATAAATATATAGAAATAAATGAGCAAAACAATATTTCCCCATTTAAATATACATGTGCGCTTGTTCACATACGTATGTACATATATATGTACATTAATAAATTACATTTATTACTTCAATATATAGGTACCAACTTTATATATATGTTCCTGTATGTTGAGATCTTAACACAATCCAAAAAATTTCGAACACTGTATATTTTATTACATACACAACATACTGCAAAATTTGGTACATGTACATATTGCAAAATTTGGTACATGTACATATTGCAAAAACTGTTACTTACGCATATTGCATATATCGCTGCACTACGTTTAGCTCACATTATCATTACACAGTTCGTTCTCATTGTGCACACTTCATCTGTGTACCACATGAACAAGTATTATGTGAATGCGATCAATACAGTAGTATTATAATTTAATTTTAAAATGGCAAAAAGTATTTTTGTTAGGTTTATCTCAAAAAGAATACAAGAGCTTTTTTTTACATAAAAATTTTGGGGAATATTTTTACTACCTCCGTAAGTAGTATTTTCGCTCAAGAGCATATTATATAATAAGTCATAGGTAAGAAAAAGGATAAAACGTGAAAAAAAAGAAAGCGAATATTATTTTTTTTTTTTGAATAAAAAAAAAGATGGAGGAGTTACAAGAACAATTTGATAAAATAAAATTAACATCGGACGCGGAGGTCGACTTGGAAGAACCGGAAAAGATATCTCACCGAAAACTAAGACTTATGAAAATGAAAAATAAAAAAGAAGAAAAAAAACTTAAGAAGCAAAATTTTAAAGGTTCTTCAAACAATAAAATTTCATTGGCTAATAACAAAGATAGTAATGATAATAATTACAGCGATAAAAAAAGTAGTAACAAACAAAATGAAGAAAATATAAATGATATTGAAGATGATGTAAAACATAATAATACGGATAAACAGGATTATTTAGGAGAAAATACTTCCCTCCAGAGTAAAAAGAAATATGAAGTAGTTAACGTGGAATACTGTAAAGGTGAGAAGGGGAATATCAAACACGAGATACAGCCTTTTTTTCTTATGTCGACCTAGCGCGCACATCATGTATATCATGTGTTCGTGTGTTCGTACATGCACCTGCACGCTCCTACCCTGCTTTTTCTTTTTCCATTTGTTGTGAAGTTGTTATAACACCTTAGACATTTTATGGCATTTATATATATACGCTCTCACAAGCATGTTCATGGCTTCCACTCTTTGATTTATGTAGTATAGATATACAGCATAAGCGGGAGAATACGTCTTATTTTTACTTCCGTTTTATTATTCCTTTTAAGTATTACTCCCTTTTAATCATTATTCTGTTACGATCATCGTTTTGTTATGATCATCGCTTTGTTATGATCATCGCTTTGTTATGATCATTTGCTCTGTTTTTATTGTTACTTTCCTTTTATATGCACCTTCCTTCGCAGTGTGTACAATGCCCTATGAATACTGCGAGTACGGGAATGCTTTCAATGAATGCAAAGAAATGAACAAAGAGAAATTTAGTTATGATATTGTGAGCAATAACGCAGAAAGTAGCAGTAAAAGGAAGACAAAGGAGGCACCTCAAAATGTAAGGAAGTGCATCCATGCATACATATACATATATATACATATGTATATATGTACATGGACGTGTATATATACGCCTGCTTAACTGAGCACAGGAGTTATAGCGATCGTAATGCTGCATATTGTAAGCGCATATAAGCATCCAGTGTTCTATTTTTTTATATTTTTATTTTATTTTTCGTTTTCATAATTTTTTTTTTTTTTTTTGTTCTTAGACAACTCAAAAAATAACAATACAGAGAAAAACGAGAGCACGAAAAAAAGTTGTAACAGTTGTAACAGGACTGCATCAGTATGTTAAATTAGAAAAAATTGCCAAGATATTTTCTCGCTTTTATGCATGTGGATCCTCGGTTATAAAGGGCACTGATAATAATCCTGACCAGATAGACATACAAGTAATCCCACACAATGCAATCTAGAAACAAGCATACATGCATACACGCAAAAATATATACACACATATTCCCATATACACATATCCCCATATACACATATCCCCATATACACATATCCCCATATACACATATCCCCATATACACATATCCCCATACATATATATCCCCATACACACATATCCCCATACATATATATCCCCATACACACATATATCCATGCACATACGTATACATATATTCAGTTTATGTTCCCACTTTTGCCAACTCAATCCCCAATTTTATCACCCACTTTTCGCAGGGAGATGTAGAACACAATATTATAGACGTGATAATGAAAAACTGCCCAGAATTAACTGAAGATTGCTTTGTTATTTTACCCCCCAAATAACTGTGTATCAACTGCGTAACCCTTTTTTCCCAGATTCTGTTGTATAAGCATATATATATATATATATATATATATATATATATATATATATGTGTATATATGCATTTTTGCATTTATGTATATAAGCTTACTTTCCTGCCCACATGCCTACATGCCATAGGAATGTGTATTCATGTTGATACAAATTAGTGAAAAAAGGGAGAATATAAATTTTTTTAAAAACTAAAATTATCAGCGTTGCAATATGACTTATTATTAAAAAAGGCTGTATACCAATGTTTTACTTTTAATTTGTCAGAAAAGTACGGCTGTCTATTTTTGTGTTCATTTTTACTTTTATTTTGAGAAGGGGTAGTTGAGCTCCCATTTGATTATTAGAACGGATGAAAAGCACACGCACAGGTGCACATGCCCCCGTATAAACAACTACACTGTAGGTATATATATATATATATATATATACATATATACATATATAAGTATCACTCATGGTGCACTCCTCTATATTTTGCTGTGTAAAGTTCTTATCTCCTCATACATTTGAGGTAGGCCACTTAGCACCTGTTCCATCTGCCGGTTTAACCAGTTCACTTTCTCCACCTTTTCCAATTTTTAATTTTTATTTTTCCTGAGGACCCTTTACCGCCAAAATTTTTCTTATTAGCTTTTGGTTGTTCGAAAATTTCTTCCTGAACGTTGTTAATTTGTTCATAACTGTTTCTCTCATTTCTATCTTTATCATATTGTGCTTTTAAAAATTTCAATATTTCATAGTCATAACTATCGTAGAGGTGTTGTTCATAATTATCTCGATTGACATATTGATCTATACTCTGCATACTGAAATTTGCATTCTTTTCATAAAAATTTGATAAAAAATCGGTATTGTATTTCGCAGTACAGCTAATTTCGTTATTATTACTATTACCATTATTATTGTTAATTGTTTGTCTAGAGGAATCGAATAGCTGTTCAGGATGTATTGTGCTCTTATTTCTCACCCTGCTGTTCACAATGAATGCACCCTTCTGACGATTTTTTTCATTTTCCTTCTTGTTTGCGTCTACTAATTGTTCATATTTTAAAATATTAAATGAGGTCAAAATAAAATTGTAGAAATTGTAGATAAAATCCTGAACATTATAAAAAGTAAAAGTATGCAGATAATCAAAAATATAAATAATTTTATGAACATTTGTCAAGTTTTTTATGATATAAAAATCATGTGTTGTTAATATATAATTTCCTTCATATATAAAATTTAAAAAATGTAACAAAAGATTTTTCAAATATATGTCTAAATTATTATTTATTTCATCCAATAATAACAGATTTGATTTTTTTAAAAATAAAGACAAGAACAATATTCGAACTTTCTCTCCACCGCTTTTTTCCTTTATCGATGTACTACTGTCGATATAAAAAATTTTTAACAATGCTTTAATTTTCTCCTCAATATTATTTGTTATTACATCATTACAAAATGGTTTAGTTTTATTTAAAACGTAAAAAAAAAAGTGCTCATTAAATAGGTCCTCTGTTTCGCATTGGTCATAAAAATTAATGGGTTGATAACGGACCCTCTCAATTATATATTTAAAATAATCGTTAATCTCTAAATTTAATTTTTTTATCATATTTTGTTCGAAATATGTTAACAGTACATTGTTAAAATTGCAGTTTATGGTACCTTCAAAATATGCCATTTTATTTTGCTCCATAATTTCTGTTGAAATATCTTTTTTTTCTTCCTCCATATCATTGTCATTATCATCCCCATATGCATATAAACTTTTTTTTTTTTTTTTTTTTTTCCCCCACACATCTTCAAAATTATCTTTATTTTCATTAACTACTAAATTATATTCATTTGTTAATATTTTAAAAAATGTTGACTTTCCTATGCCATTTTTTCCTAACAATAAAACATTCTCACCACTATTAATACTTAAACTCATATTTTTAAATATATATTTTTTTTTTTTATTTTTTTTATTTAAAAAATAAAAAGAGAAGTTATTGAAGTCGTACAGAGTTACATTATTCGTACCGTACTTTTCCCCTGTTTCTATAAGTTCGCTGTTTTTTATTTTCCTGCTCATGTCTATTAAAATGTTTTTGTTCATATTCCCTTCCACATCGTTCATTTTTCCATACATGAAAGACTTTATGTCTTCTTCATCATCCACAGCCTGCTCCTCTGAATGCTCCATCTTTTCGACCTCCACTCTTTCGTTATATTTTATTTTATCTTCATCCGTCATTCCTTTGCTATCTCCTCCAGCAAATCGAGTTAATCGTGTCAACTGCGATGAAGACCGGGTAGCTTCGTCATTCTTGTATCTGTTACGATACTCGTCTTCCGCTATGTGACTAGCTCCCATACTGACTGTTCCTTCATTTAGTGGATTGTTTGTGTGAAGAACTTCTTTCATAAACTGAAGGGAATTGTTAAAAACATCGTTTGTGTTACGCGCATTTGTATTTTCCCCATCCATAGACGTTTCTACTTGTACGTTCCTTTGCACGCTCATTCGATCTTTCTTATGTAAAGAGTAACTTGAATTTTCCTTCGTATGGTTAGCACAAACTAAATTCGTAATATTTTTGTTTTTATTTTTATTACTATAAATAAGGTTGTAGTACATATATTGATAATTTAATTTACTATCAAAAAAATTGTCATAAATATTTTGATATAATTTTAATTCTTCCTCTTTTTTTTTTAATGACTGTTGCATAAATTCGTTTTTATTTTTTTTTTTCGCTTTAGATATGTTAGCACTTAGTTGGTCTAGTATTTTTTTCAGCTCTTCCTTTTTCTTTCTCTTGTTATCAAACAGAATTTTCATATTATTTAAATATTGCACATAATTCCCCTTGAAGTAGGTTAAATTGGTGATATGCGCTTTACTATGCCCTACGCCGCTTCCACCCTGTGTTTTCGACTTACGCGAATTATGCGCGTTATGTACATTATAAACTTCATTATAAGATGCATCAATGCCATAGTTACCACCCGTATCATCCACTAGACCTCTATGCGTGTTACTACCTTTGCTAATTTTTTTGAGTAGAGCCATATTGTTCAAATCCATATCATATCCGTATATTTTATTAAAGTCTAATATACTGCTACACAATTTGCTAACTAGAAAAAAATCGTGGCTAGCTAAAATAATTCCTATCTGTTTATATTTCAAAGCGTATTTAAATATATTCATTATAAAAAATATATTGAATATATCTAAGTTATTATTTATTTCATCTATTAACAACAATTTGGAATTGCTTAGCAGTAGCAGCAGTAAATAGACACGTATAATATAACCATTGCTTAGATGGCACATTTTCACATGTACAAAATTTTTTAAATTTAGAATATTTACATATTTATTAAAATTCATTTTTATATTATTTATTTCTTTAAAAACATGTTCTTTTTCATGCATATATAATTTCAAAACGCAGTCAAAATATTTCGAATTGATAAAATATTGCTCTTCTTTTGACAGCTTCATTTCGTTTTTACCATTACACAGAGTGAATTTACCATTGTTTGTATCACTAGATTTTTCCAAATTTGTTGTTGAACAATTGTAGTGGTCTAACTTACCATTACTTCTGTCTGACGGGTTGGAGTTGTTTCTTCCTTTTTCTTTGTCACTACTATTGCAAGTTGCGCTACTGCTATTACTATTACTATTACTAATATTACTACTATTACTGCTATTACTACTGCTATTACTATTACTATTACTATTACTACTATTACTACTATTACTACTATTACTACTGCTATTACTATTACTATTACTACTATTACTACTGAAGTTATCAGTGCTAACGCTGCTCGAACCATTTGTTTCATTACTTTTACTGTCGTTCCTTTCTACCTTATTTTTCCCCTCCCTATTAGATGAGACTCCTTCACTCATTGTGGACATATCTACCTCCTCCTTCCCATTCCTTTGAGACATTCTCTTATCGTTATTATATATACTAATACTTCTTTCAATATACATAAGCACTTCATACATTTGTAACGTACGTTGATAAAAATTTAGAACCTTTTCAAATACAGTTAGATCATTATTTTGTAATAGATGTATATTCTGTTTAAAATAAAAAACTTCATTTTTGAAAAACAGCTGATTATTATTTTTTAACCAATTTTTATCTAGCTGACCAAGGTCTAAATTTTTCAAATTTTTAATTAAAGTTGGTAAAGAGCTTAAATTTAATGAGTTATTTGCCATGTAAGACAATATTTTATAGAGAACTGTAAAATTATTTTTTTTGATTAGAGAACATATATTATCTTCATTAAGTATTACATCTTCAACATTTTCTTTTTTAAATTGGTTATTTAGAATAATTATATTTTTAGATCTATTATCTGCATTTTCAAAAATTAAATTTAATAGGGTCGTTTTACCACATCCATTATTACCTATCAGACCAACACACTCCGATTTATTTAACTCAAAATTTAAATTGCTTATAATCTTTTTGTTATCAATTTCGTAATTTAAATTATTTATTTTTAAAATAATTTTTTTATTATTTTCTTTCTCATCGTAATTCTTTTCTAGTATGTTGTATATATTCATATTATACTTGGGTGACAACACTGTGTATTCACTATTCTCTTCAACATTAAATAGTTTCTCGTATAATTCTAATCTCTTACCTGAACACTGTTCGTTCGCAAGCCGTGCGTCCACATGGTCGTTGTCCAACGGTGCATCCACATGGTCTTCCCACTCCCCTTCCTCTAGTTTCGTACCACTAAAATGGTCTCCTTTGTCATTATCACATACAGCCTCCCCATTTTGTTCTATACACCTATTATGCTTCTTAAATTGTGTGTGATCTCTTTTTCCTTCTGACCAATATGCTAAATATTTTTCTTTATTTTTTTGCTTTTTTTTCAAATGATTTATATTTTGTTCGTGCACAATATTATTAAACTGTATATTACTTATAAAGCTATGACCTTTTTTTTTAATTTGTAGGCCTGTAGTAAACAATATGTACATACATATCATAAAGTATGAGCATAGTTCAACATACATGTTACTGCATTTTTAAAAAATGAATTCGTTCATAGGAAGGAAGAAAAGGTGCTAAATGGGGTTACAAATAAGACTATAAATAACGATCGAAAATAATCCAAAAAAACTTAAAAAATGGGGGAGGGGGAGGAAGGAAAAAAAAAGAAAGTCGAAAAATTAGCACAAAAACAAAGGTTTACGACCTGCGCGTGAAATCCAAACAAATATAATCTTAAAAGAATTATTCAAATTAGTAGAGAAGAAATGAGAGGTAACTAAAAGGCGGATAATAAAAATGGATTAAGCCTTAATTTTGGGCTTATACGTTCTAATGGTATGAAGTCGCAATTTCACGCAAACTGCAAATGAAACATACGTAGAACGAATATACGTACTTGTAGATATATTATTTCTTGCGGTTTAATGGACGCCTTTTCTGCTTTTTCTTCAACTATTTCTGCTATTACGCTTTTCGTTGTGCATTGATTTTATTTTTATTATTTTTTTTTTTTTTTTCACTCCATCTTCCTTAACTATCACAAGTAAATTATTCGAGCAATTCGTGTTTATATACACGTTTACGTAGCAAAATTTTTATGTAACTCATTTCAAAAAAATGTATTCACAGAAGCATGTTTGAAGACATTAAAAAAGAAGTAACGAAATAGATGAATAAATGAATGAATATATGAATATATGAATGAATGAATGAATGAATAAATGAATGAATGAATAAATAAATGAATGAATAAATGAATGAATGAATAAATGAATGAATGAATAAATAAATGAATGAATAAATAAATGAATGAATAAACAAATGAAGGAATAAATAAATGAATGAATAAACAAATGAATGAATAAATAAATGAAGGAATAAACAAATGAAGGAATAAATAAATAGCGAAACAACGAAATAACTATATAAAATGATCAAGTGATAAATATAAAAAAACCTGCCATAAAAACGCACCTGGCTTGTTTGTTCATTTCAAAAATAATTATTTTGCTAACATTTGACATGTAAGCAGACTCATGTATGATATGCATGGTGTGCAAGGACGGCGTTAGCAGCTGCGCACACACGAAACAAACGTATGGTTCCTCAAAAAGGAAGAAATGACAAAAGACTATTTTTTAACAAAGCTATTTTGGCATTTTCTCATTCCATCACATATAGTTTAGCAATTTTGTTAATGTTTTGACAGTTTAGGCTTTGCGTTCTGACCGCTACATCATTTGTTTGATCATTTTATCTTACATTATTCTGTATTATTCCATTCCATTTTATTATTATATATATATATTTTTTTTTGTTTGTTTTTTCCATATTTCTTTACTCCTTTTTTTGTGGTGTTATTATAGCACCGAAACCATTTTGTACTAGGTGCACATCATCAACAGACTATTTGAAGGTATAAGGAACGACCCAATGAATGTGGCTATGATATTCGGCATTACTGGTCAGGATGGCTCATATTTGAGTGAACTGCTTTTAGAAAAGGGATATATTGTTCATGGGATTATAAGAAGGTGTAGTTCGTTTAACACAAAAAGGATCGAGCATATATTTGACAAGTTAATTTTACATTATGGTGATATCCTTGATAGTAGTAGTATATGTTCTATAATACATGAAATAAGACCAAATGAAATATACAATTTAGCTGCACAAAGTCATGTAAAAGTTAGTTTTGAATTACCAGAATACACAGCTGAAGCTACAGGTATAGGTACTCTACGAATATTAGAAGGAATAAGAATGTCGAAAATGCAGAAAATAAAATTTTATAATGCTTCTACGTCAGAATTATTTGGAAAGGTAAAAGCAGCTATTCAAGATGAAAATACGCCATTTTATCCTGTATCACCATATGCTATTGCAAAATTGTATGCCCATTATATAACAATAAATTATAGGGAATCATATAATATGTTTTGTGTGAATGGCATATTATTTAATCATGAAAGTCCAAGAAGAGGGGAAACATTTGTTACTAGGAAAATAACTAGGGGTATTGCAAGAATTTGTAAAAATGTTCAAACAGTTATAACGTTAGGAAATATTGATACATACAGAGATTGGGGGCATGCTAAAGATTATGTACATGCCATGTATTTAATGTTACAACAAGATAAACCTGACGATTTTGTTATTTGCTCTAATGAACAACATTCTGTAAGAGAATTTTGTGAAATAGCTTTTTCCTTTGTAGGTATTTATTTAAAATGGGTTTATCAAGGTATTAATGAAATAGGTCTAGATCAACGGAACAATATTGTAATTAATAAAGATATGAAATATTTTAGAAAAAGTGAAGTTCTTACGTTATTAGGGGATTGTTCTAAGGCAAAAAATATTTTAAAATGGAAACCAACTTACAACTTTTTTCAGCTCGTTTATGAAATGTTAAAACATGATTTCGAGGACTGTCATTTAGCTATAGACGATTATGAAACTTGTTTAGGGCGATACCATGCCTATAAGAGCGACTCGCACGTAACGAACTAAATGCTTCGAAAGAGGAATGCTCGATATATGTACGCGCATTATGGTAAGCTAGCATCTCAACAAAAAGGAGGAAGAAAAGGAAAAATGGGAAAAAACGGGAAAAATGGAAGAAAACGAAAGGATGGAAGAAGCGCTGAATAAGGTCGTTCCTTTTGTTACTACCCCATTTCTTTATTTCCCCTTTCTCTTTAATTTTTTTGTGTGCTTGATTTTTGTTTATGCATATAAATTATGTGCATTACCTGTTTTGCTGGAAGCCGCATTTTTTTGGACTAGCATATGAATTATCACAGCGTTGCTATCACATCTGAGTTTTATCTAGTTAATTATAAAACGCCTTTTTCTGTGTGTGTTAAATGGCTTTTTTTTTTTTTGTTGATAAATGGCTTTTTTTTTTTTGTTGATAAATGGCTTTTTTTTTTTTGTTGATAAATGGCTTTTTTTTTTTTGTTGATAAATGGCTTTTTTTTTTTTTGATGTTGTTAATTTAGCAATTTAATACTTTCATGTCTTATTCATAATTTTATAATTAAGTTCACAATTGCTTAGTTTCGTAATTACTTCTTAATTTCTTTTTTTCTCTAACTGAAACATACAATTACATTAAATATCAAAAATATGGGGGACTTCCGTTTCCTTTTTAGTAGAAATAAATATGCACACCGAGAGATACTTGTATGTGCACATAAAATTAAAAAGAGGTTGTTCACATGTATGTGTATATATATATGCAAGAATATATTTATACGCCCACATACGTACTATAAGCATATAAAATGTGCTTAGAAAAGACTGCTATAAAATGCTGCATACACTGCATATTAAACGCCATCCGTTTTGATTTATTTTATATGAATAAAAAGGGATAGGCATCAATGATAGTATTTATACACATACATACGTAAATGCGCACATATGTAAGTGCACACATATGTAAGTGCACAAACACATAAATGCTCACATACGCACGTATGTACAATGCATTACCACCTTTACAACATTCATTCGTGCAATATTTTTAAAAGAAAAAAAAAAATAGAAAAAAGGAGAAAAAAAGAGAAAAAGAGAGAAAAAAAGAGAAAAAGAGAGAAAAAGAGAGAAAAAACAAAATAAAAAAACTATCTGTATGATTTCTGGTATCTGGCACGCGCTCCCTTTCCACCAAACTTCTTAGGTTCACATCTTCTTGTATCTCCTACGAGTAACGTTCTGTCATATCTTAACAATATATCCTTTAATTCTTTTTTTGTTGACTCGTCCACATATTTTTGATAGTATGATATTATTCCTTTGCCAATGGCTTGTCTTATTGCGTAAATTTGTGCCGTTTGACCTCCTCCCTTAACCCTTATGCGTATATCTAAATTTTTTAATTTAGCTGCTCCTATCAACCATAGGGGCTCATAAACTTTTGTTCTCAAAATGTACGGTTCCACTAAATCGATGTTCTTTCCATTTAATTTTATCAGTCCCTTTCCATTTGTAACTGTCGCTACTGCAACGGCCGTTTTCTGAGAAAAAATAAGCAAAAAAAAAAATGAGTACACAAAAATGAGAACATATCATTTGAAATACATATCGAAAGAGCAACAATGTATTGTTGCAAAAAAAAAAAAAAAAAAAAGGATATTTATTTAATTTCAAAAATGCATATATATACTTTATCTGTGTGTATTTTTATATTAACAAAAGGTAAAAATATTATTGCTTGTTCAGGTACGCATGGAAAATAACACCCTTCCTTTGATATCCACTTTTTTTTTTTTTTTTTTTTTTGTGTTGAAATTACAAACATGTTTTATTCATATGTGGTACAAGCATTATAAACTCATATATACGTCTATATATGTATACGATGATTAGTATATGCTAATTATACCCAATAATGTGTTTGTCCAAATGGAAAATATTTATGGAACGATATAATAACAAATATGTAAGTATATACGTATGTTTACATAAGTGTGTATATGTATATAATAAAATTATTAAATAAAACTATTTTGAAGAACTAATACAACACATACACTTCAATTTATTTTTTTTTTTTTTTTTGTATTACCTTTTTTCCGAATGTTTGAACTCTCTTTACTTTTGTTGTCATTTTTATTTATCTATATAAAAAGAAAAACGTTGATAATATACTTTCAATAATTTAAATACTTTAAAATAATTTAATTTAAAATTTGAATTCATTAATTATGTTGCAACTCCTTAAATTACAATTAAACAAGCATTCCAATAAAAAAAAAAAAAAAAAATGTTTCACAACTGTTTAAGCGATACATACATATGCACATACTATAATAGCTAACAATGTAAACTTTATTTTCTTGTTCTTATTACCTCAAAATTTTTGGTTTATGGCAGTACAACTGGTATATGAAATGAAAAGCACTCGCTCATTAGAAGAATTAATTTTAAAAATTAATACATACATATGTATAGTATCATGTATTACATTACATATATATTATAATGTAAATTACATATACATATACATATATGTATGTATTATGTATGTACGTATGTGCCTTTTATTTTGTTAATTTTCCTTTTAAATTAAGAAAGTAAAGATTTCAAGTATGAAAGCAACTTAATTCCACTTATATATGTATGCCCTAAAAAATTTTAAGTTAACAAAAAAAAAAATAAATAATACTTTATACACTTTATAGAAACATACACAAACTATGAACTATGTGATATATAGTTAATTTTAGCTTTAATTTTTTTTTTTTTTTTTTCTCATTTTTCTTCAACTTAGATAATATATACTAACGTAAAACGAAATGTAATACGTGGAAGTATTATTTTCTTTTTCTATTCTTTTATCACTTGAGCTGTAATAAAATCTATGCCCCCTTTAATCACTTAAAAAAAGGAGCATTAGTAAAAATAACAGCAAATTTTCGCCGCAAAAAAAAAAAAAAAAAAAAAAAAAAAAAACACGTACATATTACTGTACATATATATATATATATATATATATATATATATATATATATTTATATTTATTTATTTATATATATATTTATATATACTTATATATGATTTATTCGTTTACGTATACATACCAATATACACTCCATAATAAGCGTACGTTATTAGCACATATATACAATAATATATTATTACCGTATGCACAACAATGAGCACAATTAAAAATATTTTTTAGTTTTTTATTTTTTTTTGTATTTTTTTTTTTTTTTATTATCTTCGCCAATTTGTTTTAATTTAATTACTTGTAAAAAATATTCTTGAACTTTCACTTTTTACAATACTACTGTATATGTTACTACTACATAAGGAAGTAATACATAGAAGGGTAAGAGTATACATGACAACAAAGAAAAAAATAAAATAAAAAAGAATTAAAAAGTAAAAAGATAAAAATAAAGGAGGGACAAAATATATATATTTAAACATTTGTGAAGCATATGTATGCATATATGTATGTGTGAACGTATATAATTTTTAAGATGTAATGAGAATATGTAATGTATAATTAATGTTTCATGATAAATGAGAAACACTTAAATGTTAACATTATAATAAACAAAGAAGAGGAAGTATGAATATATGAATGGTACATATTCAAGCTTTTGTATGGAGGGATGTATAGGCAATATTTATATAAATAGATATAGATACATTTATATATATATATATATATATATATATATATATATATATATATA
The DNA here is from genome assembly GCF_900090045.1 of Plasmodium malariae. Lineage (NCBI taxonomy): Eukaryota > Apicomplexa > Aconoidasida > Haemosporida > Plasmodiidae > Plasmodium > Plasmodium malariae. The sequence continues at coordinate 1,498,774 of NC_041788.1, read as the reverse complement.
TATATATATATGTATATGTATGTGTATATATGTGTATATGTACATATATATGTATTAAGTACAGAGAAAAAAAAAATTTTGTGCAATTTCCAAAATTTTGCGAATATACGTGTATGTATATGCTGAATAGAAAACTGCAAATGTATTTACCTGAACATGGAATAATTTTTTTTTCTTTTTCATTAGCAGACATAAATATTTAATATTTTTTTTTTTATATTTCCTTATATTTCATAATATCATTTATTTTTCTTTTTTTTCGTCATAGCCTCCCACTTTAGTACATTTTTAATTTTTTTTTCTTTTAATTATACACAATGGTGTCACATAACAATGTATTGCCTAATGTGCATTTACACAAATGGTGGCAGAGGTATGTAAGAGTAAATTTTAGTAAAAACATAAAAAAAAAAAAAAGAAGATTATTAAGAGCAAAAAAGAGAAGAGAAAGTGGAGGGAAACCAATAGAAAAATTACACCCCATAGTTCAATGTCCAACTCAGAGGTACAATTTCAGATCAAGACTAGGAAGAGGTTTTACCCTTGAAGAATTAAAGGTATACAAAATGCACCAAAATATAGTTTTATGTGTATATGCACTATATAATGGTGTGTGTAAATGTGATATATTGTTTTCCTTTATTTGATACCATTATTTTTGTCATTTTGAATCATTTTTTTCGTTCTTTAATTTACAAATGAATATTAAAAGAAGACCTTCTCCATTTCTTGAATTTTTGTTTCTTCCCATCATGGTATTCTTTGTCATTGTGAACAAAAATGATTTTTACATATGAACGCTTGATCTATCTTTATGCTCGTTGTTAGGGAGCTAAGTTAAACCCTCTTGCAGCAAGAAGTATAGGCATTTGTGTTGACAAGAGAAGAAAAAACAGATGCGAAGAAACATTGAAGAGAAATATAGAAAGGTTGGAAAAATATAAAAAGCATTTAGTTATGATTCCATTAAAAAGAAATAAATGTAAAAAGGGTATTGGTGGAATTCCAGCTGATTCGGACAAGAAACTTATTAAAGAATTAAGGACTAAGAAACAACTACGTAGTATATTTAAGAATGAAAGAAACACCACACCTTACTACGAAGCGATGGAAGTGTCTAAGATAGATAAAACATTCTTAGCATATAAAACATTACGAAAAGCTAAATTGTCAGAGAGAAGAAAGAACAAACAACAACAAAAAAAAGATATAAAGAGAAAATCAAAGGATAGTTGAAGTGGACCAATAGGGGAGGGCGATTAACTAAAAAGGGAATAAGCCAAAAAACGAATATCACAAGAGAACAGTTTTATCATCTGATATATAATACTTTTTACATATACTCGAAAATCTTTTTTCTGCCGAAATGAAAATAAGAGTATATGTAGTAATACAGTTGTTCACTTGAAAGTTTTTTTTTTTTAAATATTGTGTACATGTGATCATGTAATTTTTGAAGCTTTTTTTTTTTTTTTTTATTTTTTTTATTTTTCACTTTACCAAAAGAATGCTAGTTCAACGGAAACAAAAAAGACAAACGTAAACTTATGTACATGTGTATATATATAAGCATGTACGTATGTATGTACAGATGTGCATATATAATACACTATGCATATTACGAGCCTATTTTTGATTATTAAAAAAAAAAAAAAAAATTTATATAAATTATAAGCACATGCAAAAAAAAAAAAAACTGCATTCTTATTTCAGAAATAAAATTAATAATATAACGCAAAATTTTTAAAATAAAAAAAGCGTCATTTCTGTAACTGCTGTCACATAGTACTTATCTGGTATATGCAGTAAATGGGAAAGCGCGAAAAAAAGAAAAAATAATATGGCATAATAAATATAAATAAATGTACGTAATATAATAATATTTAGACTTAGTATGAACACATACGTAGAGAAATTTAACAGAAAACTTTATATTTATTTCAATATGAGCAACATAAAAAGTTAGTTTTGCAGAATAAGTCAAACTCCTTCTTGCGCAAAATTATGGACAATTTTCCAATTCCCTAAAAAGACATAAAAAGAAGGCATAGCTGTATGGGAACACCACTATATGAAGTTATAGCAGTGCAGCAGTATAGCTGTAGAATTGCCTATTGCAGCATAATATAGCATAACATACTATCGTAAAATAATGGAATTCTAAAATGAAACAAAATTTTTCTTATAGCTCCATAAAAACACATGCAACCCTATGATCATAAAAAATGAGGAAAGTTGTTATACTTCAAAATGGTTGGAATGTTATCTTCAATTTTTAACCTAATAAATAGGTCTCTTAAAAATCTTTTACATTTGCACAGTGTTACTGTAAAAAAAAAAAAAATAAAATAAAATAAAAACGAATAAAAAGCACTAAAAAGGAATAAAAAATAAAAAATATTAATTTTTTGTAAATTCACCTTCTTGTGTTTATACAAATGAGGTGTACATACAATATGTATCAAGTTAATATGCACATGTGCACACAAATCGGATGAATTCATTATGTGTATATATAACTGTACAAATATTTATACACACATGTATATATGCGCTACTAGCATATTACCTCCTATGTATAATACTTGGACACTCAAGTTACTACCACATAGGGTTACAAATTGCGATAACAGGGAAACTTCTCTTTTGTATTTCTGAAAAGGTAAACCGTATATGTTGTGGATTTCGATTACATTGAACTTTTGAAAAAATAAAATGAATAAGTAAATAAATAAATAAATAAATAAATAAAAATATATATGGATATACAAATGTTTTCAAAAATTTTATTCAATTAAAAAATGTACTCACATTGCTAGTTCGGATAATGAATAGCCGAAGTTTCAAATTTGCAAAAGTAACTACGGGAAAAGGAGAAAAATTTCGGGAGTGGTGTTGTGTTCATTTGCTCTTTTTTTTTGCTCATTTGCTTAATTGTTCATATTTTATGTATCTTTTTTTTTTTTTTTTTACCGAAAAAGCGAGAAAAAAGTATGCTTTTAAATATTTTCCCGTACAGTATTGTAGCTTTCTTATCAAATTCCTACAAAGGTTTAGTTTTCGATTTACAAAAAAAGGTTTTCAATTCAAGCAAATAAGTTGAACGTACTGACAAACATACATACAAATATATATGTACAAATATATATTTATGTATGAATGTATATGTATGTATGTATATGAGCTAGTAATTATTTTGTCTACGTATGTACAGAAGAGCAAATTATGTAAAATGAAAATTTACTTCTTTAATTAAAATAGATAATGGTGTGTTGGAATTTTCTAAAATTTTGAAAATATCATCTTCCTGTTTTTTATTTAACATTCCTTCATTTTCTTTACAATAGAATTTACACAAAATCCATATGTTGTCCTTTTTCACCATTTTTAAAATTAATCAGAAATTTATGTACATGGTCAGGCGAATATCGCAAGCAACGAACTCAATGTACAAGCATTTCCATATAAATACATATATATATATTGAAAAAGAATAAATATGTAAATGATATACGACGAATAGCACAATAAATTGGAATAAAATAAAATTATTCTATTTCATTCTTCAATGTTGTTCTAATTCTTCATTATTATCATTAATATTACTTGAACAAAATATTTTTTAACAAAATGGATAACACTATATTTATATATATATAAACAAAAAGAACAAAAATGCGATTTATTTAAAAAAAAATACATAACTTTAAAAGGTGCCAACTTCAAAAAAAAAACAAAATAAATATATTAATAAATAAATAAATAAATAAATAAGTAAATACGTAAATACGTAAATACGTAAATAGAAAAAATAATGATAGATAATTATATATAAATAAACAAGCGGATAAACACAGCCTCGCAAAAAGGCAGTAACTGAAAATCTCCCTTTGTTATGTAACCTTAACAAAAAAGGAGGGGAGGGTTACGCTATTTTATGGTATAAACCACATTAAAGCGTAAAAAAAAAAGAAAAGTTTATAAATATGGCAATGTATATATAAATAAACATATATACATGTGTGCATGCAATTGTACACGTTCGTTTCCCCTTAAATGCAGTTTACGTAATTTTCTTAAATTCCTAGGGATCCATGTTTTAACTACACACGTACGTATGTATATATAAGTATACACTCTAGTTTACGTAATTGATATAACTATATATATATATATATATATATATATATATATATACTATATATATATATATATATATATATACATATATATATATACTTATAGTGTCATATAGTGAACTTAACAAAAATAAAAGAAAATTTTGCTACAACGTAGCCCTATTTTGTTTCTGTACATAATGCAAACTAGATAAAAATATCAAAAAAATAAAAACATATCATCATAATACCATAGGAAATAATTTAAATGGTACATCCATTTTACATAACGTTTATTTTATTTATTTTTCTTATTTTCCTAATTTTGCCTATTTTGTCTGGTGTTATTTATATAAACTGTAACAATTATGTTTGTTCAGTTCTATTTATTTTTGAGAGAGCCGTTCGAAAAAAAAAAAAAATAATATAACATAACTTCTATAACAAAATCGGTCAAGTCAGAATACATAAAACAATTTGTGTAATATAAGATGCTCCTAACAAAGCTGCAGAAATAAATGCTTTAATATATTTTTTTACTTTTTATTTGAATTAGAGACTTAATATTTTTTTTATGTATACACAATGCTACGCTGAAAAAGTGAAATGTGGAATGTGAAAAAGAAAAAAAAAAAAAAGTAAAAGAAAAAGGAAAAAAAAAAGAAAAGGAAAGGATAGGAAAAGTAAAAATAAAAATAAAGGGAAATATCAATAGCACAAAAAAATAAAGCTCATAATGTATCACTCGAAAAAAGTATGAACGCTGCGAGGTTTTCACCATTACTATATTGTAAGTACATATAATTATAAATACAAATTACGTACTTGTATGTATTATGTTTAAATATAAATATAACATACATTATATATATAATATATATATATATATATATATATATATATATAAATATAAATATATATAAATATATATATATATATATATATAAATATAAATATAATAAATATATATATATATACCCGTTATTTAAGATTCCCTTTTAATTGTATATGCATATATATATACATATATATGTAAAGCATCATACAAATGCACTTTTACCTATTTTAACCAGAGCACCTTCATCAGTTAACTTATTGTAATACTATCTACATATATAAATAAAAAAAAAAAAAAAAAAATTAATAAAGAACTGTATAAAGGTGGTTGATGATAAAACTTACACCCTAATATTAGCTTGCATTATAAAAAAAAAAAAAAAAAAAAAAATCAAATTATGACGTTCACAAAACCATGACGCAATAAAAAAAAAAAAATTAAATATTAAAAAAAAAAAAAAAAAATTAAAGAGTAAAAAGAAAAAATAAAAAATTAAAATACACAAAAAGAAGAAAACAAGAGGAAGTTAAAAAATAAGCGAACCATGGTCTTTGAAGAAAAGTAAAAACTTTGAAGTTAGCAGGTATTGTATAAAAGTATTTATATTCTTGTATATAATATATATTTTTATATATGTATATAATATATTTTTTATAAAGAAATATTAACATAAAATACGAATTGTACATATTTGTATATAATCCTATGTTTGTATGTATATGTTCATATGTATATAACTACATGTGTTTTTTAACTTGTTTCCATTTTGTTCGTTTTTATATTATCAGTTCGTAACAGCTTTTTTTCTACGTTCATGCTTTTGTTTATACGCCTCTTTGTGTATATCCCTTTTTGCTTATACGCCTCTTTGTAAATGAATATACGCATTTTTGCTTATATACCTTGTTGTATTTACCCCTTTATGTACATTCCCCTTTTTGTATGTACGCTTTATTGTATATACTAATTTTTGAATATATACTTTTTTTTTTTTTGCAAGCTTTATTGTAAGTCATCGTGTTGTATTGTATTTAAGCAGTTACAATTGTTGTATTAAATTATACAACATTATGCGTACCAGAACAGATAAAACAAAACTTAATAAGAATTTTTTTTTTTTTTTTTTTTTTTTTTGAATAGCTATTTTATATATCTTTATTTTGCATACACATCTGAAAAAAATGAAAGGTGTTACAGAATATTTTTACGCCAGAAAATTTTAGAATAAAGATTATTCTACATTTTTTTTTTTGTTTAGACATATTTTGTGCATTTACATGAAAGTAAATGTTTGCTAGTTTTTACAATTATATATATATATATATATATATATATACATATATATATATATAGTTACATTATTTATGTTGTTGAGTGATTTATGTATTATTATGATCTTGTGTTAATGCACATATATACGTATGTATATATATATGCATATTTGTATGTATACATGTATGTGTGTTTTTCCCCCTATTAGATATATTATAAGTCAGCTTTTGTATTATTTAGCTGATTTATATGGCGAGGTTATTTAAGCGCATTTATATGTACAAATTACTCAGTATGTGCTACGAATATTGCCTTAGCGCTTGAATACGTTATTGCGTTAGTTATCTTTGTTTTATTAAATATATTAATTTTTTATATATGCGTGATTTATATGTATATATATATATATATATATATATATATATTATATATGTGTGTATTTTTTTCCCCTTCAATTTTTAAGTTATATTAAAAAAAAAAAAATTCCATAATGAACAAATAATTAACTTTTGTAATTTCAAGATAAAAGTTAAAAATATTTACGTACGAATTATATGCATATGTGTACCATCTTGATGTAGTATTATGTGAAAGCAAATAAGGCGAGCATGAACAAACGTAGCGTTGTAGCGGTGTAGCTTTGTATCTTTCATTTAAGTCTAATTTGTTTATTATTATTTTTTTTAAGTTGTATACCTTCTATATATAGGGGAGACTTCATTATACATCTATGTTTATATGGACATGTAAAGAACGATTCGTAGATGTTCTATACATTTTGCTAACGTTTTTCCAAATATTTTTAACTTTTCCTATTTATTTTAACTTTTCCTATTTATTTTAACTTTTCCTATTTATTTTAACTTTTCCTATTTATTTTAACTTTTCCTATTTATTTTAACTTTTCCCATTTATTTTAACTTTTCCCATTTATTTTAACTTTTCCCATTTTTTTTTAATATTTCTTATTTTTTCAATTTCTTCCATTTTTTCCATTTTTCCCCATTTTTGCTACTTTGTGTCCTCTTTCATCATTTTGTGCTCATTTGTTCGCCCCATTCAATTTTTGTAGGAACATGAATATTGTGATAGAAAACATACAATGTTAAAATAAAAATAATAAAATAAAAAATTGGAACAGAAAATAGTAAATCTTGAAAATAAAAGTAAGGTACAAAGAGATGAAAATTAACACATACATGTACGTATGTGTGCACGTACGAATATACGTACGTATGCATGTATATATGTATGTATATATGTATATATGTGAGTGTTGTAATATTTAATTAATATACCATTTCTAACCTCCCCCCTTCCCCACCTTTCCACGTTAATCGTAGTTTTATTTCGCATTTTTAATTAATTTGCCCAGATGTGAATACAATGTATATATATGTGTATATATAGAATGATGCACATGTAAATATATATATACGTGTGCATATACGCAATACTATGCTTTTAACTTTTTATTGCTTTCAGAGAGTTTTAATTGCCTCACTGGAGAATAAAATTAAAAAGAAGAGTTTTATACGTATATGTGCATATATATGTAGATAAATACACAGATAGATATACAGATAGATACAAAGATAGATACAAAGATAGATACAAAGATAGATACAAAGATAGATACAAAGATAGATACAAAGATAGATACAAAGATAGATACAAAGATAGATACAAAGATAGATACAAAGATAGATACAAAGATAGATACAAAGATAGATACAAAGATAAATACAAAGATAGATACAAAGATAGATACAAAGATAGATACAAAGATAGACGCACATTCTGAGTGATAAAGACGATTATTTTGAGTTTTACATGTTTAAAGTGTCCATAAAATACATGAAAAAGTATTAAATCGTTTGACTAATATTTAGAAGAGGTATTTTTGTTTGCATTAGAGCCAATTTAGTTTCACAAAGTATGTAAAGAGTGAAAAAAGAAGAACAAAAAAAAAAGAAGAGCTTTATAATAAAAAAAAAAAAGAATTTTAAAAATATAATAATTTAAAAAAAACAAAGAAATTATTTAAAAAAAAATAAATAAATAAATTAAAAAAAAAAAAAAAAATTTTAAATATAATAATTTTAGAAAAAAATAATTAAAAAAAAAGAAAAGAAAAGATAATTTGAAAATAAAATAATTTTAGAAAAATTAATATAAAGGAACAGTTTAAGTGTACGTTAGAGCAAAATGAAGAAAGATAGAGAACCAATAGACGAAGATGAGATGAGAATTACATCAACGGGTAGGATGACAAATTATGTAAATTATGGTGCAAAAATATTAGGAGAAGAAGATAAAAAGAGTTTAAAAATAAAAGCTACAGGTAATGCAATAGGAAAAGCAGTTACCTTAGCAGAAATAATAAAAAGAAGGTTTAAAGGTTTACATCAAATTACCAGATGTGGAAGTACCGTAATAACAGATCAGTATGTAAGTGGACAAGATAACAATGAACATGTTGTTCAGGAAAAAACAGTATCTTTTATTGATATATTATTATCAAGAGAACAATTAGATGTAAAAGATGCTGGGTATCAACCACCTTTAGATGAGAAATATGTAAAAGAAATGACAACAGAAGAGATAGTAAATAGTAGACCATTTAGGGGTAGAGGATTTAGACCAAGATTCTTTCGAGGTTTTAGAGGAGGTAGAGGAGGAGGGGGTGGTTTTATGAGAAGAGGTGGGTACAGACCATTTGGTGATAGGATGTATGATGGTAGAAGTGGTTTTAGAGGAGTCAGAGGATACGGTGGTGCTTTTGGTAGAGGAGGTTTTAGATCAGGAGGTATGCCCATGGGTGGCAGAGGGGGATATAGAGGTGGAAGAGATGGTGGTTATAGAGGAAGAGGTGGATTCAGAGGTGTATTTAGAGGTGGCAGAGGTGGGTTCAGAGGATGAATAATTCTGTTCTAAAAAAGCAAACGGTTGGCAGTTCAGCAGGAATATATACATGTATATATATATATATATGTAGACATATGTGTGTGTATATATATTATGCTTGGAAGGGGAGAAGCGTAACGCTTTTTTGAGTACACGTGTATATATGTGCATCCATTTGTGGTAATTTGAAACAAGCTGCTTTGTTGTGCGCACCAGTAACGTACGAAGAAAACTTGAAGAAGCGAAACCGTACTAGAAAATTTTATATATATAATGCGTACATATATATACCTGTACATGTATACATATATGTATATATATATATATATATATATATATGTATATATACTCGCCGCAGAAGCACAAGTCACTATAGAGTTTACGACTTTTTTTATCTTCTTTAAAATATACGACTGAGTAATAAAGCATCAAAATACATAAAACATAATACGCAGTTCGAAGTATGAAATGTAAAATTCAAAATGCATGTTTTACGATTACTTTCCTATCACATGAAGATACACACTTAAAATTATGCACGAATTTTAATTTATTACAAAAAAAAGAAAAAAAATATATATATTACGCAAAAATAGAACAAACAATACACAACATGAACAATTTTAATTTACACAAATATAAGAAATATAATAATTTATGTACACTTTCTACAGATACAAAATTTTAATACAGCAGAAAGAATTTATGCATAACGGTACATACTTATGTATGTGTATATATATGGTATACTTTTTTTAATAAACATTCTTTAATATATATACATAAATTTTTTTTTCTTTTTATGCTCATACATTTAATGTCTTTTTGCACCTATGTGTGTGTAGCATTTTAAGAAATCCAATGCGCTAAAATATATTAGAAGAATAATAAAAGAGTATATAATATATATATGTGTTATGCATATTTTTTTAAATATCACAGTATTCAATTACAATAAAAATTAAAATAAAAAAAAAAAAAAAAAATTAAGTATACTACTACAGTATATATATGTAGATATATATGTATATAATTTAATGCACATATAGCTTTTACGAGTGAAGAAGGCAATGTTTTTGAGGAGAATGAAAAGTGTGATAAACGCAAGAAATGAAAGAGTTTATTTTTAAAATGTATTAATACATGTTTACACGTACATAATGCACAATATATACATAATATATTCATACATACATATATATATATATATATATATATATATACATGAATATCACATACGTACGTACGTACACATACATTTTACTCCCATTTGACTCGTATTTCAGTAAACAGATAAAATTTTTAAAAACAATTAGAAATGAATGCTTCATTATTTATAGATATAGAGTTCTTTAAATTATAATATGCAGAGAATAATTAAACTTTTATTTTTATTATATGCATATGTATGTAATTTTTTTCGAATAACGAAAAAGCAAAAAAAGAATAAACATTTTACCATACATATTTGTACATATACATATATATATATATATATATATATATATATATATATATATGCATATTATGTATATGTGTACATGCATGTAATTAATTTTTTATTTTTGTTTAATTTAAAAAATAGCATATTAAAGAATTATTGTTCCTTTTTTTTTTTTTTTTTATGAAAAAATATATTTTGAAAGGGGAAAAAATGTAGAAAGAAGTTAAAAGTTCTTTTATTATTTAGCAAAATAGATAAGTCAAAGGTCGTTTTAAATAGCTTTCGTTTTGAAAAAGAAAAATATCCCTTTTTTTTTGTTGACATATGTAATAACACATATATATATATATAAATGTATATGTATGTGTGTACGCGTATGTGTGCATATATATATATATATATATATATCTATTACGTGAGGGCATTGTATAACAGGTATAGGAAAAAGAGGAAGAAAAAATAGCTTTTCAGTTTTAAATATGTAGTATCCGTTTCCTAAGTAATTTGAAGAGTTCCTTTTTACCATCGTATTATGCATAAAAAAAAAAAAAAAAAAGAAGCCATTTTCGTACTTGGTTCGAACCAACATATTTTGTAAGTTCTATTAACCAGAATTATTATATGTATCATAATGACAAAACTGAATGTCAATGATTGTTAGTACTGGGATATTTAAAATTTCAAAAAAAATTTCACAATTTATTCGAATGATGCATAATTGGGTTTTTATGAAAGGGGGAATTTAAGAAAAGGTAAGATGTGGGAAAAAAAAAAAATAAAATAATAAAATAAATAAATAAATAAATAAATAAATAAATAAATAATAATAATAATAATAATAATAATAATAATAATAATAATAATAATAATAATAATAATAATAATAATAATAATAATAATAATAATAATAATAATAATAATAATAATAATAATAATAATAATAATAATAATAATAATAATAATAATAATAATAATAATAATAATAATAATAATAATAATAATAATAATAATAATAATAATAATAATAATAATAATAATAATAATAATAATAATAATAATAATAATAATAATAATAATAATGACAATAATGACAATATAGTAGTTGTAATAATGGTAATAAAATAGTTGCTTCACTAAAAAGACAAATAACAAATAAGTCAACAACATTTGAAGGGGGTCAAATTGAAAGGTGGTGATTACGCACATATGTATATGTACACATATGGAAGGATAGCCACGTAATTAAATTCAGGAAAATTATTTTTTTCATTAGCTAAAAAAAAGGCACCTATACATATACATTCACTAGCACGGGTACATACTTTTTTTTCAGACATACATAAAAAAGGAGTTAGGGTTTTCCAAAATATTAAAAGTATATATGCAAACCTGTTCATCTATCTAAACACGTGTACATATGTATAATTGTACATATAAATAAATATACATATATATGTAGATCATATATATATGCACATACATTCATATTTGTGGGAGTATATATATGTACAGACGAATATATATAACACGTACGAGGGTCATAATAACAAAAAAAAAAAAAAAAAAGAAAAAAAAATTACCACCTTTCTATGTTATGATGAAGAAACAAACAAATATCTAATTACATAAAAAAATAGTCATCTCAAATGTATTTTTCGTTATTCCTTTCGTGCGGTACTAATACACACATGTGTTTGTGTCTCTGTTCAACTGCTCCTTTATTCGTGTATCCCTTTACTCATTTGCAGGCGCGTTCGTGCGCTTAAGTTAACTCATACGATGCACAGATGCACAGATCCGCAAACAGAGGAAATCACTTTTCCAAGTTTGGCAATCGTATTCCCTCTCTCCCTTCATTTAAACTTTTTGCTTATTTCTTTGTAATATTTCATTTGCCTTTTGGAAACACTCCTCGGCACAATTTTAATTGCCATCACTATATGCCTTTGTTTAATTGTTAATATATTCTTATTTTTTTGAATAAATTCGTATATTAAATTATTTTTTTCCTTTTCATCTAGGCCTTCATTTTTTAAATCAGGCATTTCGAATTTCCCATTGTTGTTATTTTCCCCTGCAGTGTTGTTTATTTGGGAATTACTAACATGTTCACATTGACAAGCATGTTGCCAATCGTTTTGTGGTTCATCTGCACGTTCATTTTTTTTTTTTTTTTTTTTTTTTTTTTTTTTTATTTCTCCCTTCTCTGCCTTTCCCCGTGCGTCTGGTGCTTTCATTTCTTTATTTTTTTCCACCCAATTTTTACTCGCTCCTGATGATAAGTCCTCCTGAGTGAACGTGGTAAATTTCCCAGAATCTTTATTCACTGTTTGTTTGCATTGTGCCAAATTTTCTACATCATTCATTTCGTTAATATTTTCCAACTCAGAATCTGGTAGTATACCATTTATATCATTATGTGCTCGAGAAATTTCTTGGTCAATCTCACATATCAGTTTTATTCCTTTTTCACCATACGTGTCTGTATTTATACTACCATTCATGGGGGTATTATATGTTGAATGAGAATAATGTTGTTCAACATCATTGAAGTTTTGTTCTTTCCTTCGTCCTAGATTATAAGTGGTACTACCAGTATCATTAGAATTGTTTACATATGTATTTAATAATATCTTTGTTGTAGCACTTTTATCTATCATGCTATTTTGATCGTCATTCTTCTTACTGCTTGTATTTGTATCATCCCACTTTGTGTCAAAAAGATCTTTTTTATCCTTTCCTTCTTTATAAAAACTATTATCCTTTAAAGCAGATACTTCTAGTGCTGTATTTTTACATGATTTCCCACATATTTTTTGTGCACCTTCCAACATAGGAATATCAAAATTTATTATATCTATTTTATCTCGACACTCTTGTAGAGCTATAAATGCACTCTCTCTTAGGATGCCATACAAATCTGCTCCACTATACCCTTTTGTTAATTTTGATATTTCTGAAAAATTTACATCTTTATCTATTGGCATATCTCTTGCAAGTTTGTTTAATATATCAATTCTTCCCTTATATTTCGGTAAAGAAATATATATTAGTTGATCAAACCTACCACTACGTAATAATGCTTTATCAATAATATCTGGTCTATTAGTCGTAGCTATAATGTAAACACTTTCTCTTTTTGAAAGACCATCCATTTCTGTTAATAGCTGGTTGACTACTCTATCTGATGCAACTGCAGTTTTGTTATTAGCTCTATTAATACATATACTATCTATTTCATCAAAAAATATTAAACAAGGTTTGTATATGGATGCATATGCGAATATTTCTCGTACATTCTTTTCACTTTCACCAACATATTTGTTTAAAATTTCTGGTCCTTTAATAGCTATAAAATTCGCTCTCATTTCATTACTTATAGCTTTAGCTAGCATAGTTTTACCACATCCAGGTGGTCCATATAATAATATACCCATGCTTTTGTTAATACCCAGATGTTTGTATATGTTCGCATATTTCACTGGTAATATAAATTTCGTTTCTAATATTTTCTTAATTTTTTTTAACGATCCAACATTATCTAGACTAATAGTTGGTACTTCACACCTATTATGAGTTGCCATTTTTTTCTTTACGTTTTTAACACTTTCGTAAATTACGTCATTGTCGATGTGCATGTTTGCAGTTCGGACCTTCTTGCGCACCTGCTCAGCGTGGGTATCGTTATCATTAGTACTACCACTACCATTAGTACTACCGCTACCATTAGTACTACCGCTACCATTAGTGATACCGCTACCATTAGTACCTCTAACAGTGCCAACACTGCTAATGATGCTGACTTTCCGCTTTGTATATCCCTCCCCTCTTACAGCAAACGAGGAGTCTCGTAGTACAGATGAAGTCGTATCAATCGTTGACAAATCATATTTTTCCTCTTCTTCAGTTTGGTCTACCGATAATCTGGTCCTGTCATACATACTGCTTTCTTTATTCATGGAGCTACAGCCACTCTTAGTATATGTTTCATCTTTCACTCCAACCACATTATACATCAATGTAGTATCATCCCTATGACCATTTTGCACATGTACATGAACATCGGACTGATTTTTATGAATGCTTCCACATTTTATTCTTCCATTTTCTAATTTTTCCATATGTACATAATCCTTCGCATTATATGCTATATCTATTTTATCCTTATGCATAGCATTTCCTTCTTCATAATTCCGATAGCTGTTCTCTTGTGTTGTACCGTTCTCATTACTGCTAGAACGTTCACTTAATTTTGTATGCATCCCCGAAGTTGTAGTAGTACTATTATGTACACATGCAACACAGTCTATTAGCGTATCGTTATATATTGAAAGATTTACTGCTTCATTGATGAGTTCATATATCTGTCCTTTATTAAAACCATAGGTAATAGATGCTGTAAAGGTTGTATCAAAACTGAGTAAAAATTGTTTAGTTATATTTTGAAATATATCTAGTCTATCTTCATATGTAGGAAGAGGCATCGAAATGAACTTTTGGATTTTGGTATATAATATACTATCATATGGTTTATTAATACTTAGTAATAGTATAATAATACTAGAATTATCAAATATGCTTAATAAATATGTAAACAAATATATGTCTATAGTATCTTCTTTTGATGAAAACAAAATATCTACATCATCAATACATAGAATTGCTTTATTATATTCATTTCTTATATGTTCAAAAATTATTTTCATTTTATTATTTTTTTCATCATTTGATAAGTACCTTATATATTCTGGTAATTTTAAGTAAAAAAATGGACAGTCACACTCCCCAGCAATAGCATAAGCTAATGTTGTTTTACCTGACCCGCTATTTCCACTGATGCTAATAATTGAGCTAAAATTATCCCCTCTATATTTAAATGGATATATTATACTACATAATATATCTTTTTTTATATTGTGTATTCCTTTATACTCATCTAACGGGCTAGTCCCTTCCCCGAATTTAGGTACCTTCACGAATTTTAGAATATTCTTCATGGTACTATCGATCATATTATTTTTTTCACTCTCTTTTGTTTTATTATTTATCATATCTAGTTTCATTCGCTCGTTAATTAACCGCAGAACCATTCTTTTCTCTTCTTTGCCAAGTTTGTCTTTTATCTCGTCGTCTACATTTTTCAATTTATCGTTCCTTTTTTTTCTATTAACACTTTTATTACCTTCGATGTTTTTTCCATCTGAAGTTGAATTGCATCCCTTCATTTCTAACTCTTTACTTTGTGCATTCGCTTCTGATTTAATCAATCGGATCTTCCCCGTCCGCTGGTTCCTTCCATCCAGGGCGTTAACCCTTTCAAAACCTGCATTACCGCTATTAGCACTACCGCTATTAGCACTACGGCTATTAGCACTACGACCATTCGTACTAGCATCCTTAGAACTAGCTGCATCAACACTTACTACCTTGGAAGTTGCTACCTCAACAGTACTATACTTATCCCCTCCACTGCCTGCCATCTCGTTAGTGCTGCTTCCCTTTTCCATACTACCCCTATTATTCCTTTGTTCCATTCTTTTCAATAGGACCCCATTTTTAAAAGAATTTCTTATAACATCCACGATTATATTGTTTAGTGTTCCTTTCTGTACTCGTCTATATTCAAGAAATTCTTTTCTTAATGTATTTATTATCAGGGAAGAGTTCATAACAACATTTTTAAGATTTGTTCTTTGATCTTCATTTTCCCCAATTAAATTATTTTTAAATATAATATCTAATATTCGATATTTGATTTTATCTGAAAGGATTTTCATTTGTTTAGGAGCTCGCTACAGTTAAACAGTTGAGTGAAAATGGTCAAGGGGGAAAAATAAAATAAAAATAAATATGCATGTAAATATATGTGCACATGTAAGTATATTTGTACATGTAAATGTACGCATACATATATACATATACTTATAACTATCAAAACGAATGTACTTCCACTTCTCATTCTCGTTCCATTAAAGAACAACAACAAAAAAAATTTTCCTTTTCACCATTTATATATGCGCATTTTCTTTTTTTTTTTTTTATATTATGTAAAAATTATAGTACAAACTTAATAAAAAAGGAGAGCATCAAAGAAGTAGAAGAAATATCAGGTATGCAAGTGGTAATACGGTAATATTGCATACGTGCATGTATATATATATATACGTATATATATATATATATTTATTTATTTATTTAGTACATACCTATGAAGGTTTATTTTTGCGCTTGGTTAAATATAACGTATGTGAAAGTTATACAATACAACATGATATATTAAATATGATCTCATGGAGCAAAATTTAAAATAAAAAAAAAAAGGCAAAGCACAACAAGTAAGCAAAATAAGAGAAGTAAAAAGAGTATGCAAAGTAAACAAAAAGAGCAAAGAAATAAAACAAGCCAAATAACGTGATTGAAATCAAGTAAATAAAAGCTGACTAATCTACGCTTTTTATTTTAAACGTTTCAGAAAGACCGCACAATATTATGATAATTTTTTGAAAGTTGTAAACTTAAAAATTAGTTAACCTGCTTTAGTAGGTTAACAAAATTGGCAGTACAAATAAGGTACATATAACAAATACATACATACTTGCATATATGTATGTATATATAAATACATTTTACAGGCTGAAAAAAAAATTCCAGACCACGATTTTATCAACGTTTTAAAAACAATTCCTTAATTCTTTCGTTATTTCGTTGTTTCGTTATTTAATTATTTTTCTATGTACTCAAAGTCACAGGCAAATGAGCACTCGTAAAATATCATTTATCCTTTTTTTTTTTTTTTTTTTTTTTCTCGTTTTTCAAAAAAGTAAGCTGAAAAATAAGTGTATATTTATTGGGGATATCCGAAACGGTTTATTATATGACCACGAGAAAATAAAAAAAAAAATATATATTTTTTTTTTGTGGATAAACAACAGAGCTACGCTGTTTAGAATTTTTGAGGTAAATTGTGAACTATGCATGCGCACATACACTGTATGGGCAAGCATACATATATATATATATATATATATATGTACACTCATATGTATACATTTGGCGTATATGTCCTTTTTTTTTGGCAAGGATCGAACTACTTAATTATTTGTTGCTTTACGTTTCCTTAATATTTCCAAAGAGGAGAATACTTGTATCACATTTTATACATCATTACTCAAAGAAAAAATTAAACATATCTTTTATCTTAAGTAAAATGAATAATGAAGGCGTTAAGGCTTCAAAGGGATTTTTTTTTTTTTTTTTTTTTTTTTTTTTTTTGTAAACAAGAAAAATAAACAAAATAATAGTTTATCCCTCCCCCCACGAAGTACTTAAAATTTTACATGTTTACTGAGTGGGGGGGTACATGAGAAGGTCTGTAAAACTGGAATTTCACATTTTAAATTGAGGGAAATTGAAAAGAGTGGAAATGTATACAATATGCGCATATATATTTATACATACAAATATACATGCATATATACATGAATATATACATACATATATACATACATATATACATACATATATACATACATGTATACATACATATATACATACATGTATACATACATATGTACAAACAAATATACGTACAAATATACGTACAAATATACGCACAAATATACGCACAAATATGCGTACAAATATACGTACATATACATATATGCTTACATATATAAGTAAGTACATATCTACTTACATATAAATAACACATAAACATGTATACGTCCATATGCTAATATTTTTAAGCACTATTTTTTTGTTGAAAAAGCGTAAAAATGAAAAATTTAATGAAACTTAAAAAATTAAAACAGAAAAACGCAAAAACAGAAAAATAAAAAAACAGAAAAACGCAAAAACAGAAAAACGCAAAAACAGAAAAACGCAAAAACAGAAAAACGCAAAAACAGAAAAACGCAAAAACAGAAAAACGCAAAAACAGAAAAACGTAAAAACAGAAAAACGCAAAAACAGAAAAACGCAAAAACAGAAAAATAAAAAAACAGATTATTCGAAGTGACACATGTGTAAGGGACACATAATGGATATGAAGTGTTTATAAAGTGAATGTATGAAGAATACGTATTGAACACAAGATGAACACACGATGAGTACATGATGAGTACGTGGTGGGTGAAAACAAATGAACAGTGAGACGCGAACAAGTAAAAGAGAAAGAGTTAGTGTTCCTATATTTCATCTTCACATATCATCAAATATCATCAAATAACTTCAAATATCATCAAATAACTTCAAATATCATCAAATAACTTCAAATATCATCAAATCAAATTTTTGAAATTTTTCATGTTAAAAGGGTCAGACATAGCTTGCATATTTTTCTCGTATTTTCGAAATTCCTCTAATGCTTTGCTTGCCTTTAATGATATTTTTAAATATTTTTCTTTTTTATCATTATCTTTCTCATTTAATGACTTGCTATTATATTCTCTTTCAATATTAGTTAAGTAGTCTTCATAACTTAAAGCTACTGTTTTGTTTATAAGCTCTTTTAATATGAAAAAAGATATGTCTTTAATAATAAAATAATTGAAATGTGATTTTGCCACTGCCAATGGGTATATATAATGTTCCATAATAAATTCTTGCAACTGGTAATCATATCGAAGGGGCAATTCGTTATAATCCTTATTTGGAAGAGTGTCTACTCTTTTCTTATTTATGTTTGTGTTTTTCGTGCCATCATTTAGATCGTTGGTAGAGATTCCCCCGCCAGTAGTTGCATTGCCATTCGTTGCTTTACCACTCATCAATTTGCTATTCGCATACTTACTACTCACCGATTTGCTATTATTTGCCTTTTCTTTGTTTGCAATTTCACTACTCTTGGAATCATTTGAATTCGAGCTGAGGTCATCATCAAAAAAAGAGTGCTCACTGTTTGAATCCTGCGATGCGCAAATGCTCCTAGTGCTATCAACATAACTCGATGAATTATCCTTAGAATCGTTATCATGGTAATTGTTGTAATTGCTGTACTCGTTATAGGCTTTATGAGAGTTAAGAGCGCTATTCTGATAAGGATAAGAATCGTTCGTATTATCATTATTAACATCATTATTATCATCATTATCATCATCATTATTATCATCATTATTATTATCATCATTATTATCATCATTATTATTATCATCATTATTATCATCATTATTATTATCATCATTATTATCATCATTATTATTATCATCATTATTATCATTATTATTATCATTATTGTGATAATATTTTGTATTGTTTTTTCGTTCAGTTACTTGGTCATACGGAGGTAGTGTTTTTTCCTTTTCTGTCTTTTTTTTATTTCTTTCAATTTTCCTTTTCTGTAAAGTCATTTTTCTTTGGTTTTCTTTTACTTTTAATAAAAACATATTTATGTCTTTACTCTCACATTTATTATAGCAGATATTTTTATTTAATGTTCCTTGATCCTCTACAGTTGTTTCAGTTTTACCTAAAAATTTATAGAATCCGTTAGTAATAGCAGATGTAATATCATTTAGATTTTGTACTATTGCAATTTTTGCGCTCTGCATATTTTTATCCCATTCAAACCAATACCTAGCTCCATTATTCCTCCAATAATTTATTAAAACAGGCCCAGGAATATTTTTTATCTTTGGATATATCAATGGTTCTATTCTAAAAGCTACGGGATCAAATCCGTGAAAAATATTATAAAATTTTATACCATCAATTAATTTTAAACCATCATTTATATATTCTGGTTTATATAAAGATAATAATGCACTTAATGGACTTCCAAGTGTAAATAAATAATCAATTTTACTTTTTAAATTGTATCTTATATTGCTGTCACTTATTCGCACTTTCACATTGTGTAGTATTTCATATGCCATTGCACTTCCTAGGGAGTATCCTAACATGCATATCTTTGCATTTCTGAACCTTCCACTGGAATCCTGCAAAATCGAAAAAAAAAGAAAAATAAAGGAAAACAAAAAAAAAAAAGAAAAAGTGGGCACAATTGGAAACTTGCTTGTATGCCCACACACTCACAAACACACACAAATACGTACAAATACGTACAAATACGTACAAATACACACAAATACGTACAAATACACACAAATACAAACAAATACGTACAAATACGTACAAATACACACAAATACGTACAAATACACACAAATACGTACAAATACACACAAATACGTACAAATACACACAAATACACACAAATACGTACAAATACACACAAATACGTACAACTGTACACACTCACATGACACACATACTGCATATATCTGCGCATATGCTACTCATATGCTATATGCGTTATTCTCATTATTAACGGAAAAAGCACATCACAAATGCACACTATTATTTTACGTTTTGCAAATTACACTCATCAAAGATTCTAAAGTTTTATTTATATCATTGTACAAATTTAACATTATATAATCGCCATATCTTGGATGTAAAAAACAAATGATATCCCCCGCTGAAAGGTTTATAATTTTGCGGGTTTCAGCCATTGTGTTAATATTTATTCTGTCGAAAACGCTGCATAGGAAGGAATAAATAGAAAAGAATATATTATTACAGGTAACGAAGAATTAGGCAAAAAGGTAGAATTGCAGAGATGCTTTGAATTACTAAATTGCACAACGCATATACTGATATACATGAATGATTACTGAATCTGAGCATCGATTATATACTTTTTCCAGTTGAATATATGGAAATGTATATTAAAGGGATAATCAAAATACCACATTTTTTTTACAATTTTAAAACTGTTTTTAAGATCTTCACACTGATTTATAATTAATTCTTCATTAGATCCTATGCCATGGATTATTAAGACAATATAATCCACATCATTTATGTTATCATCTAAATATGGTTCTTCTTCATAAAAGTTTATTTCAGAGTCATTTTTTCTTTTAAGAAATTTCTTGTTAATATGTTTTTCATTTTTGGGAAAAAAAAAAAAATTCTTGTTCTTCTTTTCTTTTATATCACCATTGCCAATGTTACTATTTTTTTTACTCTTACTGTCTTTTACATTTAAAGGAGGAGCCCTCATTATGATTCACTGGTCTTTTATTTTATTTTTATTTTATTTTTATTTTATTTTATTTTTATTTTATTTTTTTTTTTCCCGGAATTTACTATTTTTTAAATATAGTACCGTTTGATTACAAATCTCTTCATATTTGCTTACAGGAAAATTCACATATTATATTCGCTATTTCTTTTCCAGGTTTCTATATTTCATTAAGTTGTTACACAACTATATATATAAATATATACATAAATTAAATACATGAATTAAAAACATACATATATCTACAGTGAATATGTTTGTTCATATATACATAAGGCAGGTTTAATTATTTGTTAATGCATGCCATACGCACATTTGCTCCCGAGTGTATGCAGTGGATACAGTTATTCATATATATGTATACATCAGCACAGTAAACAAATGTGTATGTTCATATTTAATTATTAAGCCTGCTTTTTGCTAATATATGAGTACACATATATTCATCTTACTCATATGGCGGCAAACTAAGTGGCAAATGTAGAAATACACAAAGGAAATTAAGAACAAGTAACAGTTATTAAATTTTAAATAAGCATTTTTAAAATTGATATCTTACTTGAAATATTTGTGTGACATAGCATTCATTTATTTATTTATTTTATTAAAACACACTTTTTTTTTCTCAATAAAATA
The DNA here is from genome assembly GCF_900090045.1 of Plasmodium malariae. Lineage (NCBI taxonomy): Eukaryota > Apicomplexa > Aconoidasida > Haemosporida > Plasmodiidae > Plasmodium > Plasmodium malariae. The sequence goes on along the minus strand of NC_041788.1, from coordinate 1,476,473 downwards.
CATTTATCATTTTTTAATAAGCATATTTATCACTTTTTAATAAACATATTTATCATTTTTTAATAAACATATTTATCATTTTTTAATAAACATATTTATCATTTTTTAATAAACATATTTATCATTTTTTAATAAACATATTTGTTCTTTTTTAACATTACACATTTTATTTTTTTTTTTTTTTTGCCCCTTCACTGTTGAAGACCACAGTTTTATTCTCCTTAACATTGATTAAAATAATCTTGCCTTCGTCTGTTCATTCGTTCGATTGTTAATTCTTTATTCTTTATTCTGTTTTCTTTTTTTTTTTTTCTTTTCTTTTTCTTTTCTTTTCTTTTTCTTTTCTTTTCTTTTTCTTTTCTTTTCTTTTTCTTTTTCTATTTTTTTAATTTATATGTATTTTTTCCCAGTTGTGATTGCAAATGTTCGTAAGAGAAGATCCTTTAAAAGAGTGTCAAAATAATAAAAATAAATAAAAAATTAAAAACACATAAAAATCATCATCTTTTAATTATATCACGTCTTGCTATTTTGGCTTCCTATTTATATTTATTCATATATAACGTAGCTATGTATATGTATCTATATATGTATTCTTATAAAACTTTCAGATGGGTGTTTTTAAAAGCAGAAATTTCTAGCCAATTTTTTTTTTTTTTTTTTTTGGTAGCATATTATTAGTAACTTTTTTTTTTTTTTCTTTTTTATTATGAACAATTCAGAACAATACATAAGAATATTTATACTGCTCCAAAAATGGTCAGGTAAATTTTATCCAATTTTAAAAATAAATAATACACAAAAATAATTAATTTTTTCTATAAAAGAACAATTTGTGTTTTTAACACTATAAAAAAAAATGTTCTCATGATTTTTTCATTCTTTTGCGTATACATGTTATATATAAATATACAAATAAATTGCAGTAATATGTTATGTTTTTTTTAAAAAAATTGGTATACCTCTTCTCATATATATACCACCTCCTCCATTTTTCATTTTTGCACACGAAAAAATGGGAGAAAAAAAAAAAATCAAGAAAAGAAAACGACAATAAGAGAAAACAAATCAACAAAGCAGGGAAGCAACAAAATAAAGAAGGAATAAGGCAATAAAACAATAAAACAATAAACAATAAAACAATAAAACAATAAAACAATAAACAATAAAACAATAAAACAATAAACAATAAACAATAAAACAATAAAACAATAGAACAACAAAACTTCAAAACTTCAAAACATTAAAACAACGAAACAACAAAAGAGTTGTAAGAGGCAGAACGGATAAAAAAAAAATTCAACAGGAACATGGCAATATAACAGGATTTAGTAGTAAACCTTCTATTCTTTATATATAAGTAAAAAATTCCGTGTTTTTTTTTTTTTTTCTTTTCTTTTCCTCACTTTTTTTTTCACTTAAAATTATAATATAGAAAAAGTAATAGGGTGATAGAATATTTTTCTTTTTTTTTTTTTTTTTGCATGGAACAGATAAAATTAAAATATGAGTTTTGTATCTATTTTATATTTTTTAAGGAAACTCCAAATATAATATATTGTAAATTTTTTTATTTTTATATTAACTTAAAAATAATAGTAACACTAATAAAATAGTAATATAATAGAAATATAATAGTAATATAATAATATTATAATAACAATAATAACAATGGGGTCAATAATACTAACATTATTGCCATTTTATTGAAGGGAAAAAAAAAAAAAAAAAATCATACTAGCATTTCCCTATGGCAATTTTAAAAGGTTCAACGAAAAAAAAAAGAAAATTTTAATGAAATTTTGACTTCACATAAATATATACATATAATTGTATGTATATAAATATATTATATGCAGTGTAAATTGTTAAAAAATCCCTTATTTTTATAGCTACAGTGTTTTGATGTCAATTACTTTTCATACAATTAATTAGTTTCTATATATTTTAAGGAACGATTTTTAAAAAAAAAATATGCAAAAATTGTTTTAAGCAAAAGCTGCTTTAGAACAATTCTTGAAATATTCAAATTATTATTTATAAATTTTTTTTTCCTCTCCCCCTGTTTAAATAATTTATTTTTGTTCTACATAAAGCTATTTTGTAACCTTAATTAAAAGGAAAAATTAATTATATTATGTACATTTAAGAACGTAACACTTGTAAGTTCTCCAGTTCACACTTACTACGAATTTATATTTATATATATATATACAAATTCATATGTTGTGTTACATGTAGATTAATTTCGAATATTTTGTTTTTCTTAATGAGAATATTAAATACACACTAGTTGTGTATACATTCTAATGATATATATCTCTAATAAAAGTTTATATTTAAAAAAAAAAAAAAAAAAAAAGATGAATATAAAAATAATTTTTCTTTTTTTTAAAGTATAGTGTGGAAGAGCATTTGCAATTATAGCACCTCAGTTCATTTACGAATTCTATTCGTTCTTTCGCATTTTTAGATCTCCTTTTCTTTCCCTTCTTTTTACTCTTATTTTTCTCATATATTTTTCCCATACATTTTTCTCATATATTTTTCCCATATATTTTTTACTTTTTTTTTTTTTTTATTGATATATGTGCTTAAAAAAGAACAGTATATGTACAGAACACTCAAGTAAAGTACTAGAGAAAAAGTGTACGACTTTTTATCTGTTAAACCTAGTTGGTATTGTGGATCCAGTTAGTGAGATAGAAAATTTACAAATATTCTCAGATAGCATTTATTATAAAATCATTTCATTCTATAAACATTTAAATATTTTTTTTTACTGCTAAAGTAGTAGTACTGTTTTTAAAAAATCCTTTCCCGAAAAGTGTAAAATTGTAAATGATTTATACTACCTTATGATAATAATATTGGTAGAAGTATAATTATTGTTGTTCGTTTTTATTGTAATAATAGAACTTTACCTAATACAGGTTGTTCATAGGACTCAGTTTTACTCATACTCACGAAGCACTGCGAAAGCTATTTAGTGTATTACACCTTGCGTACCTTTAATAAGGAACTAGCCAATTGAGGTGCATCAACAATTAAAAGAAATCAAAAAAAAAAAAGTAAAAGCATAACAGGAAAAAAGAAATAATAAGAAGAAAAGATAGGAAGAAATAAATAAGGACATACAAACTATTCTAAACAAATAAGCAGCAACAAATAAGTGGAAACAAATAAGCAGATATAAACAATTCAAAACAAATAAGAAGAAAAAAAAAAGAAAAAATTATTTTTTCCATGTTCATAAATATGTATAAATGCATGAAGCTGCCAAAGAATAGAAGAAAACTTGCTTGTAGAGAAATCAGAAAAGCAAATAATTATGAACAAGTGCAGAGTGTTGATACAGGGGCAAATGGAATAGTAAGTAACGAGAATGAGGTGAATAATATACTAGAGGGTGATAGAGAAGAATGTAATAACACTAATATAAATAAAAAAGTTTTCAGTGAACAAAATGTATATGGATATATACCAGATATGAAATATTCTAAAGATGGTTATAGAAAAGAAGGGAGCAAGAGTAGCACTAGTGTGGGTAATCAGAACAGAGAACATATAGCACAACCAAAGGATAATTTCCATAAATCATATATAAGAAACTCTACAAATAATTATAATCAAGTAAATTACATGAAAAAAACATCGAATGTTGACCACTATGTAACACATAATAATGCTAGTAGCTGGAGCAACTACGGAAATGGACATTCAAAAGAGCAAAAACAATTTCTGAACAAAGAGTATCATAACCAGAGTAGTGGTAATACTAATAATATTAGCAATACTAACAATATTAGCAATACTAACAATATTAGCAATACTAACAATATTAGCAATACTAACAATGCTACTAATATTAATATTAATAGTAGTAGTAGTAATATTAGAAGTAGTGGTAGTAATATTAGAAGTAGTGGTAGTAATATTAGAAGTAACAATAACAGCGATAATAATTATGGTCGCATTCAGCACCCGTCCAGCATGAACAGCCATAATTATCCTCTACTTACGATGAATAGAAATAGCAAGGAGTACACTAATAATGATGATATACATAAATCTAATAATAAATATAATGATAAAATAGGAATTGTAGAATCTGGAAATGTCAAGAGAAAGACGTATATGTTTAACAATATTGCAGATACAAGTGGAAAAAAAGTTACAAAAAAATTAAGTATATTAGAAATGGATAAAAAAAGGGATAGTGATGTCAAAGCATGTATAGAATATTTTAATTCTTTACGTAAAGGTAATAATACGGATATTAATTCCATACTTGAAATTAATAATTTCAAAGAATTAAATATACCTAAAGAACATTTAGAAAATGGTGATTTTTATAGATATGTAGAGTATTATAAAAAACATAATTTAAAAGATTTAGTTAATTTTTATGATGAAACTTATAAGATGATAGATAAAAATAAACACACCAACTATGAGAATAAAAAAAAAATGAGTAATCCGAATAATCTAAACGAAGATGATATAAGTCACGGAAATAGCGAAAATGGCAAAAATGGAGAAAATGACAAAAATGACAAAAATGAGACATACAATAATACTAGCAGTACAACAAATATTGACAACACGTCAAATTTTAAGGATACAGGAGATGCCAAAACTAAAAGAAATAAACGCTCAGGAAATGTTTCTCGTGATGATAATTCAGATGCAGAAGGAAAATCATTACATAAAAAAAAAAAAACAAAATGTGATAAGGATAAGAAGCCAACTTTTTACACTATTAACGATCTGTTCGACTAAGCCCATTCATCCACTTTCTTTCTACAACTGAAAATATGAAAGCCTTTTTGACTTGTAATGAATATGAATATACACATTTTATAGGGATTATACGAAGCTTGCATGTTCCTGGTTTGTTTATATGTTTAAAGCGCGTAAGGGGCTTACGTCATTATGACAGTGTGTTCGTGCGCGTAAAGGTGTATAAGCTTATAGATGTAGGTACAGTGTAAAGTGTGCATACGGTGTACATATGCATGATGCATATTATGCATAAGTTTACACTTGTGCAAAATTTGAAATATAGAGTTACATTTCTAACAGGAAAGCAATGACAGCAATAGCCTTTTCGTTAATGCATATTATAGAGTTGTGGGTCTTTTATTAAGAAAAAGATGATAAATATATATCCTTATAGCATTAATTACGAATATGAAAAATGAGTATTTTAATGGTATTGTTAATGTCAAAGAGTGTGCAAGCGTGTATGTACTCTTTTATACTTTCGTTCATTAGAAGACTGCATTTTAATGCTAAAAAATGGTATACAATCATTTTAGGTACATGGATATTGATATCACGAATTTGTATATTACTTATTGTAAAAGTACATACATGTACAAATAATCATTTATAATTATTCGGATTGTAATGTTTGGAATTTATTTCTGTAAGAAGACCTTCAAAAATTCATCATTTTTATGGATGACCTCTTTTAAGTTTCATAGCTGTTGTTAAGTCATTAATTTATGCACATGTATGTATATGTGTACGGGTATACATATGCAAATGTACATGTGTATGTGCATACATACGAATATATATTTGTGTACATTTTTTTTTCGTTGAAACTTTTTTACTTGTTAATGCAAAAATGCTTTTGTAAAGTGGAATAATTGGAGTATCATTATTTGTTAGGTATATATGTATATGCACATATGTCTGTACATTTGTGTATTTATTTATGTATTTTGAGTTTTACTCTGTGAATTAAATTTTTTACAAGTTCTATGTTGCAAATTTTAGGCTGTTACGGAAATGTACGTGTATAGATGATAACATATATATGTACACATATGTATGTATTTGTACATACGTGTATAAGTAAGGGTCAACACCATCTCTTTTAGAAATTTGTGGTCACAATTTCTGATTGATACACATGCAAATACATCATATTTTTAAAATTATATTTTTTTGTACCCTTGTAAAAGAAAAAAAGAAAAAAAAATGATATATTACTCTTTTTTTTTTTTTTTTTTACATATCTAATATTCTTTTCCAGTTTTTCAATTTTCCAACTTTACAATTTTTCCTATTAAACGTAAACAAATTTCAAATTAAAAACATTACAAAAATTTTAGTCTACCATTAGCATGATTTTATTTTTTTTTTTTTAGAAAAAAAAAAAAAAGAACACAAATTATTTCTCGGCAAGGAAAATGAAATTTTAAATGATTAAAATTTTTAAGTCAAATTAAGTCAAATTAATTTCGAAAAAATGATGGGGAAATCTTTTACAGTTATAGTACTGCAATAATTAACTATGAAATAAATGACAAAGAATATACTCATCAGACAATTTGTACTTATAGAATGACTGAATATGTTATGATATACGCACAGGCGTGCATACACTTAATGCATATAAATATGTGTAGGTGCGTGTGGGAATGTATATATGTGTGTATATGTATGCGTATATGTATATGTATGCGTATATGTATATGTATGCGTATATGTATATGTATGCGTATATGTACATGTATGGGCATATGTATATATATGGGTATATGTATATATATATGTGCATGTGTGTACATACATACATATGCGCGCTCGTTCGCTTGGGCAAAATTAAAAGGGGAGGCGGGACGAAAACAGTTGGTGTTAATTACCGAGAAAAGAATGTAGATGCTGCGCGTTAGTCCTTTTCTATGGGATAAGATAACTTAGTGAAAACGTCGGTTAATTGAAGACCTTGTGGGTGACTTAGGTATTCACCTGTTTCTGCATCAAATATGGATATAGTTTGATTGCATAGCAAGTGGCCTAAATTTTCACTTGGGCAATTAGAATTTAACAATAATTTGCAGTTAGGTGTTTCTTGAAAAATAAATGAAGTGACTTCCTTACTCTTATTTGTACATTTTAATTTTGCATAATTTATACTTCTGCCCTTTCCTGGTTTGTTTAATCTAGTGTCAAAAGAAAATTCATATTTTAATAATTTTCCATCAAATAGTAAATAAATATCAATATCTGATTCACTACTTTTCAATGCTGTAATACTGTAATCTTGGCCATACTCTAATTTCCTTAAACATTTGGGTCCATCAATTTTTACCTGAATATATATATTTGGAGGAAGGGAAATAATTGCAATGGTGTCAATTTTTTTACCAATTAACTTTAATCCAGGTGCAGGTAATTTGATCTCGATATCTTTTGGTATAATAATATGCCCCCATTTAAATAAATGAACAAAAAATCCCCACTCTCCTCCTTCATGTGTAATACTTGGAACAAGTTCACAATTTTTAAGTCCGCTCAAAGCGAAACCTCCATAAGCAATAGCTAAATTAGTATGTGGATTAACACATAAAAATCCATTGTTAAAATCTACTGATTTAACAGTTACATTATTTTTGTCATTTATACTTATGACTAATGCTGTTTCTGAATTTATACGTATTAATGTAACATGTTCATTTAGCATACTTAAAATAATTTTCCAATTTTTCAAAAAGGTTGGAAATCTTTCTCTATGGTTATAATTTATCTTTTCTTTTATTCCTGGTATACTAATATGTACATCTTTTTCACCTTCAATAACAATATTGCAGTCTTCTTTGCCCCAAGCTTTAGCATCATATTTCCCACTTAAAATAGTATCAAATTCAGAGGGTACCTTTTCTAACTGTGGCAAAAACTTAATTCTTCCATCATTGAACACAGTAGGTCTCAAAGCTATTTCTTCATGATTTGATATAGAATACCACCCTTTTTCATCACTATATTGAAACTGATTCCAAATAACAGCATTGTCGGGAAGTTTTGAAGTAGCAGGAGGGGTCTTGAAAGTGCACTCTATAACATTTGTCATATTTGACCACTAATAAAAGAAGTTGTCATGTAAAATATTTATTAAAAAAAGGCAATTTGTAAGTACACGAACAAATGTATGTACGTAAATATATTATGTGCCTTTTATTCTATAAAAAACGAAAATATTTTAAAATGCTGATTTGAAAAAAAAAAAAAAAAAAAAACGAGTTTATAAGGATTTATAGCATTATACTGACAGAGAAAAGGCAGACAAACCGAGAAACAGACAAACGGATGAACAAACAAAAAAAAAAAAAAAAAAAAAAATATATATATATATATATATATGTATGTACGCGTGGACAAATATGAGGAAAATTAAAATTTGAACAGTTATATATATAACAAAGGAACGCTTATATTTTAACATATATTCTTCTTTACATATGACAATAAATTTATTTTTCACAAGTAGTTAATATATTAAAAAAGGGAATGGTAATTATTTTTATAAAAATTAAGCACGTTGTAAAAAACTTAACAGTACATGCTTGGTTGTGATTTTTATGAGTTAAAATGAAATTTACACTTGCTGAACTAGCTCACATGGACATATTTTTTTTTTTTTTTTTTTTTTCCCTTATGTATATAGCTTAAATAGGAAATATTTTTTTTTTTTTCTGATGTGTGCATATTTTTAAACTTGTTTTAACAACTTGAAAATTGTGTGCAACGGCATTTTCCCTTTTTTTTTTTTTTTTATAGAAAAAATACCATGAACTAATCATAAGATCTTAGATGATGAAAAACTGTTCATTTTAAGACTTATATATTTGGAAGTAAATTATATAATTATTTTCCTAAATCTTTAACATAATCCTGAAAGAAGACAAATTTTTCATTTTTTACTCTTACACGTGCTAATATTTTAACGTACATTTTTTTTCTTATTATTGTGAAGTAATTTATCGTGCGGAAGTGCGTGGTTTTATGTGTACGTAGAGGACTGCTCACACTTACGTAAGCATGATAACACATGCATATGCATAACGTTATGCAGTACTATCCTAAATACATTTTAATTTCCTAAATTTGTGTTTGTACCCATACATATATACATAATACGTATATATATATATATATATATATATATATGCATGTGACCATATGCGCATATATATATTTCTTTTTACGATACGTTTTTATTTCCTTATATGATGTTGTAGAATTTGATGCCAAATAAAATTTTCCATTCACAAACGTTATAGTACGTACAAAATTTTAAAGTTTACCATACACAAAAATTGGTTAAGAAATATATAGCTATGTGCTGAAATTAGTGAAAATATATATTTTACATAAATGACTAGCAGTTTCTAAAACAGCAACTGCTTATTTAAGTGCTTATTTATGTGCCTGTTTATGTGCCTGTTTATGTGCCTATTTATGTGCCTATTTATGTGCCTATTTACGTGCCTATTTATGTGCCTATTTATGTGCCTATTTATGTGCCTATTTATGTGCCTATTTATGTATCTGTTTACGTGCCTATTTATGTATCTGTGTACGTGCCTATTTATGTATCTGTGTACGTGCCTATTTATGTATCTGTGTACGTGCCTATTTACGTTATTCTGGTTGTTATTAAGCTATATATATTAACTTCATTCACATGAAGCAGCGTTATTTTTTACACACCACCCCAATTTTGATTACCATTATTCTCATAATTGTTGTAATCATTTTTTTATTCTAGTACCTCTGTAATGTTAAATAAGATGATAAGGAACTCTCAAAATTTTGGAAATATTAAAAATTTTTTATATTGTCAGTATATTTTTCGTCTAACTAGGAATACTCTAAGTAATGTTACTATATTTTATTTTTTTTTATTTCATTTCAGTTTTTTTTTTTTTTTTTCTTTTCTTAAGGGGTACCTTTATCGAAATAAGAAACATAAATTAATAATTCTATTTCATCTTCAAAATCTTCGTTCTGTTTTGAATGAATACTTTTATGAAATTTTTTTTTTTTTTAAAAAGATAATTTTTAAAATTTTGTCTATGCAAATGTAGCATAACGTATGTAGGCATATTTATGTACTCACATATGTATGTATATATATGGGGGAAAAAAGTAGCGTTTGCTTTTTACCATAATAAATATTATCACTTCATTTGATTCTTGAATTTTATAAGCCTAGTTTAGATAGGTGTATTTTTTTGAACTGCCTTACAGTTGTAAAATGGTGTTCTTTGAATGTTTTTTTTTTTTTTTTTACTCTTTTCATCATTAAGTATATATTCTCCAATGTTCCAAAATATTTTGTGTGACATTTTGTCTATTATAAATATAAGTAAAGTTTTTGCACACAAAAAGGTAGTTTACTGCATAAAAAAGAATAATATAATTAATTTTTCTTTTTTTTTTATGAACAATTCAGAAAAAATAATTCATAATTTATGCATTTTTTTAAATGGACTTATTTTAAAATCCAGTGGCTTACTCATTGGTGCATTATGTAATATTTGTTATCAAGTGTTTTACATTGTGTGAATATTTTATAGATTTAACACAAAAACGAGTTAATAGAAGAAAAAAAAGAAGATACCAATACTTCTACTTAAAAACAATTTGTTCTATTATTTGGTTTAGTGTTTTATCTCTAAATTTTTTTTTTTTTTTCTAGCATAAAATTTTTTTTCTGCCCTATACTTTTAACCCTTTAGTCAACTTTTTGGAAAATTTAAAAGCAGCTTTTGCAAAAGTTTCGCTCTTAAAGAGAAAACAAAAAAAAACATAACATAACAAAACACAACATAGCAAAACACAACATAGCAAAACACAACATAGCAAAACACAACATAGCAAAACACAACATAGCAAAACACAACATAGCAAAACATAACATAGCAAAACACAACATAGCAAAACACAACATAGCAAAACACAACAGTACAAAACGGAATTGAATAAACAAAATGAACAACGTGAACAAAACTGTCAAAAGGGGAGAAATATATTTTAATGGCTATTTAAAATATTCCAAAAGGAAAAAGGTACCAACTCCTGATAATGCCCATTGTGGTACATACTCAACAAGGAAGCAATGTTTGATGGCTTCAAAGAAGGAAAATGTTTTACAAAATATGCTAGTTGGGAAGATAAAAGTTAATCATATGGTTGATGAAGCGGTAGAAATGGAAGAAGTGAAGGAGAAGGAGAACAAAGGGGAAAAGGATGGAGGGAACGAAGATAAAGACGTAGACTTAACAGAACAATATGAACCGTACACTAGGGAACATAAATCTAGCGTTATTCTAAATAACATAAAAGAGAGGCTTGTACGAAAAAATTTTCACAATGGAAAGATAAAAAAAAGTTCTACACCTAAATTTCCAGAAGGACATAATTCTAATGACAACTGTGTTATTACCTTTCTTCCACATAATAATAAAGGTGTTTCATTAAAAGCTGAAAATAACGTTGTACTGCAAACTTGCTCTACTATATTAAACGGAGAAAAGGGAGGAGATAATTTATTAAAATCAAAAGATCTTTATACACAAAAAAAAGATTGTGCTTTGAAAAAAAATAACTTACATAACAAAAAAAAAAAAATTCTATCAAATAAGAGTTATAACGATCCAGCATATTTAGGTACGTACCAGAAATATGATTCTTCTGGACTTTATGATAAAACTTATAACAGAAAAAGTAGAAACAGAATAAACGAAAAAAAAAGTATATATAAATATGAACTGCCCACTATAGCTTCTTTAGGAAAAATGAAAAATTTAAACTATTTAAATTTTACAATTAACGAAAATGAAATGAATAAATATGCAAAAATGATTCTAAATAATTTATCGAACATATATTTTGAAGGTAACGTTTTACATAATACTATTCAACTTTGTAAAAAAACAAAGGGTAAAAAAAAAAAAAAAATTTACATTTAATTAATATTGGGGGCTTATAATGCATATATATATGAAGCCATTATAAAAACGTTAAAAAAGTGTGCCTTCCGTTTTTTTTTTATTTTCTTCATTATTATATCACGTCGTTGTTTTTTTGCTTCATTATTTTATAACTTCATTATTTTATTATTTTTGGCTATCTTTTTTTCTTTTTGCTAATTTATACCTATTTTGAGAAATCATAGAACTAAAAAGAATTTTATACTTTACTGAAATGAAGAAAAATTTGTTTTCAAATTGGTGTGTTAAAATAAAAAAAGAAAAATATTCCGCCAGTCATATTTTATATTGTATTTTAAATGGCAATTTTAAATATATTCTCTTTTTTTTGTTTGATATTTATACATCAGTAATGTTTTATTAACAGAAGTAAATTATTATCTTGTTCTTCGTACAGGCCGAACGGATTATTTTCTTCTTTTTATTTATCCTTGTCTATATTTATATAAGCATTTTTATATAATTTGCACATGTTATATATAAAACTAATCCACAGTTGTTACTAAAAATGCTTACACACTATATATAATTTTGTGCTTTATGGCATAACTGGTGATACGTATGTACATAAAAGTAATCCTGTTTTAGTTGCAGCGTCATTTATTGTTACTTCAGTTTTAATTTTTCTTTTTTTTTATTTTTTTATTCATTATTTCATGGCAAGTATAAGAACAATATTTTTAAAAGAATTCCACTATGGACTGATGATTACGAAAAAAAATAAATTAGTACCAATTATAAAAATAGTAAACATGTACACTAGTGTTACTACATTTACGTGTAGCTCCAACAAATTAAAAGTAATAGAATAACACTTCAAAGTAATGTTTTTTATAAAAAAATAAAATATGTTCTCTTATATAATTCCCTTAAATTGCATTTTTTGCGTAACATATTATAAAAAGTTCAAAACAATAACTTTAATAACTATGTATGCAACTTTATAAATTCGTGGGTTTTTTAAAAAAGAGTTTGTGCTTCAATTTATTCAAGTTTTCGTAAAGTGCAAAGATATAAAATGTAACGTTTTAGTAGTAAAACACATATATGTGCGATAAATGCATATACATATATATGTTAAAATATATACATGAGAATATGTGTAATTTGATATACATTTCACATGCTTATTTTTTTTTTTTTTTTTTTTTGTAAACATGTAAATATTTGATTTTTATGAGAAGTTATTACTTGCATTTGAACTCAACTGCTTTTGAACCCCTTCAAAAAAAAAAAAAAAAAAAAGATAAATTAAATAAACTAAAATAAATTACATAAATAAAAGAAATAAGAAATAAAAAAAAATTAATCTGCAAATTTCAAGTATATTTATTTATATTTTTTTTTTTTTTTGCACTTTCTTATAAAAATTAAAAAAATTTTGTGTAATCCACTTGCCTTTTTTCAATAACTTAAAAATTATAGTTGATTATTTAACCGTTCACAAAATTTCTGTATCAGTTTTAAGCTTCTAAAGTAAGAAAAAAGCAAAAAAAAAGGGGAAGCTTATGTATATATATATGTATGTATATATATGTATATATATGTATATGTGTATATATATATGTATGTATATATGTGTATATATATATGTATGTATATATATGTATATGTGTATATATATATGTATGTATATATATGTATATGTGTATATATATAAGTATGTATATATGTATTTATGTATATATGTATATATATGTGTATGTATGTATATGTGTATATATGTGTATGTATATATATATATATATATATATATATATTTGTTTCTATTTATGTATTCTTTAAATGTGAGAAATATTTTTTTCCGTCAAGAACATATTTTTAGGTGTAATAAAAATAAAAATATTTTTTTTGAAGAACCTCTTTATGTGAGCATTAACAACGGAAGAGCCTCCCAGTTAATAATATAAAAATAAAGAAGCAAAATAATACGCAATGGTTATTTCACTACCAAAATTAAAATATGCATTTAATGCATTATCACCCCATATAAGTGAGGAGACGTTGAATTTTCATTACAACAAGCATCATATGGGATATGTAAATAAATTAAATGGATTAATTAAAGATACCCCATATGCTAGTAAATCATTAATTGAAATACTAAAAGAATCGACAGGTGCAATTTTTAACAACGCTGCTCAAATATGGAATCATAGTTTTTATTGGGATTCCATGGGACCAAACTGTGGCGGAGAACCTCATGGAGAAATTAAAGAAAAAATTCAGGAAGATTTTGGATCTTTTAATAATTTCAAAGATGAATTTTCAAATATATTATGTGGTCATTTTGGGTCAGGTTGGGGTTGGCTAGCTTTAAATAATAATAATAAATTAGTAATATTACAAACGCATGATGCGGGAAATCCAATAAAAGATAATACTGGAATTCCTATACTAACATGTGATATTTGGGAGCATGCTTACTATATTGACTATAGAAACGATAGGGCTGCCTATGTTAAGGCATGGTGGAATTTAGTTAATTGGAATTTCGCCAACGAAAACTTGAAAAACGCTTTACAGAAATAATCTCTTTTACTTAAGGCAAAAAGTTTAAAATATGCAAAACTGATAACATAGATGTGTATGTATATATATATGTATATATATATATATAAATAAATATATATATATATTTATATATATGTGTGTGTACATATTTATTTATTTTTATATTTGTGTATTTATTTATATTTTTGTATATTTATTTATTTTATTATTTTATTATTTTATTTTTATTTTTTTGCACAACCTCTTTTAATTTTATATATTAATTTTTACCACCTATCAAGAATGTACTTTTATATTTTATTGTAATATGTATCGAAAAGTTTTTTCATAAAAGATGTAATTATTTTGTAAATTTTAAAACGCTTTAATAAGATTAATCTTCGAAAAAAAAGAAAAAGAGAGAATTAAAATATGATGAAGTGAAAAAAAATGAACGTTTTTAACTGTGAATAAAAAATATAGAATTTAACAGGAAATAAAAAAAATAAAATTTATTAACAGGAAATAAAAAAAATAAAATTTATTAACAGGAAATTTATTAACAGGAAATAAAAAATAAAAATTTATTAACAGGAAATCAAAAAATAAAATTTATTAACAGGAAATAAAAAAAATAAAATTTATTAACAAGAAATAAAAAAAATAAAATTTATTAACAAGAAATAAAAAAAAAAAAATTTTTTAACAAGAAATAAAAAGAATAAAACTTATTAACAAGGGGATAAAAAGAATAAAACTTATTAACAAGGGGATAAAAAAAAAAATATAAAAAGGTTCAAATGACAAATCTTAGTATGAACATATCAGATTTATCCCGCCCTTTAGTAAGGATTTTGGAATAACTCTTCATTCGTTCATGCTTTCGCTTGTTCATGTATTTGCGCGCTGGTTCATTTTGTTATAAAGATGATGAAGTTACTCAAATGTTTTTAACGATACAGATATGTGTGTTTAAAATAACACCAAAACAGTACGATAGTGTGTAGTAGCAAATTGAATAATAAAATATACCATTACTCTTATTGTCATTTTTAGGTAAAAATTAAGCCATATATTAGAGGATGTTAACCAAATATGACGTCCTCTCAAATTGTATGTTAAAAAAGAAAGTACTGCTGCTTTTTTTTGACAAATAATATTTTGATTATATATGCAACAGGCATACAAACAAAGCAAATAGTTTTGATTATATAATGCTTAATACCGTTTAATTTTAAAATTATGAGTTTGCATAATTGGAAAGACAAGTTTCATATTTGAATTCGTTTTTTTTCTTAATAAATTTTTTGATCTAATAAAATTCATTTTATTATATTTTAGATTTCTTTTATAAAATATATGGATGTTATTGTTTATTCCCTCAAAGATATCATATGTTAAATACGTTGCAATGCTTTTTACGATATTCATATGAAACATATTAGTATCGTTTTTCTTTTCTCTAGATTTAATATATGTTACATATTTTATACTACTCTTTTCTTTTTTTATTTTTATTTCAATAATGTAATTAGAATAATATTTCTGTAATGGAATAAATGTTAATGTGTAGTTATTTGTATCCTCCTCTGTTTTTACAATTTGATATTTTAAAGGTAGGTGTATCCAAAAATGTTTTTTCAATTTTCCTTGGAATATTAAAATTTCATTTCCATACATCAATACCTTAACACAATTAAATAAATTTTCCACATTTTCGAATTCTTTGTATTTTAAGAATTTATATGATGATTCTTTTCTGAACTTATCAGGCAAAAAATTTGAAAAATTTATAATATTATTCACAACATACATTTCTACAACTTTTAAGTTAATATTGTCATATGTAAAGGTTTTTTCAAATATTTTATGTTCTGTAAATCCATTTGTTTTTAATTCATAATTTTTCTTTAATTTTTTAATTAAATTTTTAATATAAATGTTCGATGGAACATATAGAGAATAATGAGGGCTTTTTTTAAACGTAACACCAGAATTGTATAACGAATTGATTGAATAAGCTGAGAGTAATGATGTTGTTAATATTTTCGTAATTTTTGCTTTGTTATTTACCGAATAGTTACATATATTATTAAAAACGTTAATTAATTTTCCTAAATAATCATCATCTTCATTCGGCAGTTTTATATGTAACTTCTTGGATCATCCTGCATCAACACATAGTGAAGATATAAAGAGCAAAATTGCAACAACAAAAGGGTATGCCCTTTTTAAAATCATTTTCTCCTGATTACTCTTCGTTATCACCTCCACTTGTTAGCGTTGTGTATAAATATATATACACATATATACATATATATATATATATATATATATATATATATATATATATATATATATATATGTATAATAATATTTGTTCGTGTTCTGTATGGTCAAACAGACTCTGCAATCACTTTCAAGAATAATTAAGCATTATCACATTTGTACATCATATATACATAAATATTCAAATATACATGTATGTATATATGTACACTTTAAATATGATTAGTTTAAATATTGAAAATTGGGAATGTTTTTACAGTATTGCGAGAATAAAAAAATTAGTAAAGTTTTATAGAGCATTCGAGAACAGCTATTTTTCCTTTTGCATTTTTTTTTTTTAGAAGCTATTAATTTATACGTAAAAAAATTTATTTAAAAAAAAAAAAGTTTTCTCTTTTGTGGCCCCTTTTTATTTTATTTTATTTTATTTTATTTTTTTTCGTTCATGTAACCAGTAGGAATATAATATATATCTTAAAGTTCCATTTTTTTCATCTTAATTTTTACTCTATAGTAATTTCAATAAATTATTGAAGTATGTATGACTTATTTATATGTATACAATTTGATACATTTGTAAAATATGGCTCTTTTTTTTTTTTTTTTTTTTTTCTATACTTTTTTGCTTGAATAATAGAAATCAAAATGACATCGGCGCTACTAGTGTTAAAGTACTTATGCCTTTATGTTATGTGTGAAAAATATGTTACATTATTTTATTTTTTATGATGTAATTATGTACAGGAAACAGAATGATGTCTATATGTATCTTGTTCTAATTAACTAATTGACTAACTAATTGACATATTAACTAATTAACATATTAACTAATTAATTTTTTTATTTATCTATGTATTTATTTTTTTATTATTTATTTTTTTATTATTTATTTTTTTATTATTTATTTTTTTATTATTTACTTTTTTATTATTTATTTTTTTATTATTTATTTTTTTATTATTTACTTTTTTATTATTTGTTTTTTTATTATTTACTTTTTTATTATTTGTTTTTTTATTATTTTTTATTTTTATTATTTTTTATTTTTATTATTTTTTATTTTTATTTTGTTTTCTGTTTCACTTGTGGGTATTTTTCAAAGAGAGCGTTTTACCTATAAGTGTATGTATATATTTCTAAAAAGGAAAGTAGCTTCAATTTTATAGCTAGTCTGAAAAAGTTTTAGACTACTTTGTTATGTAATATATGTGGACCTCTTGACAGTAGTATAAATATGTTTCTTTTTATTTCATATTAAATCGCAGACGTATGTAAAAATGATTTTATTTCTTTTGAAATAAAATGTTGTTTTGCTGTAATAATATATAGAGTGTGCTTAAAATATTAATTCCGGATAATAATAGATATGGAGATAGGTAGATAGACATACAGAAAAATAAATAAAGAAAAAAATTAACAACCAAACATATGATCATATAGACAATATGAAAATATAGAACAACACATTTTAGGAATAAGGGTATTACAATAAAAATAATGTTAAAGGTGTTAACAGCGGGGAAAGAAGTGTGTACATGTAATACGAGTTGAAGTGGTTACTATATTCATTGATTACTGCGTTAATTTGTATATTGAGAACCCGATCAATCGGTTTGTATATTTAGCACCCGTTGGATCAGCGTGTATATTTTATTAACTCAGGGCCGGTTACAATGAATTCCCTGAGAAAAGGCTGCTTAACGTTGAATAGAGTAAGACATATAAGAACAGGAAAATTTAAGGACTTAATAAATTATAACAATATTTTAGAGAAAAGGGATCAAAATTTTAAAAGAGAAAAAAATAAATATAATGTAAAGGACGTAAGTATCTTGGAATTACTGAGCGTTCAAGATATTAAAAGTACACAACCAAAAAAATATAAAAAGAAAAAAATTGAACATAATGATGATATAAACATTAAGCACAGTTATGACAAGAGAATAAATTATAATTATTCCGAAAAGGGAAATAATGAGTTTAAGGATAAGGTAGTAAAAAGTGATACGCGTGATATGGAAAGTTTTAACACATTAGAAGCAAATTATAATAGCAAACATGTGAACAGAAGTAGCGGAATCAGGATTGGATATGAAAGAAAACCAAAAGACGATGAAAAGGTATTTAAAAATAAGGAAGGAAAAAATAGTAATGATAATATAAGAGCATTTAATTCAAATCTAGGTAGGTCTAATGGAAAACACAGGGATTATTGGATCCGAAATATGGGTGTAGAGAAGAGACAGTGGCTTAAAAAATACATTTGCCTGACCAGTTTTACAATTACCAATAGTTATATAAATAAGAAGTATCATATTGATATAAAAAAGAAAAAACAAAAGGAAAAGGGAAAGGAAAAAGAAATGATGGAAAATGGTTATTCAATTTTTGAAAGAAGGTCTTTGCAGCTTCTAGATGAGCTTAAAAGGAAAGGCCAAAAGGAAGAAGAAAGAAGAAAAGTAGAAAAAGCTGGAGCGAAAAATGAAGAAAACGATGCAGTTAACAAAAACGCGAAAGGTCTGCAAACAGATTCGGTAGACTACGAAAATAAGAACAAAATTATTAAAAGGATATACAAAGCTTCAATAAATCATGTAAGAGATGAAAATTTGTGGAAAAAATATGTTCAAAACTCATTTGTTATTTCTTCATATTTAGATGCAAGTGACGTAGCAATTTTATTTTGGTGTTTTAGTAAAATAGGGTATAGAGATAATAGATTAATAAACCTATTAAGTACTATTATATTGAAAAAGATAAATGATTTAAGCTGTTGTGCTATTGCACTGGTATTAAATAGTTTTAAAAAATTAGAAATAAAAAAATATGATACTATTGAATTATTAACAAATCAATTTTGCTTTCATATATCTAAATGGACATTTCAAGATATAGCATTGGTGGCTAATTCTTTAGCTTTTTTTTATATATATCATAAAACGTTTTGGAAAAAATGTATTTTAAAATTACAAAATAATTTTTGTTTTTCACATCCCTTACATTTATGTCTAATTGTATCTTCTCTAGCACGACTAGATATTAGAGAAGGTAATGTGCTCCTATGTTTGAGTAGATCAGCCAAGAGGTTAGCAAAAGAATGTACACCAAATAATTTATCTTTAATTATTCATTCTTTTGCAAAATTAAAATTTCATCATCCAAAATTTTATAATTATTTGTATATATTTGTTCATAAGTATTTGGATGAGCAGTTGTTATCGTGTAACTATTGTGAATATACCACATTAAATAAATCTTCTACAGGAGAAGATTTAAAAAAATACAGAAATTCAAATCCTGATGGATTATTATCAATTCAGCAAGATATACATAATTTAAATATCGTACACGATAATTACACAAATGTAGGGGGTATCCATAATAGTACGGAACCTGATCATCTCGTCTGTAATGAAGAAGAAGGTAATAGCAGTATTATAAATGATCATAAGAAGACATATTTTAATAGACAGCATACAGAGGATACGAGAGTAAACATTAAAGAAGGAAAAATATTAGTTACTTCCACAGATGAATATGATGGGAAAGAAATGAGTTGTAGAAAAATAAAGGAGGAAAAAATAAGAAATGTTTTTATAAATAATACTAACAGCAGCAATAATATAAATGAAAGAACTAAGTCATCATTACATGTGACCTATAAAAATAAATTTTTCGATCTACAGTCTTTAGTATTACTACTCTTCTCATGCACTTGTTTAATCTCTTGTACAGAGCAAATGATTTTGAAACTAACTTATTTAATAATGCCTCATAAAGAACACTTAGGAAATCATAAAATTGAAAAATTAAAATACGTGAGTGATTATTTACAGTATGCTTTTCCATCAACATTTGAAAAATTTTCCAGGGATATAAAAGATTTCTATCATTATATTGATACTTATGATATAACAAAAAAAAAATCAAAATATTGCGCAAGATGGATTAGTGAGTTATCAAGAATCTTAGGAAAAATAAATGTAAATCATTTGAAAAATGTTTATATTAACAATATATGTGTTGATATCATGTTAACAGAAGCAAATGTTATTATTCAGTGTTTAGGTCCTTATAGCTATTATATTAATTCGCTAGTTAGTACATCCATATGTGATTTGAAAAAATATATTCTCCAAAAAAAAAAATACAATGTTGTTCCTTTAAGTTACCATGATTGGAATAAGTTAAATGACTACGAGGAAAAAATTCATTTTCTCTATGCTTTTGGCCGAAACGCGGCAAGCTGCCTTTTTCTTAGCTCTAATAAGGAAAAACTAAGCACAGAACAAGTGCGCATGGTTAGTAGTGTGGATATTACGGATACTACAAATGCTGATGATACAGCGGATACTACAAATGCTGATGATACAGCGGATATTACAAATGCTGATGATACAGCGGATATTACAAATGCTGATGATACAGCGGATATTACAAATGCTGATGATACAGCGGATATTACAAATGCTGATGATACAGCGGATACTACAAATTCGATGAATGGCGTATCATTTACAACGGTGGGAGGAAAAACTTTACACAGTGAAAATTGCAGGAGTAGGCAAAATGACGAATATAACAAGAAAATAGACAATTCTTTGGAATTTGGAAAAGAGTTTAAAAACTCAACAGATCGAATGGATATTCACAAAAATTACTCTTCTGATGAAGACAGTGAAATAATTGATTTTATAAAAAGAAGTGGGGATACGAATGCAGAGAGGGACCATACAAATGCGGATTATGATGACATAGGGCGCATTAAAAAATACTTGAAGGGTGAAAAACAATAAAGGCGGTTTAACCACATAAATACTCATAGACATGTATACACACATATAAGCAATACATATATATGTTTTCGCTAAGAAATGTTCTACTTTACAATACAATTAAATGTTAACACCTGTTTTTTAATAAAAGGATTATCTGTTCTCTTAATAAAATTATATTTAAGTGGGCATCTACGTATAAGTATATATATGCATATACATACGTGCGTGCAAACTTACGTACATACATACGAGCATGTTTACCTACGTGAACACTTTCGTACAATATGTATGTAGTGCACTTGCACGCGCCTTCAAAAACAAAGCGATATTTTGGATTATGTGTAAAATTAAATAAAAAAATATAACAAAATTCTTGTAAGCTTAAAATTTCATTTCACCCGCACTTTTAATAACAACATTTAATCATTCATTTAACCTTTTGACAGTTTGTTATACTTTTTATGAACTCATATATGTTACGCATTATTTTCTGTCATTAAATTATTACAACTTAATGATTCGTAAAAAAAAAAAAAATTAAATAATTAAAAATATAAATACTCGCCTTTATCATTTTATACATTTCAATTTTACGTATTTAATTTTTATGTAAAAACTACATACCAGACTTATTACAAGGACAGTTTGCAGCATTTATATTTGGAGATAAAATAAAAAAAATTAATAAAATAAAATAAAATAAAATAAACATATAACACATTAATCCTACTATTAATTCACCCTTGCTAAAGTTAAGGGTAAAAGGATTTGTGATAGTTAGATATTTACCTATTAGACCGATTAGGAGAATAAAGCACAAAACGGGGTAAAATAAAATAAAATAAAAATAAAAAATATATATATAAAAAAACAAAAAATTAATAATAATAATAGTATTTATAATAATAATAGTATTTATAATAATAATAGTATTTATAATAATAATAGTATTAATAATAATACTAATAAAAAAATACCTGTGTACACAAAAAGTTTTATCATAATATCGCAGTATAGCAATGTTGACATATTATGCATTGCTTGTTGAGTAAAAAAAAAAAAAAAAAAATTGAAACTACATATATATAAAATACAATCTATTAAAAAAAATAACGTCATGTATCAATAATTTTTTTTTTATTGTTAGTTATAATTTATTCTGCTGCATGTCCTAAATACTGGAAAACCCTAAGTTTGTAATAATTTTTTTATGTGCAAATTTTTTTTTTTATAATATGTGCTTCACATAAGTATACGTATATACTTACGTATGGAAGGTATACATGTATATGTAAACCCCACAGGAACATAAAAGGAGTGAAGTATTATAACGTATGCAAATAAACGTATGTTGATGTTATTGAAACATATGCATAAAAGGAAAAAAAAAAAAAAAAGAACGAAATAACGAAAGAACGAAAGAACGAGAGAAGGAACAAAACGAACAAAGGAACAAAACGAACAAAGTAACAAATGAACAAAGGAACAAATGAACAAAGGAACAAAACGAACAAAGGAACAAAGGAACAAAGGAACAAAGGAACAAAACGAACAAAGGAACAAAAGAACAAAAGAACGAACGAAGGGACAAATGAAGAAACGAAATAACGAAAGAAAAGAAAAGTGAGAAAAAAAGGGAAAATTAAAATCCGTTTAAAAAGCTGTAGCTTGGGTAGATGGATACACTTTACTGTACTTCACAAGTGTACTTCGATTTTATATGTATTTTTACTTGTTATATACCGAAATCTAAAATAAAAATAAGTGCACATTCATACATCTACATATTTTCAGAGTTCGTGGGTATGCAAATCTATACCATAAAAAAGATATATATATATATATATATATTTATTTATTTATTAAAATATATAAAAATATGTAATTTTTTCCATGATAAAAAAAAAAATTTTTTAAGCATTTATATATATATGCATAAATATATTTAAAAATTTATATCAGATTACTATCTACTTTTGTGTTCATTAAAACACATTCGTTTTATTTTATTTTATTTTATCTTAATTTTTTTTTCTTTTTATGTATTTATTATACTATTATTTACATATGCATTTTTTTAATTTAACTAATACATTAGTTTTATTTTATTAAAAGAAGTTTATTTTTCTTAGCACTGCTGTAGATATTTTTAAGAAAAAAAATTATAAAGATACATCCTAATTTTATAAACTACACGACAGTACGTATGTTTGTACGTATATATATATATATACTTCTGTACAAATAATAATTCTTTTCTATTTATATTCCAAAAGGAATAATTAAAAAATAATACATGTAACAAAGGTAGAGAAAGAAAATTATATATTAAATTAAGGGAAAACATACGTTTAAAAGTATATAGGATTAAATATATATACAATATACATATATATAAATATATATAAATGTATATATGCATAAATTTATATACTAATTTCTTACTTATAGGCATATATATATATATATATGTATTTATATATAAATGTAATATTCCTATGTATTTATTTTTTGTGCATAATATTTATATATATTCACCCTACTACGTAGAAAGTAATATACAATAATTGTATTCACTAATATATTTATATGCAAAGAAATATTTTAATAATTTATTATACACCTCATTATTCGTAATATACATGAACGCACAATTTTTATAAAAATTTAATTTTATGAAAATTAGTATGTACATATTTAAACTATTGTGTATGTATATATGTATATGTACATGTACATTTTTAATTTATATTCATATATACATTTAACTTATTTATATATACATAGTTTAACTTATATATATATACCTATATATTTATTATGTATATATGCTATACATATATAAAGCTGTACATACATATTTACATACTACATACATATTACGTACATACTATGTATATATTCATAGTATACATATATAATATATGTAAAGCTTTAAAAAATTCTAATTTTAGCAAAAATGAAAAAAAAAAAAATATAAAAGTTTTTGTACCATCATTTATGTATTTTTGTGTTATATATATATATATATTTATTTATTTATATATATGCAAATCGCTATATTTAATGTAATACGGTATATCTTGTATATTTCGCTGTACAGTATAATATATACATACATTTATGTATTTATTATGTATAAATGTATTTATATATATATATATATATGCGTTTATATATTTATATATATATATGTTTGTATTTTTTTTATATGTGAATTTTTCATATTTTAAATTAAACCTGGTTTGTATTACAGAAAAATAAGAAAAAAAGATAAGTAAAAAATAAATAGATAGAAAGATATTCTGAAAAAAAAAATAAAAAAGGAAAAGGAATTTGAAATTAACGAATAAAAAAAAAGGAAAAAAATATTAGAATATATGTACTTATACATGTATATATATGTATATATATATATAAGTATTATACATACTTATGTGAACAAGTTTTTTTTCCGAGCAGTCCTTCATTTGGTTACATCCATCTTCATATTTATATCGGCAAAAACGAATGATAAAGATATATATATATGGATATAAGTACATCCATACATGTATAAATATATATAAATGTATGTACATGCATATAAATGCATATAAATATATGTACATGTGTATAATATACCTATATAAGTGTGGTTATGTGCTCATATGCTTATGAATGTGTAGGTTTGTGTAAATATATACTTGCATTATATATATATATATATATATATACTCGAATTTATCTTACAGACTAGTATAATAAGTTTAATATTTTTAACAGTATATTCATTACCCCCACATTTATTCATCCCTTTTTGCCCATTTCCTCGTCCAATTTGGTCTATTTTCACTTACTAGGCCTTTTTCCCCACATTTTTATAATTTCCACGCATACTATTATTTTATCTTATTTTTTTATTTTATTATTATTTTTTTTTTTTTTGTTGTTGTTGCATTATATGGGCAGTATTTATACATTCAATTTTGTACGTTCAATTTTGTTCGTTCATATTTGCACGTTCATTTTTGCGCGTTGTATAACAGGTTTTAATAATATACCATAAAAATGGAAACAAGCAATATTGCACAAATATTATATGCAACAGTAGATCCAAATATAGATATTCGATCTGAAGCAGAATCAAAGTTAAAGCAAGCAAAAGAAACGAATTTTGTTCAGTATATAAATCAATTATCTAACGAATTTTGTAAAGGACAGAATGATCCATACTTAAGGCAAATTGCAGGGTTATTAATAAAAAATGCATTTACAGCTAAAGATAATTATGAAAGTGAAGAAAAAGCTAGATCATGGGATAATTTTCCTGAAGATATAAAAAATGAATTAAAAAATTCATTATTACTTTTATTAAGTCAACAAGGGGAAAAAGTAGTTATCGGTACTGCTTGTCAAATAATATCTATTATAACTAAAATAGAATTATCACATAATAAATCGTCCGAATTATTACATAAACTAGTAAATAATATTATTGAAAAAAATGCATATACAAAAAAATCCTCAACTGTGTGTTTAGCTTATTTAACTGAAGATATTGCAGATATATGCAATGAAAGTAAAACAAAATATGTGTTTACACAACCAGATTTAGATTTAATATTAACAGCTATCATAAATTCTCTATGTGAACCAGCTGAAGAATCAATACATTGCGCAAATATGAAAGTATTATATAACTTAATGTCTTTTATAGACCAAAATTTTAAAACTCAAGTAGAAAGAGATATAATAATGAAAACAGTAATAGATGGATGTAAAGATAATGAAAGAGCAACCGTGCAAATAGCAGCATATGAATGTTTAATAAATATTGTTAGTTATTTTTATTCTTACTTAGATGCATATATGTATGCTATAGGACCATTAACATGGGTAGCTATTGAATCAGACAATGAACGAATAGCTATAAGTGCCATAGAATTTTGGAATACTGTATGTGAAGAAGAAACATTTATAGATCAATATGAACTACAAGAAGGGAAAAAAAATCATAATATAGTAAAACAAGCAATGGTATTTTTATTGCCAAAAATATTTAATGCAATGATAACACAAGAGAGTGAAGATATAGATATTGATGCATGGACTTTATCCATGGCTTCAGCTACTTTTCTTTCCTTAAGTGCACAATTATTAAAAAATGATATAGTTGAACCAGTTATATCTTTCGTAGAAGAAAATTTTATACATGAAGACTGGAGAAGAAGAGATGCAGCTGTATTAGCATATGGTTCAATAATGGAAGGACCAGATACTGAAAAATTGAAACCTTTAGTAGAAGAATCAGTTGGTCAATTGTCAGAAGTATTGAGAGATCCATCTGTTTCTGTTCGTGATACTGCTGCTTGGACTATTGGAAAAATTACTACATATCATTCTGAAATAATTTATAATGTGTTAGGTAATTATAATGATAGCAATTCCTTGTATGGGATATTATTAGAAAGATTAAATGACTACCCTAGAGTAGCAGCTAATGTTTGTTGGGTTTTCAATCAATTAGCAGTTAATAAAAGGAGTTCATATAATAAACTAACAAATAGTTATGGGACAGCATTAGATGATTCTTTTTGTGTATTATGTAAAAAATTGATAGATGTTACATCAAGGGAAGATGCAGATACAAGAAATTTAAGAGAAGCAGCTTTTAATGCACTAAATGTAGTTATTTTAAATGTTTCTGATAATTGTTTTAAATTTATGATTGAATTATTATCCCATATGATGTATTTATTAACAAATACTTATCTTAATGCATTAACAGAAGAAGTGAAATCATTACAAGGGTATTATTGTGGTACTATGCAATTTATAATTAATCGGTTAGGTAATCAATGTAAACCATTTCTTAAACCAATATATTTGTGTATATTTAGATTATTTGAAATTAGAACAGATATATGTGAAGATGCTTTATTAGCATGTAGTGCTATTATAAATGTAATGGCAGAAGACTTTAGAGAACACCTTAAAACTTTTCTAAATGTTATATTTAAAGGATTAAGAAATGTGTCTGAAACATCGACATGTAAAATATGTATAGAAATGATATCAGATATTTGTATACCTTGGACATCTGAATATGAAAAAGAGATGGAATTAATTCTAGAATGTTTATGGGATGCATTAAAAACAATAGGTGTACATGATTCTATAAAAATTAGTATATTAACAGTGTTAGGAGATATTGCTACAGCACTGAATAGAAATTTCTCTAGGTATCTAAATTTTTTTGCTAACATATTATCAGAAACATCAAAGATTACTATAAGTTCTGGACCACCAGAAAATGATGATTGGATTAATTATGTTTTCGAGTTAAGAGATGCTATCTTACTAACTTACAGTAATATTATTTATGCACTAATTGATGGTAATGAAGTAGTAAAACTCAAGGTATATATACCTAATATTTTAGACCTAATTGAATTAATTCTAATAAAAGAGATAAATCATTTTAATGCACAAAATTTCCAGAATGCCGTATCTCTTTTGGGGGATCTGGTGCATGCGTATGGGTATGAATTAATTGAAAATTCTAAACTAACTGATTTAATTATATCTGTTTATGGGAAAATTGATATCTTGTCTAGCCAAGGAGATGAAAAATGTGAATCTTGTGTTTCCAAAATTAAGTGGCTCAAGAGCATATGCAATGCGAGGTTGGGCCAAAAATGAGAAAGCACATACGCACGTATGTGTACACATATGCATGTTAATATATTCCCATTGGTGGGGTATGCACATTGTAAATGTAGTCTTAAATCCGCTGGTACTTTCAATATTATGAAAACAGCAAATGGATGTATGCATTTATATTTGGAAGTATAACACACATGAGTATGTATAAATTTGTGTATACACATTTCGAAGTTCAGTAGTTTTAATATTCCAAGGAAAATAGAAAAAAAAAAAAAAAAAAAAAAGGGTAAAATTCAAACAAATTAAATTTCTTTAATTAATGGAGTAATAACATTTATTACGTGTTAATATAAAACAAGATATGTATACGTATGTATGTATGGATTTTTTTATGTATGTGTATAATCTGTCATATCTGAAAATTTAATTTTTTTTTTTTTTGCGCATCCTCCGCACGTACTTTATATGTTTTTATATATTTGTTTTTTCCCTTTTCTTTTTATATTTTTTCTTTCTTTCTTTTTTCTTCTTATCACTTTTCTCTCTCCTCTTCTCTTTTCTTCTTTTTTTTTTTTTTTTTTTTTCTTTTTTTACTAATTTATATACTACTTCGCAGTTTGCTTCTAATTTAACAAATATTCTACTTTCCTTTTTTCTCGTTAATTCACATTGTTTTTTTTTTCTTCCCGTCTGATTTCTTATCCTTCTCTATTTCGTCCTAATTTTTAAAATTCTCAAATTCTGAACTTCCTATTTCCTAAACTTTGCAATTCAACTTTGAATTTTCTGAACACCTTAAATTCTTCATTTATATTCTTCTGCTTTCTTTGCCTCATCATTTATATACTACATTTCTTTGCCTCTTCATTTATATACTTCTAGATTTCCTTACCTTATCATTTATAAACTATATTTCTTAGCCTCATCATTTATAAACTATATTTCTTAGCCTCATTATTTATAAACTACAATTGCTTACATCATAATTTCTTTGCCATATAATTAATTTATTACTTATTTTATTTATTTCTCATTTTATTTACTTCTCAATTTATTTACTTCTCAATTTATTTACTTCTCAATTTATTTACTTCTCAATTTATTTACTTCTCAATTTATTTACTTCTCAGTTTATTTACTTCTCAATTTATTTACTTCTTAATTTCTTTATCCCTGTTGTCATATTTCCAAATGATCCTTCGTTTATTCCTTCCTCTCTATTCTTATTGCCTCCACTGGCTTTTCTTCTTATCTTACTTCCATTTAATTTATTATTTTCCTTACTCATATAAACATCGTGTTTATATGCCAGCTCCACAACACGCTTCTTTCTATAATAATTCTTTTTTTTTTTTTTTTTTTATACATAGTACATTTCATTTAAAATTAATAACTGCATTATACTATTTATTTTAGTTTTATTTCTATAATTAAAATATAGTAATATTTTTCGAATTTTTCACTTTCATATTTTTAAAGCGAAAATTTTCATATTATCTGCATGTGTGTACATACATACATGCCTTCAACTTTATTTTTTTTTTTTTTTCTAATTAAACTTTTTCTTTTACTGTTTCTAATCTAAAAATGAAGAAAATACCTCATTAAACTGTTTTAACTCTATCTTTTGAATTATAATCATTTATATCCATACATATACACATTTACTTTTGTATATGTTTTTTCCATTAGTTGTTTTTTCAGTTTTCGCACTATTGTATCTTTTATATATTTTTCTTAAAATTTTAAAAGCCCTAAGCTAATTAATAAGACATAATCTGTATAAACATTACACTTATTTGTGCTTAATATTATTATACTATATTTTTTTTTTTTTTCATACTTTAATCCGATTTTATCTTCGTGCATTAAGTAAATCCCATCTCATTGCACTAATTAAATTTCCTCCCTATAGTCTTTTGTGGCTTTCTTCCTTCTATACTTCTTTTCTTCTATTCTTGTTCACTTCTTGCCTTTTTTACTTCTACACTTGTTCTCTTCTTGCCTTTTTTACTTCTATTCTTGTTCACTTCTTGCCTTTTTTACTTCTACACTTGTTCTCTTCTTGCCTTTTTTACTTCTACACTTGTTCTCTTCTTGCCTTTTTTACTTCTATTCTTGTTCTCTTCTTGCCTTTTTTACTTCTACACTTGTGCACTTCTTGCCTTTTTTACTTCTACACTTGTGCACTTCTTGCCTTCATTTACTGCTTAACTTGTATGTTTGTTTCTTTGTCTTTTTTTTTTTTCCAAATCTATTTAACTCCGAATATTTTCAATTAAGTAATAAACAAACTTTAGTACCAATATTACACCTTATTTTTAAAATATTATTTTTCAAAATTTTGTAAAATGTATACAGGGTGACATTATTTAAAAATAAACTTCACTGAAATATGTGCATTAAGTTTTTTGGTTTATATATGAAACTACTGAGCTAGTTAAATAGTGGGGGTTCTGTTTCTGAACAATTACATGTGTGTACGAATGTATATTTTATATATGTGTGAATGTAAGTCGTACGTAGTTTTCATGTAAGTAGTGTGCACGCATTATATATGCCTACACACTAACGAAAATGACGCTCTACTACGTCATCAGTATATTTTAACTTAATAGAATTGTACTATTTGATCATTTATCAGTTGGGAATGAAACAGACTACACTGGAGTGTGCTAAAAGCTCAAAAATTGGAAAAAAGTCCATTTTTCTATTTTCATTTTGCAGTAAATTGTTCTGCTGGTTTTGTTTGTTTTTTTTATTTTTTTTATTTTTTTTATTTTTATTTTTTTTTTCTACAAGTATTTTACAATACAAGAAAAATATTATGAGCAGTTAAAAAAGAACATACGTAGAAGAGCAAACTTTAAAAATAAAAAAAAAATACAAAAAATTTTTTTTTTTTTAAATTCACTGTTGGAATAATATGAAATCATACATAATCCAGAGATAGTATAAAATTCTTGTGAAATATAAAAATTGTTCTTTTTTAAATAGCAAATGAAGGAATAAATTTGATGTAAAGTATTATATATGAGTAATTAAAATGCTAAGCAGAAGAATAGAGAAAAGTGAAGGATAAAGAAATGGAAATGGTCAAGTGGTCAGGAAAAGAAGAGCATGACCATGGGAGAGAAAAATTATACGATAAAAAAAAAAAAAAAAAAAAAAAAATTGAGATAAAACATAACAGGGAGGAGAAGAAACAAAAATAACTACGCTCCTTTAAGCCAGTTAAAAGCAAAAGCCTGGATAAAACATTATAAAGACTAGTTAAGAATAGCTTAAAAAAGGGAGAAAAATAGGGAAAATATATAGAAAAAAATAGGGAAAATATATAGAAAAAAATAGGAAAAATATATAGAAAAAAATAGGAAAAATATATAGAAACAAATATAAAAAATTTAGGAAAAAAAACAGAGGAAAAAGAAGGGGGGAAAATAGGAAAAAATTGGGAACTAATCGGGGAAAAAATAAAATAATGCAAAATAATGTGAAAAATGAACAAAATGAAAGTCAGAAAAACGTTCGTTCTAATTATTGGGGGTGGACCCACTGGAATAACAACAGGCATGTATTTACAGAAGCATAAGATACCTCACATATTAATTGAAAAAGATAAATGCATAGGAAAGACACCCAAAGCACATTATTATAATAATCAAACTATGGAGGCATGGAGAAGCATTTTCCACTTAGATAAATGTTTCCTGAACGAAACAGAGGATTTAAATTTATGGAAGACTTTTCAATATGGCTTAAGTATTAAAAAAGATAAAACTATAATATCTTATAATAATTTTTATAACAAATACACTTATAAAGACACGTATTATGAAGATATAAGTCCATCGAAAGTAACTCATTTATCTCAATATAAATTATTAGGAATCCTGTATAACTATTATCTAAATAAAGTAAAATGTAATAGTATCCAAAAAAGGGAATTTTTAAAAAATATGCGGTTGAAGTTATCGACCCATAAAATTTTAAAAAGTATATATAATAAATCCAGCTTAAAGGATAAATCGGGTAACCCTAATAATTTATCTTACAGGGATCGGGAAAATGAGGGAGGAGAATTATTATATGATAATTTTTTTACATATGATCCATCCGAATTCTTAATGGGATACGAATACGTAAACTTTTGGAACATGAATGAACTGAAAAATGGACTTCATTTTGAGAGCGCTAGAAATAACAAGGAAGAAAAAGGCAACAAGTACCAGTCTGCCGATAAGGGTGATATTGGAAGCATTAGAAGTAGTGGTAGTAGTAGTAGTAGTAGTAGTAGTGGTAGTAGTGGTAGTAGTGGTAGTAGTGGTAGTAGTGGTAGTAGTGGTAGTAGTGGTAGTAGTGATGGTAGCGCTGGAAGTAGCGGTTGCGTGGGTGGAGGCAAAAATAATAATGTGTATTTCTTAGAGGAGAGGGAAAGTTGTTCAAACGGTATAGTAATAACAAGGGTTAAAAACTTATATAACCATGAAGAGGAAGTAATTTTAAGTAATTACGTTTTTGTTTGCGAAGGAGGAAAAAGTAGCATAAAGGAGGAATTGAATATTAACGATGAGAATAAGAAAGATTACATGAAGTTTATAAATATACATTTCAGTTCAACCATTTTAGTAAAATTAGTAAGATATAATCCTTCTATGTTATATTTTTTATTTAATAAATACATAGGTATTTTAGTTTGCCATAATTACAGAGATGGAGATTTTATTTTGCATATGCCATATATAAATATAAAAGAAGCAGAAATTTATAGTAACAAAAGTAAATGCCTTGAAATAATAAATAAATTAATTGAGTTTCCTTTACATGATATTAATATACACAATATATATAGATGGACAATGCATAGTTCAATTGCTTCAACATTTATTGATAAAAAAACGAAAAGAATTATTCTTTTAGGAGATGCAGCACATAAATTACCCCCCTCCGGGGGTTTTGGGTTAAACTTAGGAATTGGGGATGTCTTAAATATAATCTGGAAAATTATTAGAATTTATATTTTAAAAAAAAATTTTTTTTTAGATAATAAACAAAATATAAAGAACAGATGTAATACCTCTGATAATATTAAACGAACTGGTTATGAATCTTACATGCACAATGAAATAAAAAATTTTTGCCATTATTTTGATATGCTAAATATTGGGGATAAAAAAGTAAAAAAAAAAATTGATAACTATATAGAATCATACAATATTGAAAGGAAGTTGGTAGCTAATTTTACAATTTACCATGCTGTGAAAAATTATGAAAAAGGGAACAACATACCGAATATTTTAGGATACAATCATACCATGCTGGTAAATTTTTTAACTACATATGCAATCCATATTGTCCAGAAATTCGGTTTCTTTCACCATCTATTTACTAACGCTAGAACGGTTCTTAAATTTTTTAATAACCTTCCTTATATATTTGAATGGAATCAAAGGAGAGCACAAAAACTGATTGGAAATAAAGGGAACATACTGACACTATTATATCCTGGAGTGGATTCCTGCTACTCATATATAAACACAATTTCTGAAATAAGTGAGGAAGAAGAAAAATTAGGGGGGGATTTCTCCCCCTATAACGAGAAGTACAAAACTGGTGTGATGAATGGTACGGAAAATGATGGTAAGAATAGCAATAAAAAAAATATATCCCCATGTGATAAAATTACAAATTGCTCGGAAGATACACAAATGATAGGGGGGGAGGATACTCTCAGCACTGAAATTTCGACGAGTGAAACTGCGCAAATTGCGCGATATAAGCGCAAGATAGGCAGTAATTATAACCGTAGCTACAGTGATGAGGGTTTAAAGTTCAGTAGAGGTGAAAAATACATAACAGAGAGTAATATTTACAATTATAACAACAACAACAATAATAATAAAAATAATAATAATAATGTTATATGTAATAATAATAATAATAATGTTATATGTAATAATAATAATAATAATGTTATATGTAATAATAATAAAAATAATGTTATATGTAATAATAATAAAAATAATGTTATATGTAATAATAATAATAATAATAAAAATAATAATAAAAGTATTAATAATGAGGAGTCACCTCTAAAGAGGAATATCTTTGTAGAAAAAAATGAAAATATACCTAAGTTAAAAGTGTGCAAAAACATATATGAGTACGAAATTACGAATATAAATGGAGCCAAAATACCTCATTTTAATCTTTATACAATGGACAAAAATTATATTTATAAATTATCTACTGTTGACCTACCTATATTTAATAATCCTCATTTATCCATATTAATTATTTTATTTGACAATACAACATTAAACGGATTGATTGACTTTTTGTCTATACATAATATATCAAAAGAGAAATTCTCTATTTGTTTTTGGGATTCCGATATTTTAATATATAAGAATCCGAAAAATCAATCTATTGGTATTTTAACACAAGAAGATGGTAAAAGCTTAAAGGAGGAAAACACATGTAATGATATAATATTTTTAAATGATTATGTTTTATTAGAAAATGAACAAAACGATCTTAAAGGACAAACAACAAATATAGAACATATTCAAATAAATGCAAAAAGTTATAACGTCAATTATGTATTTACATCAAAACTAATTAAGAACATGTTTTTAAACACTCTAAATCTAAAGTCATATAAATCATTTGTATTTTTAAGGCCCGATAGACACATTATATCAGCTTGTGATGATAATTTATATGATCATATTAAGAAAATAAATAAAATATATATTTAATCCATAGTAGCAAAGAAAAGCACTGTAATAAAGCGCTCTCACACTATTATGAACACGTATTTATTTTTGCTATCCTTTTTTTTTTTTTTTTTTTTTTTTTCATTTGACCTTTTTTACAATAGTTAGCTGTTTTGGAATTAATGCAAATTCTCTTTTTTGTTAGGCATCGATTGTGCAGAGTTATAAATAAATGCATAGATGTACATACCTGCGTAAATACATGTCTACGCGGGTAGGCATATATATATATATATGTGCATATGTAGTTGCATATGCGTGTTTACCTAATCATTTGTTGTTCATTCTTTTTTAAGCTTTTCACACAAATGCACCTATTTTGGGAAATTATGTTAGTCTGTTTTATTTGATATCTAAACACTTCGTGGTAGATCATTTGATATGTGTTATTCGTTTTTTTTATTCATTTTTTATTCTTATTTCTCTTTGTTTTCCTTGGGGATACAAGAATTATTCTGAATGAATAATAAAAAATTAAATTTTAAACATATACTAAAAAAAAAAAAAAAAAATATAGGATTTAAATTAATGATGTAATTTAGTACCCATGTTATAGCACATAATTGTAAGTTTTTTTTTTTTTTTTCTTCTTTTTTCTTGCAATATTAAAAGCAAAATTTTTTTATTATATTTAAATACATGGTTTAAAATTAGAATAAGTCGAAATAAATTATAATATTTATACCTTATTTTTATATAAATGAAAACTATAAACAAGTTTATTGCACACCTTTTTTATCATTCAAAGATTTTAACGGTATAAGGCGTTTTGTATAATTGTGTGTGATCCCTAGATAGGCATAGGTACGTACACGTACATAAATATCTAATACATATATATATAAGTACATATCTATTCATGAGCCTTATATTTCATTATTTTGTGCACACAAATTAACCTACTTTACACTGTCCAAAAAAAGCAGGTACAAAAAATAGAACAAACCATTTATGGCACAAGATTTTTGTTTCATTCCATACATTTGTGCACACGAAGCACTTAAGCTCGTAAATTATTTTTCGTGAAAAAGATAGCTTTGAAAATATATGGAAAAAGACATTTGCTTTCATGAAATAATAAAAAATAAAATAAAAAGTGTTGAAACGAAGGTGTAAATTTGTACATTGAAGTTCAACTAAAAATGAGACAAAGGGCGCGAAAAAGGAAATTGATAAATTATATGTGATAAAATGAAGATAATAAAATAAAAGAGTAATAATATCCAATTAAATATAAATGAGTACTGCAAATAGTGTAATATGCCTCAAAGTGAAATAAATACAACAGTTGAACTTTTTTGTTTCATACATATATATATATATATATATATGCACATATATTTATTTATACATACAAAATGGTTTCATGTGCAAATCTCTCAAGTATATTAAAATATAACGATATGAGATTTATTTCATATATATATCAGTTAGCCACGTTTGGCAAATTTTAAATACTTTTTCCTATCGTATAGTGATATATATATATATATATATACACTTGAAAATATAAAAAAACATTTTTTATATGGAAATTTCAAAGTATACTTATTTATAAATACACAAGCATATACACTATACCCAGTGTTGTGTAAACATACTACCGGAGTGTGCTTAGTGTGATACGTAAAGTGTTGACATCACAAGTTCAAAAGATTTTTACAAATTTTTTTTTTAAAATATGCTTCATATATATATTCGCACCCGTACATATATGAACGCGCACGCATATACATACTTATACGTACATATACATACTTATACGTACATATACATACTTATACGTACATATACATACTAATGCGTACATATAAATACTTATACATACATATACATACTTATACATACATACACATACATGTACATACATATACATGTATATGCACGTAACGAGACGAGTCCGAATTTCACTTCTGTATTTCCGTTTTTAAATTTGAACACTTAAGGTGAGCATACGTTTCGCAATTTGAAATGTTTGATGGATAATCTGTTTGTACAGTCGTGTGTAAAATTTTGTATTTGTTTTGACATAGAATGGTAGCATTATTTAAAACAGTATGTGCAAAATTTTTGTGTGCAACTATGTGACAAGCTAAGGCTGGTTTTCCAATGGATAAGGACCATACGTGTAAATCATGAACGTCTATAACACCTGGTATTTTTAGTAAATCATTTTTAATATCAATTAAATTAATACTTACTGGTGTTCCTTCCATTAAAACATTTAGAATTTCTTTTATTACTGATATAGTTGTTGAGAAAACAATAAAACAAAAAATGATGGAGCAAATTGGATCTGTAATTGAGTATTTAGGATTGTACCAAATAATTAACGATGCAATCATAACACCAATATTTTGAAGTAAATCACTAAGAGCATGAAGATATGCTGTTTTTAAACTTATGCTATTCATTTCATTATGTGCATGAGCATGTGCATGCCCATGTGTATGTCCATAATGATGCTTATGATCGTGCTTGTGACTATCAAAAGAATCTCCTTCAATAAAATGATTATCATGTGAATCATGAACTACATTCTCTTCATCGTTTCCATTTGATAACATGAATGAATTATCACTACTTCCAATATTATCTTGGTGTAAATTATTATAAGAATGCTTTTTTTTTTTCTTTTTTTTTTTATTATTTATATCATTTAAGTTATTACTTTTATTTATATAATCAACAATTCCTACTTTAAAGTTACCATCCCCTTGATGGTCTTCATCATTCCCATTATTACTACTATTATGAAATGTATGCTTTGATGAATTTAACGAATTGTCCATTTTTTTTTCTACCTGTCCATCTTCATCTTCTTCCTCCCCTCCTCTTTCTTCACCTCCTCCTTCTACTTCTCTTCCCTCTGCTGCTACTTTCTCATCAAGTGAATTGTCGTTACTAAATTTATTTACATTTTCGTAATAATCAAAAGCAACGTAACTACAAGAGCTTGTATTGATTTTACCGATTGAAATGTTGTTGTTAAATGAAGCATCCTCATCCCCTAAAATAATATCACTATTTATATTTTTATATTTACTATTTTTTGACATCGTTCTTATACTGCCCAACGTATTAACAAGTGTGTGATCATGAGATCCATCACTGTGACTACATCTTCTATTGCCAATAAATTCAAATCCATGTGAATGAACTTTTAAAACAAATGCTATAAATATGTTTGCTAACGTACTTACAAAAGCAGTAACAAACATTATATACCCATCTACAATTTCTACTTCAAATAATCTAAAAACGGCACTATACAAGATATACGCAGATAATGCCCATATAAAAAAAATGGAAAATAATGCCCCTATTATTTCGGCTCGATGATATCCAAAAGACATATCAACATTCCCCTCAAAAGTTGAAACATAAATTGAAAAAAGATTTAATGCAAATGATAACAAGTCACAAAACAAATGAGATGCATCAGTCATTAAGGATAAAGAATTAGATATTATAGCAGCAATAATTTCAATTATCATAAATATTATACATATAACACTTGCAAAAATTAATTTCTTCGTTGCCTTTTTTTGTGAGCTGTCATATAAATGAGACATTCTATCCATAAAGTTCATATTGTCATCCATACCTAACAGTGATCGATCCATTTTGCTCATTTCGCGCTAATCTCACATAAAGGTATGTATCGATGGGCGTATGTATAGATGTATGTATAAATGTACATATATATATGTATATATGTGTATATACATATATATTCGAGCACATTTGTACATATATCTGTACATAATGTAAGAAATTATTTATTTAAATGTGTGTATAAAAAAAAAAAAAAAAATTCTTATAAAATGAGATCTTTCAAAGGAGGGTATACTTTATAGCTGTTTCCTTAAATGCTACATACTATTTTGTTCGCATTATATATTTTTTAAATACATACGTATTCGTATATATACGCACACGTAAGTTTATATATTTGTATATGCGTATGTATCTATATATGTATGCGTATAAGTATGTATGTACATATGTTTGTACTCATATATATACACATGTATATTCGTTCTTCCAAAAAATAGCAGAGCTTTCAAAACAGATCGAGCTTTGAAATTTTAGTGTGTCATATTTTTGCTCTACTGTTTTATAATTGTACACATTTGGTAGGATACATGTATGGATGTTTGCACGTATGCACATTGACATATACTTAACAAAAGAAATAATAAATACTAAAAAAATATATCTTTTAAATAATTTAAAATAAAAACATATTTATTCTTTTAAAAACGAAAAACTGCATTTTTATACTATAACTAAAAAAACAAAAAAAAAAAAAAATATATCAGAAATTATAATATTTTATCAGGAAAAGGGATGATTAAGATAGCCCAACTCTTCTCTCTTTTTTTTTTTTTTTTCTCAATATTTTTTTCTAATCTTTCTCATTATTTTTTTCCTAATATTTCTCATTATTTTTTTCCTAATATTTCTCATTATTTTTTTCCTAATATTTCTCAATATTTTATTATTATTATTTTTTTTTTTTTTTGCTTATTTCGGTTCAACACATACGAAGAATACAATCTCGAAACGCTAAATGAAAACGATTTTGTTGAAATAATCACTTAGAAGAAAAAGCTAATGGATAGCATATATAAAGAGTATATGTACCCTTAAGACTCAAAATATCAATTCAAAAAATATGCAATATGTATATGTGTTTACACAATCCATTAAACGGACAAAGGAGTATCTAATGACTACAAGAAAATACGAAGAATCCCACGTCAAACAGAAATATTTAAATACTTTAATTTAAACAAACAATAGCCTGTGTATTTTTTATTTTTTTTATAGATTTACATTTTAACTTACTAGAGATCGGAGTGTAAATTGTTGAACATCGCTTGTATATATGCAAGAATATGTAAGTACATGTGCAAATATATACGTACATAAATACGTACACATATATATATGTGTAACTCATAACACATTTTTTGGACAATATATTGAAAGAACATATTTTAACACATTTTAAAAATGCAAATGAAAGGTAGCTAAAAAAAAAAAAAAAAAAAAATAGCTAGATTAAAAACAATATATTGGAAGAAGCACACTTGGGCTTAACCTTAATTTTTCCACTATCTAGTTAATATTATCCTTAAAATAAAACTTAGCGTTCGCTATAATTTTAAAGTAATAAACATTATCCATGTTTAACAAGTAAAAGGAGAAAAAATGAAATTAATTGAAATAAAATGAAAAATATAAAAAAGAAATAAAACAAAATAAAGCAATATAAAACAAAATAAAGCAAAATAAAACAAAATAAAACAAAATAAACTACAGTAATATGAAATAAAAACATGATCATTAAAATCGTACATTAACTTCTTCCCTATTAGTGTATTAAAGAATTTTAAGGAGCTCAGTAGAGGCTCTTCTATTACACAAGTATCATTTTAGAAAGAAGAAAAAATAAAATAAAATGACATAAAAAATTTATATGTTTGAATATAATAAAACAGAAAAAAGAAAAAAAGAATTTATTTCTTGTGGCTCTTTTTTTTTTTTTTTTTTTCTTATTTTTTTAACATTTATAATTTATTCTTGATATTTTATCTTTTTTGAATTTTGTTTAGTGAACTGAACATCGTTTATATATAAGAAAAATTAAGTAATGTACACATGAATCGTTTGTACACACATATGTACATGTAATATATATATATATATATATTTTTTTTTTGTAAGGATATTGCTAATTTTCAATTTTTTTATTATTAAAACCTTATATGATCTTTTAAATTTTCGTTTGCATTTTACTGTGTAGACTTGCAACGAAATATTGTTTTTTATTTTCGCAATTTTTTAAAATTAAGGGATGCACAATACAGAGAGCTCTTATTTCTAGGTAGAAATAAAGGAGGTTTATTTTTTTACGAATTGTAGTAGGTATTATATATATAAATTTGTATAAGTATGCATGTATTATGCGTATATGTGTATATATATATGTATATATATATATTCTCGATATACATAAACAACCGCTTTACACTTTTGAGAAAGTTGGAAAATCTCAATTTTTGAGGTACCATTGTACTCTACTTTTAGATGTTATTATATTATGTCTAATATATATATATATTAAATAATGAAATTTTTAAAAGCTGAGGAGTTATTTTCTATAAATGAAGAGGGAAAAGGCAAAGGAAATGCACTATTAATAACCGTTAACCTGCTATTGTTGTTTTCCATGCTTTTGTATGGTGTAAATTATATACTAATGAAATATTTTATATTGATAAATGGATCGATTTATATTTTTATTATTTTAAGAACAGTTCTTACCATGCCACTCATGATTTACATATGCATATCTCAAAAATCGGAACCTAAAAAAAAAAAATTATTGCATGATATGAATATAACAGGACAAAAAGAAAGTACTGCGCAGGGAGAGTTAGGATTAAAAGTGGAAAATGAGGAGTTTGAAAAGACCTACAACAATAAGCACAAGGACAGTAATAGTAACGATAAAAAAAAAAAAAAGAAAAAGAAGAAAAACAACAATAAAAATAATGGCGATGAAAGTAACAACTTGATGGACTCTGGTTACGGCAATGACAAGGACGATAAATGTAACGATGCATATGAAACTCGGCTCAATATAGAAAGTGCAGGTATTAACTATTTAGGCAGATTATTTAAAAATGATGAGAAATTAATACCCAAAATTGCCTATATGCCAATAATTATATTATCAGTAACAGGGGCTATAAGGCAGGCTATAGTAATAATAGCGTTGCAATATACAGATTCTCATAATGTTGCTATAATTCAACCAACTATCCCAATTTTTACAGCCATATTGTCCTATTATATGAAAATAGAAGAGATGAACTATATAACATTTGTGTCCATATTTTTATCATTTTTTGGTTTAGCTATAACAGCTGAGATATGGAATCTAGGTACATTTGATTTTGGTTTTCTATTATTATTAGCTGTACCTGTAACCAAGGGGTTACAAGTTATATATATTAATATAAGTACTAGATATGTAAGTAACGATATAATACTATTTGCTCAAATGGCAGTGTTATTTTTAATAACCTTACCATTTGGAATATTAGGTGAAATTTTTATTAATAAAAATTATAATGTTGTAAGAGAAATATATGATTTAACTACTAACCAATTTCTTTGTATTCTTTATTCAACTATTGCTATTATATTTGTTTGCTGGAAAATTCAAATTATTGCTTTAAATCATTTAACACCAATAACTGTTTCGTTATATCAGTCTTTTCAGCCCTGTTTTACTTTCATATTAGCAAAGCTTTTACTAAATGAAACTATAAATTATAACAAGTACATAGGAACTCTTTTCATTATTATATCCTTGTTTTTGTATCAGTACGGTT
This sequence comes from Plasmodium malariae, assembly GCF_900090045.1. Lineage (NCBI taxonomy): Eukaryota > Apicomplexa > Aconoidasida > Haemosporida > Plasmodiidae > Plasmodium > Plasmodium malariae. The sequence goes on along the minus strand of NC_041788.1, from coordinate 1,434,282 downwards.
GCAGCAAGCGTGTAAAGGTGTAACCCTTCCATGGATACACATATGGATATTTACACATACATACGTGTATATACATATATATATGTAAACGTATGCATATATAGATGTATACGCACACATGGACATATATATATATATATATATACACGCGCGTGTGTGTTTCCCCCTTTATTGTTTTTATACCAAGCATACAAGGTGGCGCACTGTCACATGTTTTATTGTTCTTTTTTTATTCCTTTTAGTTATTTAGTTTTTTTTGATACATATTTTTAAAAATTATATACATTTTAAGAAGATTATTATTTTATTTTGAGTTATATTATAGTATTTTATTTTATTTTTTTTACATGTACTTGTCAATTCTATTTAGTATATATGATGAATTTATATTTTCATCAATTATAATTTAAAAAGACGAAAGAAGGAAAATACAAACAACTAAATATAATTTGAATTGCAATAATATATCAGGGTCAGGCTTTATTTTTATCTTGTAGAACCCTTGCTTGCTTTTTTTTTTTTTTTTTTTTTTTTTTATTCTTCTATGGTCGTTCATTATTCTTTATTCTTTGCCCTTTCTCCGTTTCTATTTGCCCCCTGTCCTATTTGCTTTTTTTTTTTTTTTTTTTTTTGAATTAAAAAATTTAAATATAACTATATATGAAGCATATATATATGTGGTACACATTTTAGAAAAAAACAGAGAGTAACGAAATTGTAAATATAAGGTATAAAATACCATAATAAAATTAAAAAAAAAAAAAATGAAGAAAGAAAGAATATTAGTATGTTCTAACTTTTAATCTTAAATTCATATAAAAATTTTATAAAAAGATATTATTACACGTTCCACAAAATACCAAATGATGATACATTTTTTTAATGCAAATCATTTTTCTAAGTTCCATCTCCACCTTATATGTTTCTTCATTTTATTAAATCTGGAAGGTGGTTGACAATGTAGTTTTACTCGTCCAGCAAGGTGTATTTCACTCATTAATTTTTCTACCATTGAATTCATCTCCTTGTAGCTCTTATTTTCAAATAATGGGGAACATAAAATTCCATAAAAGTGCATATCATGAACATGATGACCCATTGTATAATCTTGCTTAATATGAAAACATATTGGTTTTAACTTTTCATATATCACTTTTTTAATGTTCATTAAATTAGGGCAATCTGGAGAAGCAAATTTATGGGCGTACTTTTTACTTATTAAATTAAAATTATATGTTTTTATAATCATATTTAATAAAACTTTTATAAAATATCTCTCGGTTTTATTTAGTAAATTGTAGGGGAGCGTGGGACCTGTATAATATAAAAATATGTTTTTCCTTTCACGATATGGAAAGCAAGTAAATGGGACTATATATATACATGCATAAATACATATAACGTGTATACATATTATACATATATCATGAAGGCATATATACATATATATATACATTTACACGTTTACGGCCTGCTGATTTGAAATCCATCACTTGCTTAAATTACATATCTTTATTGCTCTACAGTTCCCACTAATTCGCGCAAAAAGTTTCCATAATTTCCTAGTGGTTTTATTTTTTTCTTAAATGTACAGTTAATTTTTTTACGAACTCACAGGGATATTTTTCCCTCTATAGCTTATTATCAATATAACGAAGATTTTAAAATATTTTTTTTTTTTTTTTTTTTTTTTTCTTATTTATATGATACAATTATATATCTTGTTCTATAATTATTTCATAAATTTTTTTGACGTTATTAAATTAATTTTTCCCATGATTTGTCGATTCTTGTACTACATGTTCCTTCCTTCTGCATGTATGTATGTATGTATGTACAGAAAATTCTATTATGTTAGATTGTTCTTTACACAATTCTGCGGGTGCACACAAAAGAAGAAATAACTTGCTATACAAAAAAAATACACCTTAATTTAAAAATGCTAGATTTCAAAATAAGCACAGATCTCTTTACCATTTCATAATGTTCAGATATAATTATTTAAATTTAGTTATGATTCACTTGGAATGATTACATAATTATTATTTCTTTTTTATGTAAATGTAAATACAATAACAGTAATTTTATACGCGCCTAAATAAAATTTTCATAAAAGGTATAAATTCGGAGTTTATCCGTATGATTATCAAGGATTATTATTAAAAAAGGAAAGACCAAAAATTATGCATTACGAATAATAACTAAAAACATATAACGAAATAAAAAATAGGGGTGTTATATTTAAGTAACGGTAGGAAAGTTCTTCCAGATGTGTACATAATCACCCTCCCCCCAAAAAAAAAAAAAAAAAAAAAGAAACGATAAAAAAGAAATGATAAAAAAGAAACGATAAAAAAGAAATGATAAAAAAGAAATGATAAAAAAGAAACGATAAAAAAGAAATGATAAAAAAGAAACGATAAAAAAGAAATGATAAAAAAGAAACGATAAAAAAAGAAAAAAAAAATTATAGGACACACGAAATAATACATAAATTAATAAACACGAAATCCATAATGCACGTCCGTACGAATAAGTATATTCATAATAAACAGAAACACATGAACTTTCGTTTTCACTTTCCCCTTCTCTACATCTTAATTTTACGAATTTTTGATCTTTCTGTTCGCTGTTTTTCTCATTTCCGTGTTGAGAATTTTTTTCCTCATAACAATTCTTTTTGGAGTGACTTCAATTTCTTCGTCGTCCTGAATAAATGAAAGGGCATATTCAATAGTTATTTGTTTGTGGTTTATTCGGATGGTTTCTTCATGCCCTTTATTTCTCAAATGCTGTACCGGTTTTATCTTAACAGCATTCATTTCAATATCATTACTTAAGAAGTGTTCACCAATTATCATACCTTCATACGTGGGGAAATTTTCATTGACAAATAAAAAACCTTTTAATTGAATGGGATCTAATGAAAAGGCAGTGGTTGTTCCATTTGATGAAGATATGATAACTCCATTTCTATCACCTTTAAAAGATGTTTGCTTTTTTTTATATTCCTTTAGTTCAGAATTAATTATGGAAGTACCTTTACTTATATCACGCAAATAAGATCTCATGCCAAAAAAATTTCTAGATGGACATATACACTTAATAAAAGTGTTATCATTATCATTTACAATATCTATAATTTCGGCTTTTCTAGTATTTAATTTTTCAATTACATTTGAACTCATCAAAGATGGAATTGTAATATGAAATTCTTCAATTGGCTCTAATAAATTTCCTTTTTCATCTTTAGTATATACAACATTTGGTGAAGATATTGTCATTTCGTAACCTTCTCTTCTTAACTTTTCAATTAGAATACCTAATTGTAATTCTCCTCTCCCTTTTACTTCGTAGCTATCTTTTTTTTCAGACTCATTAATTTCTATAGCTACATTTATGGCCGCTTCTTTTTTAAGTCTATTTCCAATGGATGACAGCGTAATATGCTTTCCGTCCTTACCTGTTAGAGGACTTGTATTTTGAGAAATTTTTAAGCAAAGTACAGGTGGGTCTATAGGTCTAGCTTTTAAACTAGGAACCTTTTCATTAGATGATAAAGTATCATTAACTGAAGGTATGATTCCTTTCGAAAAGGAAATATTTACAATATCTCCAGCACTAGCAGAAATAACATTTTCTATTTTTCTTCCTTTCATATAAAATATATTTTTTATTACGCAATTTCCTCTTATTTTATTTTCTTCATTTTTCACAATTATTGTATCTCCTTTTTTTATAACTCCGCTATATATTTTCCCTGTGACTGTTACACCTACCCCTTCTTGGTGATCTATAAGGCTTACAAGCAGACTGAAGGGCTCCTTCATAATTTCGCTCCTCCGTTTGCTGTCCTCATCAACATCGTTACTACAACTGTTAATGCACGTGCTTCCTTCACTGTTGATTACGCCGTTGATGTTGCAATTGATCTCATCGCTTTTAACCTGTGTATCTACTTCCGCTTTTGTGTTACCATCAGAATGGTCAGGGGGCACAATGGACGATGTAAGTGGGGCATCAAAGTAATCTATAATTTTTTTAAATATAACTAGGACGTTATTATGTTCACATTTATTTTGTTTTGCGTCATCAAAGTTATCGGTACACCATCCATTTTTTGCTGATGCATAAAGAATAGGATAATTCATTAATTCATCAGGTGCATTGAGATCTGCAAATAAATCGAATATTTCATTTTCAATTTCTTCTTTTTTTTTAATATTACTTGGCTTATCAAATTTATTCATAATTACAATAATTTTACATTTCGGATTCAACAATGATTTTTTCAATACAAATTTTGTTTGATTTTTAGGGCCTTCCACTACATCAATAATTAAACATACCCCATCAATTAAATTTAAAACTCTTTCTACTTCTCCACCAAAATCTGAATGTCCAGGTGTATCAACAATATTAAAAAAGTAATCACCATATTTTATTCTTGTCACTTTTGACATTATAGTAATACCTCTCTCTTTTTCTAAATCATTATGATCCATTACTCTATCATTAATTTGTTCTTCTCCTCCTTGCCTTAATAATTTATCAACAAGAGTTGTCTTTCCATGATCTACGTGTGCAATAATAGCTACATTTCTAATCTTTTGTGGGTTTATAATATTTAATTTTTTATTTGTCGAGAAAAACAGATTGCTATTTAAATATAACACGGTCTTTCGTGCGTATATGTGTGTTATATCAACATTTTTCTTCGATTTTTTTTTATTTCCTCCCATGAATTTCAAACTGTAAGAGGGCCAGCTGTAGTAATTTCTTCTTTTATTAAACATATATTTATATTCATTTGCATTATTATCAATAATAGCACTAAAAACGGAGAAACCATGCCTATCTCTTCTTTTTATCCCTTTTACATTGCTCACAATAAATTGGCTAATCATACTTTTGCCTACGCAATTGTTGTAGTCTCTCATAAAGCAGTGCATATTTTTATGTGCTTACGTTCATTATCTTGTTGCTCTCCTAGAAGAATTCGCACTGCGTACTGACATATACTTGTCCATATAATTGTGCCACGTATATATATATATATGTATGTATTATTCAGTCGTTCAAATTTTCATACGATGGTGCATATACACATACGTACATACATTCCTCACACATATACGCCTCTACAAAATGTTCCGACTGTGAGCAGTGGTAATATATACTATTATATTAAAAAGAAACGAAAAAATCAAAGTAGGTATAACTAACAAAATAAGAATATATCAGATAATCAAATCTTTTATCTGTGTAGTATTTAATTAAACTTCATTAAATTTTTAACAGTTCTGCATGATACTTCATTATCATAATTATATGCATTGGGCTCCTCTTTTTATTGTACTTAACCATAATCATCAAACGGTTACATCAAATAAAGCAGTGTTTTTCTTATTAAAACATTTTTCTTTGTTAAAAGAACGAAGAAGTTCATTCTTTTGTCCTCAGCTCCTCATAAAATAAATGCGCATAAGTTTGTTATTTTACATATGAAATAGTAGGTGACAAATATATTCTATGTTATAAATATTTAACGCGATAATTTTTAGGTGTAATACTGAACTGCATATCTTTCTTTTTTTTTTTTTTTTACAAACATTGCTTTTTGTACTGGTGCTTTCCTTATTTTACCCAACATTCTTTTATTTTCTTTTATTATATTTTATCGTATTTTATTATATTATACGATATTTTTTCATATTTTATTATATTTTATTTGTTCTTTTTTTTTTTTTTGCAAAGATTATTTTTTACTATACTGCATATATATATATATGTAAATATATGTTTGTGCTATAATTACTGTTTCCCATACCAGTTTCCCCCTTCAAATGCTAATCCATTTTATTTTTTTTCTTCCATCCTCACACAAAATTTGAGTTTTTCCCCCTTTAATAAACACACCTATTTAATCGTTACAAGGGAATATTTTGAGTTTTAAGTTATATTCCTTTATTCAAGAATTAATAGTTTATAAAACGTATATGCATATACATGTATACATATACAATTACACATTTATGCAAATAAACTGCCAGAAGTTATCTTGTACGGTAAAGGCCTTGTTTTAAAATGTGGAAAGCGGCGAATGTTTCATACACAAGGTATGCTTCGGAAATGGCTGACATTTTAAGGAGGTAAAAAGAAAGAAAAGGAGAGAAGAAAAATAAGAAAAGAAAGAAAAAGGAAAAGAAAAGAAATTGAAGCTTGCATGTGGAAAATGATGGAAAAAATATTCTCTCTATATTTTTTTATAAAAAATATTTTACACAAAACCAGTTCTTCACACAAGACTACAATAATTGTGCCAACCAGTCCATGTATTATTATACACTATTTTTTTCTTGCTGTGTTTTCCTTTTTTAAGATGCTTAAAAGATCCATATGCAGATATAGCTTTAGAGAGAAGTAAAATGCATTTAAGAGAAACAATTTACAAAGATGGAAAACCAATTAGTCAAGGTAATAGCTCGATGCAAAAAAAAAAATAAATACAAAGATGTGTTTGCTTACAAATAAACAAAAAAAAAAAAAAAAAGAAGACATTTATTTTTGTATCATTTTGTGGAAGCCTTTACGCCTCTTATACTGAAACCAGCGAAATTTCACCAGTGATTACACATATATATATATATATATATATATATTTAATTATTTATTTAATTATTTACATATTTATTTTTTCCCATCTTAACAGAACTACACGATGAGTTTCAAAAGGCATTCAAAAATTTATATGGCGGTAAAGAATAATGCAAAGATCGAAGGGCATAAAAAATAGTATAATATGGGACCAGTATAAAAGTTAATATTAAAAAAAATAAAATATATAGTAATTTATATTTATCATCGAAGTGGTAAATTTATTGTTTTTATAATTCGTAACTTATAAATTAATATAGGGCATAGCAGCATAGCGTATGTATGTATATATATATATATTCTTTTACATACATATGGGAGATTACATTTAAGATTATCAGTAGGAAGCGTGCATACTTTAATACATGCATATTTAGAAAAATACTTGCTACCATTTTACACTACTCGTTTCTGCGTGATACACCTATTATTTTAATCCCTTTTCTTAAAAAAAAAAAATTAAATTAAGTAAAAATGTGTAACAAAATAAAATATTCTTTATATATAACCTATTAAGAATGCAGGAGGTTTTGAAAACAATTTGGGGTTTTCAAAAATATGTAATAGTAACTCATGCACATATTTAGAACAGAACGAAAATGCAAACATATAATATTCACATTATTCATTATTTTGTTTACATGTATAAATATATATGTATACTTATGTTTGTATAAATGTATACGTATGAGTATTATAAGCGCGCAGAAGAATATAAGCTTTTTCAAATATATGTGAACGCTTGTATTTTTTTTTTTTTTTTATTGTTGATGTATGTACACAACTTCACAAAAAACACTCAAACAACAATCTTAAATAAGGGAATAAAATAAAAAAAAAATAAAAGACAGAAAATAAGACAGAGACATAAAGAACAAAAATTATAAAAACATTATCTCTAAATTAATTTACATATTATGAAAGTGCATTATGAAAAAAATATTTTGAATAATAACTTAGTAATTTAGAAGTTTACCGTTTAACAGTTTATCCGTTTAGCAGTTTATCCGTTTAGCAGTTTATCCGTTTAGCCGTTTATCCGTTTAGCAGTTTAGCCCCTTAACCGTTTAGTCCCTTAACTGTTTAGGCAATTAACCGTTTAGCAGTTTAGCCACTTAACTGCTTAGCAGTTTAAAAAGTAGCTTGAAACAAATACAGAGTGCATACATTCACATATAATACGTACATATATAATAGTTGCAGACATACATACGTATATTTATTTATACTAGAGCGTACGCAAAGATGCATAAGAAGGTTGTGGCAGTATTATTCTTTGCACTTGTGAATATAATTTGTGCGGAATCAAAAAATGTCTTTTCATCATTTTTGTCTTATCTTAATTCAAAAATAAATTATAAAAATGAAATATCGAAAGTAATTCAAATGGGTAACACTTTGGCTTGTATAGTTGATAATGAAAATTCGTATTATAACGAATGTTCATGTACTTTTAAAAAGTTAACAAATTTCGAAAAAAAGTGCTCATCAAATTTTAAAAAAAATCAAGAAGAAGCAAAAAAATGTTCTGAGGGTCGTTGTGAAATATGTTGTAATTTAGTTAATTCAAAAAATACTTCAAATTCTATACTAGACTATGAATTGTTTTGTAAAAAGAAATGTAACAAGTCTAATATCATTTTGGATTTGAGTCAAGAGGATTATAAGTTAGCATTTAAAAAATTAATTGAATTTATTCGTATTTTTTTTCCATCAAATGTTTTAAATGTTTATCCTATTCAAAAAAGAAGTTCTCCTAATTATACTAATAAACAATTACAGACAAGTACGAAAAAAAAAAAAAAAAATTAAAATGAATAAACAAACAAATAGATAAACATATAAATAATATACCTTAAATCATGAAAAATTAAAACAAAGTTGTAAATAAGGTACCAAAGAAATTGTCATAGCATTTTTCACAATTTACATTTAATCTTTAATATTTGTTTTTTCTCTCTTTTGTTATAGAATATCAAAAAATAAAGGAAGACCTAAATGAAGAATCAAAAATGGTACTAGCATAAGCCCACATGTGCATATAAGTCTACATTGTGTATTTTCATCTCCTTCCCTCTCTCTCTCTCTCTCTCTCTCTTTCTCTTTCTCTATTATATACTTATGTACGCAACAAAAGAACTCAGGATATTCATAAAAAGGGAAATTAAATTTTATAAAAAAAAAAAAATATTTTATAAGGCTATTATGTGCAGTTACATAAAACGAGGGAGAAAATAACAAACTCATGCTTATTTACATAAGTGTTCGTATGGATATACATGCATACACATACGTCTATATCTTCCCATAAATAAGTGTATATATATATAAATGTATGTATATATACATGAAAGGAAGTATGTTTATTCGTTTTATGCATGCTTTTCCCTTTTTGTTATTTTTTATTAAATTAATTTGTTTATAGCAGGGAATATTTTTGCACTAATTCTTTTTAAACCTTTTAGACAAATATGGAAAATATGGATGGAATAAATTCATTAACAGTTGATGGATCGGAGGAGCTCTTTTCACCATACGATGAATATTAATTTTTTGTTGTCGTCTTTATCTTATGTCTTTCTTTTTCGAGTAACTTTTTAAATTTTAGCTTAGTCTTCATTTTTCCTATTATCACTATATAGACTTTATTTCTCTCGTAATATTGCGTTACTTTGTATCATTTTGTGCACCTTTATGTTATGATGTGCTATTTTGTGGTCCTTTGTTCTATTTTGCGCTATACTGTGTTATTTTTTTTTTATTTTTTTTTTTTTTTTGAATAACATGCTTATTATTTCTAACTTTATTTAAAAATAAAATTCTTTTTTTCCCTAAACGATTGAAGGGTTACTTAAATGATATACACTTCAAGTGTGCATTTTTTTTTTTTTTTTTTTGCAGATAAAAAAAATTGGTATATTTTAAATTGTTTCCATTGTATTTTAGTTTTATATAAAAGTATTTTAAGCATGCACAGAAAGAGGACGATTAAATTAATTCATCCTTATATGTGTATACATATATATATATGTGGGTATTTATGCGTATATATATATATATATATATGTTGGTATATATGTGTGTGGTTATACATATATATGTGGGTATATATGCGTGGGGATATACATATATATGTGGGTATATATGCGTGGGGATATATATATACATTCACGAATATTTCCTTTTAAGCGCAAAAATGCTGTAGTCAGCAACTACGCTCGTGTTTGAAAGAATAAGAAAAATTTTGTTTTCATAAGATAAACTAAAAAAAAAAAAAAAAACGCAAAAGAAAAATTAATAACTCGTAGATATAAGACATTCAGTAAGAGTTTACCTCTTATGAATGAATAACTGTGAACGTGAATTAATTATATTGTTTTGAGTTAATCTCCCTTATGTACGATGTTGTTACATTTACGAAATAACGTAAATGATATTATTTTAAAATAAAAATTTATGTACATACATGTATTTGTGCATACGTAAATATATTAATGCACTATCTTTTTTTTTTTTTTTTTTTCTATTTTACATTTAAAAAATCTTTTATTGTATAACACTTTTAATGAATATTTTAAAGACTAATTTATATTTTTTTACATTTGAAATTTCGTTTTAGCTGTAGTTGTAGTTTAGTTTGTTCATGTCTGTCTATATAATACCGTAGTATTTTTGTTTTCCTTCTTTTTGTTAATTTCGTATATATTTTTAAAATTATTTTTGTTATATTTCGATCTTTATTTTTAACTTTGTTATATTTTGTTATTTTTTTACTTCATTTTGTTATATTTTGCTTTCTTTTCTTTTATTTCCATTTATTTTGCTCCTATTTATTTTACTTCTTTTTTCCTATTTATGTATATATATATATATATATTTTTTTTTTTTTTTTTTCTCGTGTGTATATATGTATATGTAACGCATTACAAGTACAGAGCATGCCTTTGAAAAAAACGCCTTTTTCATTTATTTCTGACACAATTTCGAATATAAAAAATGAAAAGAGGAAATGCGAAACGGATTCATTAAAGAGAATAAATTCGTATGAGCATATTAAAGAATTAAAAGTACCCGAATTAGGTAATTTTAAAATAGTCCGGGTTTTGTTAAAAGGGTTATCAAGTACATTATGTTTATGTCAGTGGAATATTGACTGTAGAAAAACTTTGGTTCTTTGTAATTATGTAAAGTATATAAATAATGATATAGTAAGTTGGAATATAAAAATAGATGAAACAAATAAAACAGACTTAGATAGCTGCAGCATAAAAACAGAGAACAGTATAAATATTTCTTCAACTAAAGAAATATCATACACAGAAAGAATGTTAGGTTGTTACAGAAATGGTAGGAAGCAAAGCGACAACCGTGCGAGTGAAGCAGAAATTTGTAATTATGAGTATATAGGAATGGCTAATTTTTTTACAAATGATAATGAAAGAACAAATGAAGACGACAAGGGAGACTACAAGGATGACTATAGTTGGCATGGTGGTAAAGATAATCATTCAAGTAATAACAATTCAAATGGAAGCAACAATGCTGATACAAGCAACTATGTCGGTGCAAGTAGCCATGTAGATGCAAATAGTCAAGTCGGTGGAAATGGTAATATGAACGATTATCGCATTGATGATGGGTATAGCGATAGCCTCTACCTTGATAGAAGCAATAGCAGTGATGAATACAAAATATTTCATTTGGTTCTTAAAATAAAACATAAAAGATTATACTATAAAAAAAGGGATATTGATGAACTAAGAGAAGAAATAGAAATACATAAAAAATTAAAACATAGTAATATTTTACAAATGATATTAAGTGCAGAAGATGAGAATGATATTTGGGTGTTTTTAGAATATTCTTCCATTGGGGATTTATATTCATATGTAGGTTTCAATATATTACAAGAAAAAGAAGTTAAAATAATTGTAAGCCAAATTTTATTTGCTTTATACTATCTTCATATTAAAGGAATAATACACTGTGATATTAAACCACAGAACATATTGCTCTTTCAGATAGAAGAATCAATCTTACATGATTCTGATGTTTTATCGGATCTAGAAATGCCACATCATAGTACTATGTGTAAAAAACTAAACTTTAAGAAATTGGTTAGTTCGATAAATGAAAATACAGCAAATAGTCCAAACAGTAATACTTTTAAAAGTATCATAAAAATAGGAGACTTCGGATTATCAGTAAAGTGTGCATTTGATCAATTTTATCCTTACAGAGGAATTAAAGGAAGTTATGGTTTTATTGCTCCTGAGTTGTTTCAAGTTTGTTTTAAAATTTTACATAAAATAAAAAAATTGCAATATTGAAAATAATGCTCATTAGCCTTTTTTGCAAATAACGAAATTGTATTCATTTATATCATTTGAAAATGGATCCACATTTTTTCTTTTTCTCTCTTTTTTTTTTTTTAATTTGTGAAGGAATGCAATTTCAATAACAAAATAGATATGTGGGCATTAGGAATAATTATCTACGTCCTCCTAGGAGGATACAAACCCTTTTATCCTTGTTCTAAATTTGAGGTGAAGAAGGAAAATAAAATCGGATTTACGAAATTATTTTTATTTTTTTTTATTTTATTACTAAAGTATTTGCGCTAAGTTGTTAGAAGTTATTATATATATTTTTTATCGAAATGTAATATCTGCCAGTACGCAATAATAGCGAACGTTCAGAATGTTACATGCGTGTGTATAATACATGTTTGTATATCTATGTGTATTAGGTATGTATATGCGTGTGTGTGTGTGTGTGGGGGGTGATCATGTATACATATTCGCATCAATGTATTTTTTTTTTAAAGGAAAAAGTGACATTCCACGAAAGATATTGGTTTAACATATCGCCAGAAGCTAAGAATTTTATTCAGTCACTATTACAAATTAACCCATCGAAAAGGCTGAATGTGATTGAAGCTATAGACCACCCATGGTAACAATGCCCAGACAAACACATATGTTCATTTATACATATTTATGTAAATATATATATATATATATATATATATATATATATATGTATGTTCATATATTCATATACATATTTATGTGTATATACGTTAATTCTATAGGATAAAGAATTATTTTATCAGCACGTAGGATCAAATATAGAACAAGAAATAAACTTATAACAAACTACTCCATAAAGTAATATTCTATTATTTTATGCTCCAAACCAGAGAGAGGCTAACGTTTTATTACGTCCACAAAAAAAAAAAAAATAAAATAAAAAAAATAAATAAAAAAAAGAAAATAAAAAAAAAAATAATAAAATAAAAGGTTGCAATAAAGGTAAATATCAAGGTATGATAGAATGATCAAGCAAACTTGTGAACAGTTCAAGAGATTTCTCCTTTTTCCATTTTTTCATCTTTTCCACTTTTGTTATTTTTTAGCAGTTTTTCCTTTTTTTTTTTACTTTTTCCCATTTTTTTCTTATCTTTTCTTATGTCCTCATATTTTTTATCATACTTTTAAATTAACAACTTATCATTTGTTTAATGTAAATTTTCGGTATTATTAGAAAAACATTTACATGTTTATTATTTCATAAAATGAGAAGAAAGAAATGCATTTAAAATTTTTTTTCACAACTTTTGGCATAATTGGCTTTAACACATTAAATCTTATTTCTAGTACTATTATATTTGTATCTTATTCCCTATAAAAATTGTTATTTTTTTTTATTTTTTCCAAATATTTGTTGTATAAAATAAATAATGGAGAAATTTAGCAGGTGACGTCATAATGTATGTACATGGTTATACTGAATATATATGCATGTACATATTTTTTATATATCTATTATACATTAAATGCTCTTCTTCTACTTGGAAATATTTGCGTAAGAAAAAATTAAAAAAATTTTTTTTTGGTATGTCTATCAAGGACTCTAAGACAATTAAATGAAATTACTCATAAGTGAAAATATCTCAAAATTCTCTATAATAAGGGGGATGAGGTCCAAAAAAATGTTTTGTCATAAAATTTATTGCACCAGCACATAAAAATGTAAAAGGTTATAAAACACGGAAAATCAGGTAAACAAATGTACATATATGTATACATTTACGTACTTATATGTATATACTCATAAATATTTTTAAATTAACCTCATTTTTTTATTGTTTTAACGTATTATTTAAAAATACTTTTTTTTTTTTTTTTTTTTTTCCTTTGTATATTCAATTTTATGATATGTTGTAGGCACATGTTTGTTTGCTTGCTTTCTTTTTGTAGTCAAGAAAAACTTTTTAACATTCATTTATTTTTATCTTAAGAAATTTTATGTATAATGAGTAATGCGTAAACAATTAATGATATATATATGTATATATGTATGTATATATGTATGTACGTATGCATGTATGTTTGTATTTTTTTTATTTTTTTTATTTTGGCATGTTATTACTGTAATCTGTGTTTTTGTTACATGAACACAGAGTATTTTTATAATTAGTAAATTTTTTGTCTAGGGTATTTGTAAAAAATTGTTTCTCATTACACTTTTGTAATTATGCTGTAGTTAAAGCATAATTGTCTTGTAATTCTTTTTTTAATTTTTCAAACGTGAAATTTTATTATATTTTATTTTATCTTTTTTATTTTATTTTTTAAATAAATGACTCATAGTAACACCTCGGTATTTTTGTTTACTGTGCAAGGCATATTGGCGTCGCTGACATGTGGGCTATGCTGTTTTATATATGCCTATTGTTGTAATAGTAAACACCTTAAAAGTGATACTAATAATAAAGAGGAAAGGGGCAATAAAAGAAGTATTTCTAAGTTAAGTTCAGACAGTTATGATTGTTCTACCTTTAAAAAGAGTAAAGTGCAAACGAAAAAGAAAACTGAAAAGGAGAAGTTAAGCGAATTAATAAATAACAAGGCAAATGAATATAATGCTATTTCATTAGAAAAAAAGTTAAATTGTATGGAGGATGGTATATCAAATGCAAAATTATTAAAAAAGGGTACTACTGATGAATGTAGCGCAAATGGTAGCAGCGAAAACAGTCATTGTATTAAAGCTGATCAAGAAGTACACCAAGAAAACCGTTACAACAAAGGAGCTAGCAAAATGATGACTCATTGTGCACAGATGATAAATAGTAACAAAGGGATATATAACAAAACTGTATTAAATGCAAGCAACAGGAATGATAGTAGTAACAGAAGTAATAGTAGTAATATTAATAGTAGTAATATTAATAGTAGTAGTATTAATAGTAGTAATATTAATAGTAGTAATATTAATAGTAGTAATAGTAATAGTAGTAATAGTAATAGTAGTAATAGTAATAATAATGGTAATAGTGGAAGTATAGGTAGAAGTAGTAGTAACAGTAGTAGTAGTAATAAGGAGTTTTTTTCAAGGAGAAGGAAAAACGATCTTGAAGAATATTATGACCTAAATGAATTAATGAACAAATACGAAAATAAGAGTAGTGCATACATGGAAGGCAGTAACAGTAATAATATAGCTCCAATAATTTACAATGAAGACAGACAAAAATATTTAAGCAATAATAACAATACCACCCATAATATCTGCTCACACGAAAGAGCATTATTCACTCGTGGTAATAACATAAACAAAAATACTATACCATTTGATGAGAATAGAAATACCTTTAATAAACATAAGAAGGATAGTTACATTACAAATAGAGATTATAAAAAGGGGAATAAAAATAATTCTACAAATATTGTTTTTAGCAATGTTTGTACAAGAACTAAAGGAGAAAAAAGTAACAACATTACTGTTAATAATACCACTGCAGGCGATTATAAATCAAAATGGAACAGTCTTCAAAGTGATGAAGAAAGAGCTATCAATCAAAATATGGAAAAAACAAACTATAATAAGGCAATTTTTAAAGAGGAAAAGTTATATATTAAAAAGGAGGAGGAAAATACTACAAATATGACAAATGAATTAATGGCTGATCATTACAATGATATTATAACAAAACCAAATAAAAAAAAAAGCGGACATAGAAATAATTTTTATAATTCACGAAAGGAATATAAATATTATGTAAATGATTGTGAGAATTATGAAGATAAAGAAAAGGAAATAAATTCTATGCAAAGAAAACAAATGAATAATTTCATCTCCCCAAATAAACTAAATTACGCATATGCTCAGTCTTCTAATTTAATATTAACAAAATATGATGAAAACACTCTTTTGAAAAATTATGAAAATATATTTGATTCGCTTGACAGAAATATGTCTATCAATAGGGAAGTTAACAATTTAGAAAATAGCGCGAACATAGCTACAACATGTACCAACATAAATAGTCGAAATTTATCAAAACGCGAAATTGAAAGGTCGAGGAAGCTTCCCATATATGACACCTATTCCAGTTCTAGTCATACGCTAGATAGTAGCACCTCCTTCAGCCGAAACAGAAACGGAAGTAACCAAAATGTTCTCATAGAAGAAACGGCAGTAGTACCAGCATATGGAGCAATAAATATGCCTCTATACCCATGCGAAAGGCACATGCATAATCTTGGCATGTGCATCGATAGTAGCAACAATAGAACTAATCATAGCAGCAATCATAGCAGCAATCATAACAGCAATCATAACAGCAATTATAGCAGCAATCATAGCAGCAATCATAACAGCAATCATAACAGCAATCATAGTAGCAGTCATAGCAGCAGTCATAGCAGTAACAACGGCGATGGCAACATTTGTAGGGTTCCAAGCACTGGTAGTTATTACGAAAGCAAAAACAACAACTCTAATGACACATTTCAAATTAAGGACATAATGGCAAGTGATCAAATACACAGCAATTTTGTAAATTTTGATAAATCTAAAAAGATTCCAAAAAATAAATTATTTTATAATTCTAATATGGAAAGTTTGTTAAAAGCAAAAAGAGAAACTTCCTTATCTTTAGGACATTTGAAAAATGAAAAAAATTTTTGTTTATCAAGAGAAAAAATATCCAAAAAAGATAATAAAAGGGAAAGACAAAGTAATAAAAACAGTATGATGTTTTATAGTGTACCGGAGCAAAAACATTTTAGCAGTTACAATAGTAATAGTATCACTACTAACACTGCTTGTGATATAATTAATGGTAATATGAATATCTGTGTGAATAATAATAGATTTAATAAGATTGATACTAATCACTTGAACGGTGGAAGTGACCGTATAAATTACTCCTCTTTAGAAATGGTGCAAGGAGGGAAATTCGAAAAAAAAAAAAAAAAAAAATTTTATAACCATTCTTTTGAGCATTTACTAGAACGGCCACTAGAGCGACAACTTGGACCGTCATTCAAAAGGTCATTAGAACATTCACTTGAGCGACCGTCGAGAATCGGAAGAAACGAAATATATGAAGAAGAAGAAGAACAACAACAAGAAGAAGGAGGTAGAGAAAAAAATAGAAATGCAGATAATTACTCATCGTGCTCAAGCCTCTTAAAAAATTGTGATAATGGAAAACCATTAATGCAGAAACAACAGTTAGATGATTGTACATGCTTATCAGAGTATACGTACGAAAATTATTCTTTTCATCCTTTAGAAAAAATAAACTGTAGTAATGAAAATTACACGAATTCAAATAAATATGAATATTGTGGAATATGTCCTCCTGTTAATAATATCATCCCATTACGCAACTCTCATAGAACATTCGAAGATATATCAATAAATAAATGTAAGCGAAAGGAAAATAAAACAATGAAAACAAAAAGTGAATATTGTGATGACATGTTTTTATTAACGGATGATAACCTTGATTATTACAACATATGGAGAGAAAAAATACAAAAAAATAATATCAATAAAACGAATTATAAAAGTAACAAACAAACAATGTTAGAATCATTTAACAGTATTACGAATAGGGGTGAACAAAAATTACAGTTCAACAAATATAACGAATACACGCATGCACCTTCAGTTACTTACAATGCATGGGCAGAAGTTAGAGAGGGGGAAAAAGAACGCAATAAAATGAAAAGAACTACTACTACTACTGCTGCTGCCAATGGTACTACTACTGCTGCTGCCAATGGTACT
The DNA here is from genome assembly GCF_900090045.1 of Plasmodium malariae. Lineage (NCBI taxonomy): Eukaryota > Apicomplexa > Aconoidasida > Haemosporida > Plasmodiidae > Plasmodium > Plasmodium malariae. The sequence continues at coordinate 1,416,537 of NC_041788.1, read as the reverse complement.
ACTACTACTGCTGCCAATGGTACTACTACTACTGCTGCCAATGGTACTACTACTGCTGCTGCCAATGGTACTACTACTACTGCTGCCAATGGTACTACTACTTCTGCTATTACTGCTACATACATGTCTGGAGGCGAAGAAGAATCTAGTGCATTCGTACACAAAAAAGAGACCGAAGAAGAATTTAAAAAAAAAAAAAAAAAAAAAAAAGATAAATTGAATGGGTACAAAAATAATAAAGAAATTAAAGACATTATATATGCATATCTACAAAATTCAAAAAATGAATATAATATGACAAATATGAATAACTCCGAAATGTTAATAGAAAAAATGGTAAATAAATACGGCAGTCAAGTGAATTTACATAAAGATACATATACAAAAGAAAACAAAGAAAGCAAAAAGGCATCAAGTAAAAGTACACCTCATAACTGTTTTAAGGAAAATTTAGAGAACATTAGAACAACAAAGGAAAAAGTAGATAATGATGAAGCGTTTACAGAAATAGAAAAAATGAAAAAAAAAAAAAATAGATCTGTTCCAATAAAAAAAATGGAGAATAATTGTGAACAAAATTTTATTCAACATATGCAAGAATCAGGAAGTAGGAAATCTAATAAAAACATGAGTTCTTCATCTGAAAATGAAAATAAAAATAACAGTATATACTTGAAAAATGAAAAAGAAGAAAGTAAACTTTGTATTGTGAAAAAAGAACATCAAAACAATATCGATATGATGAACCAAACTGTTAGAAGAAGCGCTAGGATGAAAAGTAAAACATATAAAAAAAAAAAAAAAAATTTTGATATTGACACATACAGTAAATATTCAAGTGCGGAAAGAAAAAATAAAAAATTAAAAAATGCGGAAGAAAAGGTGAATAACAAGATAAATATTAAAAAAGAAGGAATGATAGATAAAAACCAAAAAATTCCAAACTTACAAAAGGTGCAAAAAATGGAAAAACAAATTATGTCCAAGACACTACCGATGGAGCTAAAAATACTTAAGGATAAAGACGTTTTAAGTGAAAAATACAAATTAAATGTATTGGTACAAAAAAAGCAAAATTTTGATGAATACAGATGTGCTTCAGGATTTGTGAATTTTTTAATAGAACACATTCAAGAAAAAACAAAAAAGGAAGAAAAAGAAAATTTTGACGATTTATTGAAATTTGTATTAAAATTAATAAGCATCTATAAAATTAAAACAATAGATTTCATAGAAGCTTTTCTAATTCTTGAAACAATTAACCTAACTGTCCTTAGAGAGAACCCCATTGAAGAATGGGTTTTAGTTACATTTCATTTTCTAAAAGGAAATATGATAAACCAGAATCTAAAATTCATAATTAATTCGTTGAAATTAGATAATGTAATAATCAGTAATGTAACAGCATCTTTTTATATGAACAAAAAACCTATTAAAATGACGGAAACAATTACTAACAGGGTTCTTACCATATTATCAAAAGTAGTAAGAAGAAGATCTTCAAGAATTAAAATATTTAATAGCTTAAATGGTGAACATAAATCTAAAGAGGCACATGAAGAGGTTGAACTGTTGGGTTCTTGCTGGCAGCCAGTTAATGTAGACGGAACACCTGAAAAATGAAGAAAAAAAAAAGAAAAAAAAAATACATTAGAGGAAAAACAAATAAAATACAAACCATTAATGTGAAAAAAAGAAAAAAATCGATAAAATAGGTAAACCAAGAAATCTTCGGAAAAAGTATATTTAAAATGAATATTGAAAAAATATTATTGTTTTTGATACCACTTCCTTTCTCTCCAGTAGTGTGCGTAATTAAACAATGAGTCATCATACATGTGTATATAGGATTAATTAGAATTTCAAAAAAAGTTAAGAAACGTTGAGTCAGAGTATTCCCACCCCTGTCAAAACTGTACGTTATATTTATTACACTTATTAGACTTATTACACTTATTAGACTTATTACACTTATTAGACTTATTACACTTATTAGACTTATTACACGTGTTACACTTATTATACATATTGTTTTACTTTCCCTTTTTTTTTCTCCTCTTTTTCTTCTTTTTTTTTCACACCCTCTCCCTCTTTGTAAATAAATATAATAAATCGAAGCAAAAAATGTGCAAGAACGAATAAAGCGCTACGTCAGTTTGCTGCTTAATTTTCGCTTTACATTTTAAATTCTATTCATGTCTAGTTTGTGCTAAGCAGATATTCTGTTCAGCTATATTTTTTGCAAAAAAAAAATTGAAAACTTGTCTAATTTTTTTTTTTTTTTTTTTTTTTCATATTAACATTAATAACATTTTAACGTATTTCCGTAATTATTTACATACGCAATATTATTTAAAATGTTGACATAATTTTCAAATGTTCCTACAGTAATGTGAACTAAGAGAAATTTTTTACCTTTACTTTTTTTGCTTTTGGAAATGTAGTATTTAACGAAAAAACATAAAGTGTTTTTAATAATTAAATTATATATTTGTAAAATAGGCAGAGTATATTTTTATTTATAACAAATACAGAAGAAGTATAGAAATGAGCGCTCCTGAAGGTATAAACCATATAAAAGATGATTTTATCAGATATTTAGAGGAACATGAAGTAATAAATCATATAAGCCGTGTTCTTTTAAAATTATTTGAAGAAAAAGAAAAACCTAATGATGCCATTAAATTCATACGTGAACATTTGTATAACGCAGCAGTGGGTAAGTAATCATGTATTCATTTACCTCTTTTTTTTTTTTTTTTTTTTTCGTATGTCCAAAATATATTTTATTAGATATGTGTACATATATAAAAATAGGTATATGAGCAGTATGTTCTAAATGTTAAGCTATTCTGGTTAATTCTTTTTCTATATAACAAATAACTTTTCATATACCATAACTAACTGTTCTTGTTTATAAGACATAGGAAACTATATGAATAATTTTTATTGCTTATGTATTTTATCACATATTCTTGCTTATCATAATTAATCTAACCCTATAAATCGCTGTTTGGCCATTATTACTTAGTTATTACAGCTTTGTCATCACTACTTCACTACTACTATTTTGTCATGTCCTGACTTTTAATTATATACTTTTTTTTATAGATGTATCCATAGATGATTTAAAACGGGAGAATACGTTTCTTCGACAAGAAAATCAAAAACTAACGAAAAAATTTGAAGAGCTTAATGATACATTAAAAAAACTGGTTCATAGTCAAGGAGGCTTAGACGACAAAAATATAACAGACGATAAATAGACAAGTGAAAAATAAAAAAATAATAAAACAGAAGCTATGAAGTCGAACGAATATTGCAAGCATGTGGTATAAACATAGCAAAAAAGTAGTTAAAAAAAAAAAATAAATAAAATAAAATATATGACTTGATCATTACTTCCTTCTAATATTTTTTTGTTCGCATCGGAAAATATGGGGGAAAAAAAAAAATATAATTATTTATTGTGATATATATATTATTTTTGACAAAACTAAAATGAGCAACATATTACCAGTATGCAAGATTTACAAAACTATACATGCGCATATACATGCGTATTTATTTATGTGCCTATTTTGAATGATGAAGAAATTGCATTCCTATTTTTGCAGTAAATAAAATGTAGCATTGTGAGTTCAACACATACATATATACATATGGGTATATGCATGTGTACATGGTGTACGCGTATATATATATATATATATATATATATGTACGTATATATGGACCCCTTTTTTTTAATAACTAACGAATTTCACACAGTTATAAAAATTCCGAAATAGACTTCATAAAATAGTCAGGCTGGATATTTAAGTTATTATGGTTCAAATAAATGTTCGAATCAGTTACTCCTGTGGAAACAAGAATAGATTTGATTTTACAGTTTTGAGCAAAATGGATATCAGTATCCAGTCTATCACCTACCATAACAATTTGTGATGAATGTACATTCAAATCTTTCAACACCGTTTCAATCATAAACAAATTTGGTTTTCCTAATATTAGAGGCTTCTTAAGAGACACAGCTTCTATAGATGCAACGACAGAACCTGTACCTGCCCATTTTTGTTTTGACGTAAAATTTGCAGTAGCATCTTTATTAGATACAATGAATTCAGCATCTAAATCATTAATACATAAATGTGCATATTGAATTTTATAATAATTTATATTAAAATCAATTGCAACTACAACTGCTCCAATATTTTTATCTACATTTATTTCTAAGTCATCTTTTATAATTACTTTTTTATCATCATCATTATAGCTACCTAACCATGAAAGGTTATATGAATCTAATTCATCGCATATCCCTTTTTCTCCTATTACATAAATTTTTTTTTTACCAGTTGCATATTCTTCTTTTTCAATAAAATATTTAGCAATCGCATATGATGTACAAAGAATATTTTCTTTCTTAACATTAGTAAAACCTAACTTATGAAATTTATCTAATAACGTAGCTCTTGATTTTGTTGAGTTATTTGTAATAAAATAAACCTTTTTATTTTCTTTCAATAACTTTTCAATAACTTCTACTGCTCCTTTTATAACTTCATTTCCTCTCCACAATACGCCATCACAGTCAAAAAAGAACACCTTAAATTTTTGAAGAAAATCTTTTGCGTCCATAGATTTTTCTATTTTCCACTCTTTCATAAACGCTTCACATTTATGTTTTATTTTTACAAGATCTTCACTTTTATTTGGATGCAAGTGTATTAACGACATATTCATAGGAACTTATCCGTTCGTAGTTTCGTCTTAGAAGTTTCGTCTCAGCACTTTCGTCTCAGCACTTTCGTCTTAGCAGATTCGTGCTAGTTGTTCCCTCTTTGTAGTTTCCCTTAAGTACTTATACCTTGGCATCTATTTTTCCTCCTTCAACTTCTTATCTCGTTTTTTTATCTTTGTTTCCCTATAAAAACAATTGTAACGGAGCATGAAAACGCGAACCCTCATTTAAATTTTACATGTATGCGTATATGCATACATATATGTATTTATGTGAAAATGGTTTATTCGTTATAATGGTAAATTAAAAAATTATTTTCCCCCTATATACCTATATATATATATATCCCTTTATATGCAGTTGACAAATTTGCGGGTGCTTAATTTTAGCTTTTAGAATTATAATCCGTTTCCCACATATGTACGTATATATATATATATATGCTAATGTGTACTATTATCTTTTTATTATCCTATGCTTTTTTTCAAAGGATTTATAACAAATATATATATACTCATGAAAGCTCTTTGCAATGTAAACAAGAAAAATCAAAAAAATTAACATACAAGAAAAAAAGGCAGGAAACAAATGGGAAGCAAAAATAGGGAAGCGAAAATAGGGAAGCAAAAATAGGGAAGCGAAAATAGGGAAGAAAAAATAGGGATGAAAAAATGGGGATGAAAAAATGGGGATGAAAAAATGGGGAAGCAAAAATAGAGAAGAAAAAATATAGAAGAAAAAATAGCGAAGAAAAAATAAGGAAAAAAAAATATAGAAGAAACAATTTAGAAGAAAAGATTTAGAAGAAAAAGTAATAATTAATAAATAATGACTAACATACATACGCCATAACATTACGCTATTTTTCAGAAAACTTTTCTTTTTAAGAAGTATTATTTTTTATGTGTTGTGAATAAAATTCAAGAAATGATAAATTAATTGCTAAAATATTTTATTTAGAATCATCAAAAAGAAGAAAAAATGGGAAAAAAATAATAATAAAAAAAAGGAAAATAAATTTAAATAAGTTTTTCAATAATGTTGATTAGAAAATGTGTTTTTAATTAAAAAATTTTTCTGATATTTTCCATATTGCATCATTGTGTTTTAACTTACCTTGCTTTTCTTTATTTCGTGTTAAAACATGTACATAGGGATATTATAATATATGATATAAAGAAATTTACTATAAATATGTTTTAATTCTTAAATATTAACACGATTACATTCTACACAGAACATAATAATAAAATAAGTAGTTAAAAAAAAAGTATTCCTAATTCTTAATATTCTTGAAAATTAAAGCTCCACTGAACATTAAGGCTGCCTGGGGGCATTAATCCATGTCTAAATGTATATATATATATATATATATATATATATATATATTTATATAGGTACACGGGTTTTACCCTTCTTGTAGAATTATCTTCCTTAACGTGGATCAAAAAATAAAATTAACAATTAATGTGTATCACGTATGGTAAAAAGAATTATAGAGTAAAACGAATCATTTTATCTTATTTTTCAATAGTTATAACAACATGCGTTCCTCAAATGTATCCAACAATACAATCGTAATTCATGTATAAGTGTAAAATTTTTTAAGGCCTCAATTTTAGTAGCATAAATTACCTGCTTCTTTATATAATATACAAATGAATATATATCTTAGAAAGAATATCAAAATGTAGAGTCTTTTATTGAGGAATATTTAAAATTTTCCTTATACGTTCGAGCGAAATTGAAATTTGTACGCATATATACACATGTATATATACGTACATACTTTACATATATGTATGCGCACGTTGCCTTTTGTAACCTACTGTTAATACTTTAAATATTTTATACAATTATTTAAATCTAACCCCCAGTCAACAATAACTGCTTTAATTTACGACCGTTACATATTTATAAGTGAACTCATTGTTCACTATATAAGTTGTAACAAAAGCTAATATATATATATATATATGCAGAAATATTGTATATTGCAGGAGTTTCCTTATATTCCCTTGTCAAATTAATTGAACAAAATGTATAAAAATTAAGCAACTCAAACTTAAGAAATTGTCAAAGAAGAAAAGTAAAAATTAATGAAAGAAAAAAATTTATATAATTTTCTATATTATATATACCCTCTTTAACTTTTGGTATTTTTCCTTTGCACTTTGACAGCTACAACTATAATTACAGTACATTCTTATACAATATAGTTTTAAGCCTTATAACGTAATATGGTGTTTTTCAAGTTTTTTTTCTCATGCATTTTTATGCACTGTTAATTAGAAGGCTAAGTATTTATTAACTTTTTTTTTTTTTTTTTTAAATATATATAGCTCTTCTTAAGAATAGGAAAAAGCCTTAAAAAGAATTTATCAATATTTTTTCTTTTTTTTTTATCAATGTAATTTAAAGTTTAATTTTTTATTCCTCTGTATATGCTACAAAATGTTTAAAAAGTACAAAATAAAATGAAAATGTATATTATTCTTCATTTAATTGGTTTTAAAAAAAATTGAGCATATAAAATGTTAAGCATATTATACACAATGATAACGTGCCCGAGTGGTTAAGGGGTTGGACTGCTAATCCAATGGGTTCTGCCCGCGCAGGTTCGATTCCTGCCGTTGTCGATTATAAATATTATTTGTAGTAGATTTTGCGCATTTATTCAATAATAATGTATTTTTATTAATAATCGAAAACCGAAGAATTTTCAAATACGTGTTGTTACATATATAAAATAAGCTTCTTCCAATTTTAATTGTATGATATACAAAAATAGTGGTATATAAAAAATATATTACATATGTATGAGCAATACATATAATAATATTATTGAATATATGACATTATGGTTTATAATGGTTTATAAACTTGTATGTATATGTAGGTAAAACTTTCGTATAAATATTGGATTAAAAGTTTTTTGTTTTTTGCTTTAGTGTAAAATGTAAAAAATTTAATTATGTTTATTAAATAGATATTTTTTTACATAAATGAAATAAAAAAAAGGGTTACTAAAAACCATTGCTTGCGCTACTATCTAAATGGTTTGTTTTGCTATATATATACATATACCAATTATTTGCTAGAACTCAATCATTTAACGATAAATTATATATAACTGAGTTATTTATACATATAATCAAATATCTATTCATAAAAAAAAAAAATAAAAGACAATTCCTTTTTAACATTCTTAAACCGTACTTTTTGTCATATGATCACTATTAATAAAAAATTTATTCATCCCTATGAATAATTTATCCATATATACCGAAGAAACAAAATAATATTAAGTAAATTAATAAGATATCGAAATAAAATAAAAAGCTTATTCATATTAAATGTCTTTATTATCATTATGTATTACATTTTAAATAAATATTATAAATGTATTATCGTATTTATTTATTAAACGAATAAACATTTTTTGTTTATATTTCCTTTTATTTCCTATGTTAACAACTAATATATCATAACAGATAATTTTTTATATTATAAAAAAAGTGACAGAAGTGGGGTTCGAACCCACGCCCTTTCGGACAACGGCCTTAACGTTGCGCCTTAGACCACTCGGCCATTCTGTCATAACGATTTTTAATTTATTTATATCCTTATATGCATACGTAATATTTTCTAAAAATATATGAAATTAAATTTACTCATTAGTTGATTTTATTTCTTCGCATTTTAACAAAAATAAAAGTTAATTTCTTATTTGAAATCAAGTATTGCGTGAAATAATTTGCACGAATTTATTATGTTTATAATAATTCCTTTCTGTCTCTTATATTTACATATGTATATATATATGCCATTGTAAATGAACATAATTCTTGAGAATGGGTAAAATCAAATCACATTTGAATTTTTCATTATTTTTATTTATCTTAAAAAAAAAAAAAAAGGTTATTTTGATATTTTAAAAATGTGGCAATTTATATATTTATACGCAATAGGGTATTATTTTTCTAGAAATAAAAAATAATGGTGTTGGAAACTTAGTACTATGTTTATATCTTTCAGACTACGCTTCAAATAAAAGCTGCATTATATTTGACAAGCTGAACGTAAATTTATTCCCTGAATAAAAGGTCATACATTAAAAGGACAACTGAACAAAATTCCCTGTATATGTTAAAACGCGGGAGGGTTGTTATGTTAATATATTTATATATACATATATTTTGTAATTTATATGTAATCAAAAGTATTATTATTAACACACACAAAAAAATAGTCTATACAAATGTGCTGCTAATGAAATAAATGATTATTTAAATAATTTAGAACAAAAATGAAACTCGGTGGACAACATAAATCTGCACATTATTTCTTTTTTAAATAAAAACTTTGATAAACAATTTACACTTCACTATTATTCTTGTTTAAATTAAATATTATTAATAAAATATACAAATGCGTTATATTTCATGTAGCCATGTCAAGGTGGTTCAATATGATATAACAGTCTATTTACTTTTCGTAGGTACCGTTGACATGTATAATACATATATATATATTAATAACTAAAAAGAAAAATATTATTTAATTTTAGAAGAATTACATTTGATTTATTGCAATTACGGAATTTATACAATGAATATGTGAAAATAAGTTCTACATTTTCTTTTTTTTTTTTTTACTGTTATTGTTTTATATTGATTTTTATTTAGAATGATATTTCTTTGAACAAATAAAAAAATAAAATGCAAAAGTTTCTTTTTCTAGTAGATAATCTTTATTTTAAAAATATTTCTTTGTTTTTAACAAAATAAATTTGTTATAAATATAATAAAAAAAACTCCGAGACCGGGAATTGAACCCGGGTCTTCCGCGTGACAGGCGGAAATACTGGCCACTATACTATCTCGGATACATTTAATATATTAATTAATGAAGTTTACATTAAAATTATAAATCTATTTAAATTATTTCTATGAAATATATTATAATTCTTTTAGCTTTTACAAAATTAATTTATTATATATATACGTATATACTCAAGTATATATATATATAATATATTTTATAAAATATACACTTTTTGAATATTTACACCGTAATAGAGAGTGCTCTTGCTAAGTAAAGCAATTTTAATTCCATGTTTTTTATTACGTCATTTTATTTTTTTTTTTTTCATTAATCCAATATTCTTTTTCATGTAAAACTAAAAAAAGTTCGTTTCTTTTTTTTTTTTTTTTTTTTTTTTGCGTTAATAAAATGTAAAAAATATCCATATATTTCACATAATAGAAAAATTTAAAGCATTTTTTATACTTCTTATATTTTATAATTTTTTACGGAAGATAAATTGTCAAAAAATGTTAAAAGAAAAACTATTCTTATATTTTTTTGTTACACACAATATAAGGTAATTTTATAGCACCAATGAAAAACAAAGGTTAAAATCGTAATTGAAAGTTAAGAATTTTTTTTTTTTTTGATACTTCTTATATTGTAGTTATGTAAAAACGTACGAATGGAACTAATTTTTGTTATTAATATAGAGAGCAGGTAAAAATAAGAAAAATTGAGAGTACAACTTATATGAATTTTAAATTGAAATATTTATTTTATTTTATTTTTTTTTGAAAAGATTTCTTAAACAATTTACGAACTTGACTATTTTGCCCAGTATGTGTCTCTCCTTTTCACATAGAATAAAACAAGTTTTAGTGGTAAAAAAAAAAAACCAAATTATTTCATTTTTGCCATTATGTGTATTTTTAAAGTTATGTATATATATATATATATTCGTTAAAAGTTAAACGTGTATAAAATATGTATATACAAAACAGCATTCCCCTTTAATGAAATGTAAAAAAAAAAAACCTATGAAGGGAAATTTTACGAAACGGGTGTATTAGTTTCATAAGAATATAATTAATTTGTAGATTAGTTTTCATATGAAAAAATAATAAACAAATGCATAATAAAAAAATTCAAAATTAATAATTAAAATATTGAAAAAAACAAGAAATGTATATGCAAAAAGACTGCAATTCACAAATTCGTAAAAACAAAAAAAAAAAATAAGCAAGTGTGTTTAAACGGATATATGTGAATGTATTTATATATTTACTTGTATATACACACATATATGTGTGCACAAAAGCAGCTGATGTTAATTAAATATATAGCCAAAAAATGAGATTCACAAAGTTCATATTAAATGGTGCATTGAATATTTTTTCATCATTTAACCAAAAATAAGTATGTATATATATATATATACTGGACAATACATCATAAAAAAATTAACGTAAAAAAAAAGATCTAAATTTTATCATCACTTTTTTGGAATTTATCATTCACGTGTTGCTTTGTGCTTTTTATTAACTTTTGATAATCACCTTTTTTCACAAATTTCGTTATGGATAAATCTGTTTCTCTGTCAAATGTTTTTCTTTCTTTATTGATATTTTTAGAATTCAATAAAAATTTTTGCTCCTGTTCATTTTTTCCCCACAGGTCAATTTTTTTATGCTTATCTAAAAACTCTTTATATTTTTCTTTACTATCTTTGAAATAGCCTTCTTCATGTAATTCTCGTAAGCTTTTCGTTTTATCATTCTTAGTCTTCGTTAAATGTAGATAATCTTCTTCTTGTAATTCACTAAAAAAATTACTGTTAGCGAGATCTATATTTTCATTTTTGTCGTAATAATCATATGTATATTTATTGTTTCTACGTACTTGTAAATTTTCTTTCTTCTCATCATCTTTTTTTAATATGATAGATTTTCTTTTATTAATATTGTACCTCAACTTACCTATGTCAATTTTCGATAAGAAGTAATACAACAAATTAGTGAAAATATCATATAAATTTTCCTTAAAATTTGCTGGTTTTCTATAAAAATTATCTCGTTTTTCTAATTTCCATGCTCTAAATAAATGCCTTAATTTTTTTTTTAATTTTAAATCTGTTAAATTTTCAAGGGAAATTTTTTTTTTATTGTCTAATTTTTGATATAATATTTTTAAGTTATTTAAAAAGTTATAGTTTTGAAGAATGTTTATAGTTAACCTTATCATTTCCTTACTATCGTATATATGAACATCATATTCTTCCTTTTTTTCTAATTCTTCTGTTGACACCTCCTTTTTTATTTTTTCTTCTTTTTTTTTATATTTACTGATCTTCTTTTTTTTTCTTCTTTTTTTTTTTAATTTAAATGCTCTGGATGAACTGTTGCTTACGCTGCTCTCATCGGATGCGTTACTGCTTCCGGTGCAGCTACTACTACTACTACTACTTCTACTTCCGCTACCCCTACTACTACTACTACTACTTCCACTACCCCTACTACTACTGCTACTACTTCCACTACCCCTACTACTACTGCTACTACTTCCACTACTCCTACTACTACTACTACTCCTGCTACTACTACTACTCTTGCTACTCCTGCTACTACTTCCATTACTGCTTCCCTTCGAAGAATACGAACATGCGGATGATCGCGAAAGGACCTTTTCTCTCTCTCTCGTTTCACTATTATTATGTTTTTTCCTTGTTAGCTTTACTTTTTTTCTTACATTTTCAGTACTCCCACACACTTCCTTTTTCTGAGTTCCGGGTGATAATAACTTTCGTTTGTTTTTCCTTGTATAAGTGTCTTCATATTTCTGATTTTTTGGACCATAAGATGAATTTTTGTATCTTTGTCTTTTTTTTTTTATATTACTATCATGTGATATACTCCTACTATCAGTTCCTTTAATTTCGCATTCTTTATCACTTTTAGAAATAAAATTTTTTTTTTTTGAGTTTTTTATGTATATAAATTTTCCATGTTTTAGATTTTTTAAATCTTGAGAACTCGATAAATCACTTCTTTCTCTACTTAAAACTTTTTCATCACTGTTATTTTTATTATATACTTTTTTTCTAAAATTTTTTTTAATCTCTTCACGATCGGAACTATTTTCATGTCGCATTGAATCAACACTCTTGCGAATGTTCTCCGCTTCATCTAAATATTTTTTCTCTTTTCTTTTTTTTTTTTGGTCTTTTTTACTTTCTCTGCTATTTTTTTCATTGCCTCCATAGCCAGTTATGCATTTTTTATTTGTACACTCATCATCCGTTGGACAGTCTGATTTATACCCCATGTTTTAACTTTATTCTATGACCTTTTCTGAAACGCCCACTAAATATGTATATTTATTTATGCATGTACGTATCTATGCATATCTATCTATCCATATATATACATATGCACATATATATATATATATATATTCATTCACGAATGCATTGTTCTCTTCACTATATATCTTTAAATAGCATAGTGTTTTATTCCTTTACTCACTGGTGTGCTACTAGCTGTTGTATGCCCTTCATGTATGTTGAATGATATAAAAGTCTTTTTACTGATTAAATAACAATTTTAATAATTCCACCAAATTGCTGACATATTTTTTATCACTGAAAGTAATAAAAAAAGGAAATACATTACTGATAGCATTATATCAAGCATTTATCATATTTCAAAACGAAACACGCTCACATAATATATTGTATATAATATATAAAACATACGAATAATATATAAACGAAATATATGCCTATAAATATATATATACATGTTTATGAAGGTCAACTTATACTCTAATTCATTTTTACGTGTTTAAAAAAAAAAAAAAAAAAAATTATTTTACAAATTTAAAAAAAAAAAAAATAATTTTACAAAATTAAAAAAAAAAAAAAGAGATAATTTTATCAAATTTACAAAAAAAATTCACTTTCCTTTGAACTTTAAATATTATGCCGAAATTAAAAATAAAACGTTTAAAATTATATAATTTAAAAAATGATTTAGAATAATTTGCTGATGTAAAATATAGCAAAAATGAAATAAGAAATCCAAAAAGGGAGAAAATAAATATTGCTTTACATTATTAAGCTAAACTATGACAATTTAAAAAAATTTATAATAAATAAAAAAACAAATATAAAAAATTATTAAAATATTATGATGTTGAGAAAATTACAAGAAATGGTGAATTGAAAATGGGATTATTTTGTAGATATAATATATAAATAATTGCTATTAATTTTTGAATAAAAAGGAAATGTACATAATGTGGTATAAAAATATATTATTTCCGTAACGCTTACATATACATTTATACGTATATTAGTGTGTGTATGCATGTATGTATTTTTGTACGTGTTTATGTATGCACGTACAATTTTCCCTTTCTCAAAAATAAGAAAAAAAGGTTACAATTAGGTAAATAATTAAAAAATTATGTAAATAAATATACATAAAAATATGAAATAAAATGAAATAAAATGAAATAAAATAAAATCAAGGAATTATTATGTATAATTTGTATATACATTCCAAACAGAGACACATTTATGTATATTAGTTATATCTCATCTTTAACTATGAAAGAGTAATTACGCTTCATTTTTAAGTGGCTGTGGGCAGGCATATTTACAGGTCATATTAGGATGTAATCATTATAGATATTCTACTTATGACTAGTATTTTGTGACGTTATTTTAATATGAAGTATGAGTACTTATATTAAACATATATATATATATATATATAAATATATTTTAAAATTTCCACCTATTATTGCATTTTAAACATGTTACAAAGGTAGTCATGGGTTCATCACTGCTTCTGGTTTGTAACTGATGATACACGGTTTCATACCCTTTACATTTGAAACATTGAAATTCTCCTTTTCTTGTTTTTTTTAAAAGAATGTTCTTAACATCCCAGTCGGACTGGCATGCTAATAAACTTTCTTGTAGGCATTTTTTTCGTTCATTTTTTTTTTCATCACTAGCCATATCCTGCGAATTCATGGTTGCTAATGTTCTTGCTGATATATTTTCCCCATATACTTTTTCATTAAAAATAGGGTTTTTCTTATCACATAAATTAAACTTTATTGATTTTAATTGCATATTATATTCTTTCTGAGAATCTTTTTTTTCAATAAAAATTCGGTGTAATTCATTTTCTATATTATATATGATATCATTTAACTTCTTCCGATCAATTAGATGTAACAAATTATCATCAGAACCAGAAAGAAATGCTTTAAATAAAAACTGTTTTGCCTTATCTCGGTGAACATCATTGTGAAATTTTCCATTGTAATTCCATTCATTCAAAGCTTTTATATCAGCATTAATATAAGTACCTTCATTATTTTTTTGATAACTGTTTTGATCACTCACTTTGCTATTTTTGTTATTATCTTGCTGCTCACATTTATTATTATTATTCATATATTTATTATCATTATAACTGTAACTATGTGTTTTATTATTCCCCTTAGATTTATGAATATCTTCCTCTAAATTATTATTTAGTGTATTCTGAACTTTTACTTTTTTTATTTCAGATTCATTTAAACATGCGTTATTAACACTATCATCCACTTTTTCCGATTTTCGTTTTTTTAAATTCTCTACACTTTTGGAGTTTTTTTCTTTAATTGCAATATTTTTCCATTTTTCAATAAGCTCTGTTGATATATTTTGTATATCATTATTATTTACTTTTGTGAATTTATTAACAGTTATTCCTATTTTGGTTTGCTTCAAAATATCTTTATTTATTTTTACATCTTTTAATAAATTTAAGTCTTCAACAATTTCTGTTATCGTATGATCATCTATTATCTTTTGCTCTTCCACGTCGTTCATACTAACTATTTTACTTTCCTTATCTTTCAGTCTTTCCTGAATACATATAATCTGTGTAAGGTTCTCTGTTTCGTTCATCTTTTAAAAAAAAAAAGTTTTATAAAATGCCTTTAGAACAAATACAAATTCAATGCACTTGTAAATATGCATAATTTATTTTTCAATGTTTAACGTAAAATTTGTAATTTTTTTTATTCCAGTTAGCAGCTGTGCCTCGGGAATACTTATTTGTGGATAATATAGTAAATTGGGAATGCATTTATACATACATACGTAGGTACTTATGTACATATATATATATATATATAATTATATAATATAAACATATGTACAAGTACATACATGTTATGATTATATTTTCGTAAAGTGGTTACTTAAGAAATACCATATTTTGTTGTGCGATGTTTTAAGCAAAAATAATAATTTCATTTTTCTTTTACTGTAATTAAATTTTTCAAAGTACATTTTTTTTTTTCTTAATGTAGTTTTATGACTTTCTACTTAATTTCATGTATTCGCAATTGAAAACAAGCGCTAAGTATAATAAAATAATACTGCTCAATTTTATGCAGTGCAGTTTTTTATAAATTTATTTTTTCAAGGAACGTGATATAAATGCAATGATAAAAAAGTAATATTATTATCATTACGTAAAGGAGGAGTTTCAATTTTAAGAAAAGTCTTATTAAACTATATTTCCCTCCTTTTTTTTTGTTATTGTGCTCTTCTTCTCTATTTTATTTTTACATGTATATATCAGTATAGCATAATACATGCGTATATAACACTAAATGATTAGTGCTAAATGCAAATTCAGCATTATACCAATACTTCTTCACGCATCATTAATATAATGAATAAATAACACATGTTAAAAATATGTTTGTTTAAACATTTTTAAAAAAACTTAAATTATAAAGATTTTCAACTCTTCCTCTAAGCATAAGTGTATGTATAATTATACCATTTGTCTAAATCATAAAAGAAAAAAAATAAAATAATAATGAAGCAATAAGGAAGTAAAAATAAAGCAAAAAGGATGTAAAAATAAAGTAAAAAGTAAAAATAAAGCAATAAGGAAGCTAAAATTAAACAAAAATGAAGTAAAAATGAAGTAAAAATATAACAAAACATAATAAAACAAAGTGAAATAAAAAATATTGATGTATCCCAAAAGTGGCAATAACCGCAAAATTAATAGTTTATTTTCCCCCTTTTTTAAGGATATATTTTTAAAAGGATATATTTTCCATTTAGTAAAAATAAAAGCAAACTTTTAAGCTTAATAAAAAAGAAAAAAAAGGGGAAAATATGATAAATATTTATCAACCTTTTTTTATTTTTAAAAACTGAAATGTTAATTATAGCTTGCACCTTGTCATTTTTTCATTGAATAGGTAAAAGTTCCGCACGCGAATTTATTTTTTTGATCATTTATATGAATATGTAAATATATAAATATATATATATATATATATACATATAAACATATATATGTATACTTATGTATGTATAGGTGAGGGTGTAAAACTTCTGCAATAGAAATGTAACTATAAAAGTATCATTATTTTAGAAATTTGCATTAATAACACAACACATGTTTACATGTATATTTCTCTACTCATAAAGGGATAAGAATCCCATTTAAAAGATAATGATAAGGTTTGAATTAGTCTAGCATTAGCAATAATAGTCCTAGTACTAGTAATAATAATAAAAGTAGTAACTGTTTTAATACTACTGATGTGGAAAAATGAGAAAGGAAGGTTTTCTTCTGGTGTGCTTTCCCTGTTGATGACATAAACTGTGTGCATAAATAATCTCAGATTACTTTACTTACATAATAAATGATATATATATATTTTTTTTTTTTTCTCTACATAGATTAACTGTAAAAACTTTTATCGACATATTAAAATAATGATCTTCAATTTGTACAAAAAATGGAGTATGAAGGGGAAACATTTCATTTGACAGAATATCAAATTAAAAAAGCTCTAAAAGCTTTCAATTATTTAGATAAAAAGAAAAAAGGACTACTAAAATTTGAGTAATCATACGTATATAATATCTATGTATACATATATGGATATAATATGATAATAATAGAAAATTGAAAAGGAATAGTGTAATTATCACTGTATTTTAGTAGCATGCACATAATATATGTCATTATGTATGTTTTTACTGCTATATTCCCACATATTCTCACGATAAGCGCAAAATAACTTTAGTCTATTAGGAAGCCTCCTACGCTGCAGTGGGTATAATGTATCATTAAAAGAAATTGATAAGATAAAAGAAAAAATAATAGAAAACAAAATAATAGCAAAAAAAAAAGAGGCCAATGTTAAGAGAGAAAGCGAAGTACTAACAAATGATGAATATCAAAATTCAGGTATTAATAAATGGAATGACCAAGGAGAGCATAAAGTTAGTGATGCTAACGATAACGATGATGATAATGATGACGATAATGATGACGATAATAACGTATCAAAGTTGTTAAGTGACCTAAAGAACTATGATAATTTCATGGAATTAGAAAAGCAAAGATTAGAAAGAAAGAAAAAGGAAGAGGAAAATAAAAACTTATTTAGCATAAAAGAATTTTTTAGAATTATTCAAATACCTAATATAACCAACGAAACAAAACCATCAAATGTTTTAAATGCGTTTGAAATATTTGATGAAAAAGGTAATGGTAAAATATCAATTAAACAACTAAGATTTATTCTACAGTATTTAGGAGAGCCATTAAGTAACTCAGAGTTTGATGAATTCTTTGACTGGATTAAGACGGTAAATAGTATGTGAACAAATATGAATACATATATATATACACACATAAATCCCCCACGTACTCAATAATGTTACATCGTATATATACATATATATAAGTGTATATAAAGCGAAAGCATTTTTCATAGTACAGTTAGACGCAAAAATCTACCTTTTCCGCTTTTATAGAAAGACAAAGTGTATAAAACGGACGACATAATATACGAAGATTTGATAAATGAGTTGATTAACAAAGACACAAATATTTAGTCCTAATATGACCTATCATTAATACTTAGAGCAGGAAAAAAAAAAATATATAATTCATGTAGCATTTTATGTTTACCTCATCCTCAAATTTGCAAAACTATTTTGAATTTTTAAATTATTTTCAAAGATACTAAAAAATAAAATAGAATAAAATAACTATGTACGACTACAACCAATCTAATAATTTTCTTCTCTTTTTTTTCTCCCTTCCTTTCTTTTCTTTATAATATAACATTTATAAATCTAATATTTACACACAGTTTTTATATGACTAAGGTCTTTTTAAAAAAAAGAAACAGAAAAAAAAAGGAAATAAATGGAAAAAAATAATAAATTATAAATAGGAGAATTATATATACACACATAGACTTACAACATATACGCACATGTGTACCTCAGTACATAATCGTATCAAATTAAAGACAAATAAATCAAGTGCATAAGTAAATAAAACAAGTAGCAAAAAAAATAAGCTATTTATAGCATATAAAGTGTTTACGCATGCGCATGTTTGTGTAAAAAAATAAAATAAAATAACGTAAAATATAATAAAATAATGTAAAATAACTTGAAATAATGCATAATGACATATGATAAAATAAAACAAAAGGCAAGAATGCTACACAATATATGTTAGTAAAACAAAAAAAATAAATAAAAAATAAAATAATTTCGCTATTTAATTTTATTTTATTTTGTTGTTTTTCTTTTTACACAAAATAAAAATAAACTTTTTTTAATTTTTCAAAATATACTAAAAAAAAAAAAATCTATGAGAAATAACCAAAATTTTATATATATGTATATACATATATATACATAAATAAAGTTTAACTTATGCTGAAACTTTTCTGAGCATCAGTCATTATCATTATTGGAGGGTATATGTATGCAGTTAATTATAAGAGCAAACGATGTAAAGAAATAAAAAAATTTGGAAGCTTTACTTTTTTTTTTAATGTTAGCGCGATTTTTATCTTGTTTATTCATATGAATTAAGAAATTAAGTAATTTAAAATTATCAAATTTTTTATTGTTACTTATCCTAGTATAATAGAAATCGGCATCTTCATATCCGTTTAATAATTCACTATTAATTTTATACAAATCATTTGATTCAATAAATGAACAATTCTCATTATTATAATATAAATATATATTTCTTTTATATGGTTTTGAGAGCAGTTTCATTTTTCCTCTTCTTAATATTCGTCTGTACATTTTTTTATATTTCCATTCGTACAATTTTGTGTACCTCATTTCGCAAATTTTGCTAAAATTTTCTAGCTCAACCATATCTATCTTAGTGGGGTATGAGGTGGGTAATTTAAAATGAAGCCTTTTCTTTCCCATATTTAAAGGATGTATTGAAAAGATACTCTTGTTAATGTTATAACTGCTGTTACTGCTGCTGTTACTACTATGAAGTTGTTCTTTTTTTTGTTGACCTAAATTTGTTATGTCCTCATCGCTGCTATATTTTTCCTTTTTATCTTTCGCCTTGTAATTGTATATGCTTATTACTACATCTTTATTTAAAGACTTACTTTTTTTTTTCTTTCCCTTCAATTTCATATTTTCATTAGTTTGCATATTAATACTATAGCTACTGTAATCGCAGTTATTATTATTTTTGTTCTTACAATTATTGGATATATTACAACTATTTGTATTATTAATACTGCTAATTTTTTTTAATTTTATAATGTTACTGTAGACATTGTCATGGCAATAATAATCTCTTGAACATGTTCTATTTAAATAGTTCGTTTCGTTTACCTTGTTCATGCCGCTTATTACATTGTTCGATTCGCTCATTTGCTTCATTGAGTTAATCCTATTAGTTTCCTCATCACCATCATTTTGTGCTGAATAAGCAATAATATTTTTTTTCTTTACGTTGGAATACTTTACTACGTAATAAGTCTCAACTTTGTTTTTAAATTTTTTCATGAAAGGAATTTTTTTTTTATACAAGATAGGATACTCTAATTTCTTTCTTACATGGATTAAATTATTAAAGCAGTTTATTTTTGTTTCATACTTAATTTTTTTCCTTCTAATTCTTTTAGAATCGCTTATTTGGCTTGAAGATATATCATCTTTCGTCTTATTATCAATTTTAATTTTTAAATTTTCACTTTCCCTTTTGAGTTTTTTTTTGATGATAATATAATTATTATTACTATCATTATTATTATTGTTGTTAGTACTATCATCATTATTAGCATCATTACTATTGTTAATTCTATTATTATTATACTTTTTTTTTCTTTCTTTTTTTCGATTAATTTTGATAATAACGTACTCAACGTCATCCTCATGGTAATCTTGAAGTTTTTCCGCCTCTACATCATCATATATAAAACTTGTCTTACTCTCATTATATATATCACTATATATTTCGTTATTAGTACTATTTGTTGATGATATATCATTTTTAATAAATAGTGAGCCAACAGTATTATTTAAATCAACAATTCGTTTATGATGATACTTACTAATTTCTTCAAAATCGTTACTTAACTCTTCCGTGAAACTGTTTTTTCTAATGTTAGATAATTTCATTTTAATAAATTTTGAATTTTTATTCTTGTCAAATTTAATATGTGCAGCTTTTTCAATTGCTTTATTAGATATATTATTTAATTTTGTAATATCATATTCTTCAAAACTCTTTTCTTTTTTTCTTTTTTTGTTTTTAACACTGTACATTTTATTTCTACCTTTACTATCAACTGAATACAACGAATGATAATCTTTTTTTTTTTTGGATAGTCTACTATCATGTAGTCTTAATTCTTTCAAACTGGCTCTACCACCTTCGCCTACTGCTCCCATTACCATTTTTCCAATTCCTTTTCTTTTATACTTTTTCTTACTACTATTATCTGAGGATAAATTAGCATTCGCATTTTCATCCATATGTATAGCTTTATCACTTAAGACTATAACATGATGAGAACAATTATTATCAATAACCTGTAATCGTGGGTTTATAAAATCTATATATGATGGCCTGGTTTTCGTAAATAATATTTCTTTTATGTTATTTATAACACCGATATTAAAAGGATTATCGTTTTGATAAAATGTTTTAATTTGTTCATATGTTGTCTGATTAGTTACTATAGTATAAATATGATAACATAATAATCCTATAACAAACCATAATGTTAAAATTGTATATATGATCAATATTATACTATCTGTGGCAATTTTCCATATATGAATAAATATTTTTTCACTATTATATCCTTTGTCTGATAAATTATTTATGCATATTGTCAATTTATAAATACTTGCTCCTAGCGTTATACATATCAGTATGTATAAATTAAAAACAAAATATACAAAATATTTATAATTTCTTGCACCGATACAGTTCCCTACCCTAAAAAAAGTTAGCACGGATGTCTCATAATGAACACACGTAAGGATAGGCATAAATGTGTGTACCCTCATACATATATATATATATATATATATGTCTACGAACACTAGAATGTATGTAAGCATAAGTTCACAAATACACATGCACATTCACATTCGTGATAACACTTGCGTTAATTCGCGCCTTTATATACATTACCATGGGCAGTGGTGGTCAAATTTCTCAACACAGTTGTCGCAGATAGAGCAGTGTACTGTTCTTATGCCCCTATATATATTGCAAGTATAACAATATTTTAGCTTATAAAAATTCCCATTAATTAAAACTTCCTTTTGTCTGGGGGGCTGTGTTTCTCGGTATTGCTGAATTATCACGTCGTATATATTTAAAACGGATTTCTACACATAATAAAAAAAAAAAAAAAAAAAAAGGATAATATTAATACTGCAATATTTACACAAATGTCAATAAAATTTAAATCATACATGCTGTTACAGGATTAATGTAAAAACATATTCCTATTTTAACAAAAAAAAAAAAAAAACGAGAGATATGCATTTATTAATCATTACTTGTCTTGGTATTATACCAGGATCCATAAAACTTGTTTTAAAAAAAGTATAAATTGTTAAGAAAAAAAAGAACATGTTAAAAAACGTAACCAAATAAATTCCATTTTCAAAAAGCCACTACAAAGAAGGAAATTTTTTTTATTCTTTAATATTTCTGCTTTCATATACATTTGTACATATATACATATATGTATACGTATTTACTCTAGGCTCTTTTGCGCCTTTCAGTTATATATGGAAGTTATCAAAATAAACATTTAACGGGTTATTAAAAGGATTTCCCCTCTTTACAATATTCATATTTATTTTCATATTACTGTTGACGTAAAGGTATGAAATATGGCAACTGGAATTAATATCATAAGAAAAGACGAGACGACTGTTAAAAACGCCGGTCTAAAGGGGGTAAATGGAAAAAAAAAAAAAAAAGGAAAATGTGAAAATTATATTTTTAATTGAATAATCTTTTAATAAATGCATATTTTTACATGTCTCCTTTTTTATTATATAAATATATACCCAGACACAAAAAATCCTTTGCAGTGAATTTTGTTTTCTCCATATATCTGTACATTGTTTATTTTATCAAAATTTACTCTCTCTAATAACTTATTCTTTTTAAATATTCTCATTTGTTATGTAATAATTTCATTTTTCTGAAAAATAAAATTGCAGTTTAAAAAGAAAAAAAAGATTTGATTTGATTTGATTTGATTTAATATAATTTGTGTTTTTTGTCAAAAAGCAGCTTGATCTGATCGGTTTTGGGATTTTCAAAAAAAAAAAATATATGGAAAATAATGAAGTTAACGAATGAAAAATAAAACGAAAAAGAAACGGTATTAATAAAAGTTTAGCTACAAATAATAATTTATAATTGATAAATTCTGTATAAAATTATAAACATTAAATCATAAATTGTTATGTAATGAATCGATATAGTGTATGAAAAATAAAGAATTAAAAAAAAAAAAAAAAAAAAAAAAAAAAAGGGTTTTTAATTATAAGAATAAAATAACGAAAGAACAATTATGATAAATTATATTTAAGAAAAAACATTATAGCTCAAATTCTTTCGTCCTTTAATTTTATTATTATTTATGATATAATTTAAAGTTCGAATTATTTCAATTTCTTATATATATATATTTTTTTTTTTATACGTTCATTGCGATACTGTAAAAATAAAGCAATGAATATTAAGGCAATTTTTACTTACAGGTATAAATGAATATTATATATTTATATATTTTGTAGTAATAATTATTTAATTTTTTTAGTTCCATGTGATTGATATTTGTAAATAGTATTTTTATAATTAAAATAAATTCTACGAATATTTGAGAACATAAATAAATTACCTAGTTTAAAAAATTATAACTTTGCGTACATTAAAGAAGTTTAACTTAAATATGTAGATATGGCCATTTTGATGCTGCAAAACGGGTTTGCATTAACTGAAAAAGACGTTCTTTTGGGGAATATATATATATATATAATGTATAGATAAATATATATGAATCTATCCTTATATATTATAGGTATAACTTGTTGTTTTTCAGCTCTATATATACTCCTAATAGGAACGCAGTTTTTTGTTACATAGAAATATAGTACTCTATGTGAACCAATAAAACTACATGTTTTGGACATATGTACTGTATATATATATACATAACTACGTAGATAATTTATGACTTCATAACAGCTTATTAGTGTTAATGCTCCATATTTTGTATGTACGTAAAAATAATTTAAAATTCTAAGTATTAGTTTATGAGTATTATTATATCAAATAATAACTAATTTTTTAAAAAGTGCTTATAAAAGTATAAAAAGAATAAATACATTAAAACATAATGTTATATCCACGTTAAGAACATATTAAACATCTTAATATTCTTAATACAAAACAGATTATAAAAAAAAAAGAAATGCAATTATTATGGAAATGATATGTGCGGGATAGAAACACTTTTATGGGTTATTTCATAAAAACACAGAAAAGATTTCTTATATAATTACATATAACATAATTTACTCAACTACAAATGAAAAAACTGAAAAAGAAATTTGTGCAAATTGTAATACGTATTAAAAATTACACACATATAAGACTCAAAAAGGGTTTACAAAAAATTAGGTAAATGTGCATCAAAACAAAAAAGTGATAAAAAAAGTTGAATAAAATAAGGTACAAAAAAAAAAAAAGAAGTTCCTGTATATAGCTACATAATATATACAAGTATGTACATATACAAATATATATATATATATATATATAAACACATTTAAAGTAATTTAATTTTTAACAGGATACAAAAAAAAAAAAAAAAAAAAAGAAGAAACACAACACAAAGAGATAACCGCAAAATACGAAATTTAAGACGTGGGCGCTAAATAATTTTCAAATTAAATATCACCATAAATTTCTCCGAAAGGAGATATAGGCACATATCATTGTGGTTATGCGAAAAGATCTTCGAGATTTTTTTTGGTTTTATTTTTTTGTGATTTGTAAGAATTGTAATGAACTTCACTTTTTGTTGATAATTTAAGTTTATTATTATGAGACAAATTACTAGTAGTAACGTTCTTATTTGTATTTGTTGCAGAACTATTTACTCTTTTTATATTAGCAGTTTTATTATAATAATTAGAACAATTACTTTGTGATGCATCATTGAACTGTTGTACATGGTCATAATTCTTTAAATAAACAATATTATTATTCGTGTCTTCATTTTGATTATTCATATTGTAAAATAAATTATACTGATTATCTGCCTCATCAGCAAATTTCATGGTATTGCCTACTTTATAATTATAATTACTACTAACATGATTACTGTAATTGTTATTATTGTAGTTGTGATCATCGTAATTATTATTATTATAGTCGTTTCCCTTACCATTATTTATTTCACTGTTACGAAAGTTTAGGCAATTTTCTTTTTCGTTATTAAATTGTATATGTGCTGTTTCCATTAATAAGTCGTTTTCATTTTGTTCCATATAGATGAAATTATTATTTAAATTATTCCCTTCATTATTATAGTTGAACATTTTTTGGCTATTTTTTTTTTTGATCAGAAAATTCTCCTGATCATTTATATGTTCATCAATGGGAACAAAACATTTTTTATTATTATTGGATGGATTATATGAATAAACTGAACAATTAATGGAATTTCTTTCCATACCCTCATTATTATTATGCGCATTGTTATTATATATATTATTGCTTTCGTAAATATACGAGCTGTTACTATTATAGTTAATATTACCATTACTATTATTATTACTACTGCTATTATTAATACCACGCGTTGCATTGTAACTGTTACTCACGTCCAGATTATTTGAAGAACTGAAAATATTATTGCCATCAATTTTACTACTGTTGTAACGATTCTTCACGTCAAGATTGTTCATTCCCTCACCACTATGGTAATTGTTCATATTAAAATCATAATTTTCAAATGTGTTCAAATTGTTATTAATACTAGCACTATTAATATTCACATTCATACTTATATTCATATGATTTTCCTTATTATGTTGATCCTTACACAATTCATCTCCCACTACATTTGGATTACCATGGGATAAATACATTCCTTGACTTATGTTATATGCGTTCGTTTGAAAGCACTCTGTTTTCTCATCGCTTGAAGTGGTATGCAAGAGTTTCTGTTCAACACAATATGCATTATTAGAAGCATTTCCTAACCTATTATAAGCATTAGATACATCCTCACTATTTATAGGATTCGTAATAACATCTAACTCTCCCCGTTCAATGTGCATATTATTTGAAGATGTATTAATAGTATTATAAAAATATTCATCTCCCTTTTTACTGCTACTATTACTTTTGTAGTTTTCACCATTTGGACCAGTTTCACCATTTTGACCACTTTCACACTTTTCACTCTTCGACCATAATTCTGCGTCATCACCAAAATTATCGACGAAATTTTTTTTCTTCATTTTTTTACTAGAAAATATATTTCTCCATTTACCTTTTTTCTTCTCTTTTTCATTTTGTACATTACCCTTATTTTTATCCGTACTTGTAGTAATTGAAGATTCCTTGTCATCTTGTTTTGTACTAGTCTCAATGGCATTTCGATTTACGTTCTTATCTCTTTCCTCAGTATTGTTACATCTTATATTTTCCTTATTCGTTATATTTTTATCACAATTCTGTTCTGCTATAGCTGTACCATTATTTGTGTTCTTCATGTTTATTGAAGTTCCTTGATGAAACCCCAAATGATTAATATTGTCATTTGAGTCATTATCTAAATCATTATATAGGTCATTATTTATTATATTATTTATTCCATCATTTATGTCAGCATGCATGTTTTTGGTCATAACATCAGATGTAAAATTCTCATGAATTATATGCATATTATTACTTGTTATAATATTTAAATTATCTCCATGATATTTCCTGTTATGCACCTCAGAATGATTGCTCTTCAATGATTTGTTACTCATAGTATCTATTTTATCCTCGCATGATAAAATTCTACATTGAATATTACTATTATAAGCCTTGTCATTCCTTTTCCTATGCTCCATTTCCGCCCTATGTTCTTCAATAATATCTTCTTCAATTTCTTCCACCTCGCTACTCTCAATAGTGTTTGCAAGGGACCTACAACTGGTCATTTCCTCTCCCTCGTCATCTTCACTTTTAGAAGAAGTCCTCTTCAAAATGCTGATATCTCCAGGATAGCTTTCTTCATCATCCAAAATAATATTCTTACCTATATTAGCATTAAGATTGTTAATCATGTCATCAATTTCATTCATACATGTGTTTATATTATTCAGTGCGTTAATTACATTATTCCTTTCACCTTTTCTTTTTTCCTCTTTTATTTTGAGTTTCTCTTTATTTTTGCTAATATTTTCAAACAAGCATAAACAATCATTAATTTTATCATTCAACGATATCAAAGAAAAATTGCCCATTTCTTGTCCCTCTTCCTCTTCGTTCGCTTTTTCCACTGTTTCCTTCTCCACTTCTTCCTTTGCTTCCTTCCCTCCTTCTTTCCCTCCTTCTTCCTCACTTCCCTCCTCCTCTATTTTTTTTTTTTCCTTTTTGTTTCTCTCATCTTCTTCATTACTCATGTGTTCTAACGATTTTATTCCTATTCCTTTGGATAAATTCAATATATCTTTAAAATTATCAAAAATGCTGTTTTTATATCTATTAATAGTATCATTTATTTGCTCATCCAATTGATCTCGACAATTATTAAAAATCGTGTCGGCGGAAAATTCTTCCATATTACTAGGATTATACATGTTGTTATTTACACTTTTTCTTATCTTAAGTAATTCTTCTTTATACTCTTTATCCAATTTATTGGTAACCTCTTGAATAACTTCATTTCTAATTTCTTCCCTAATTTTGTTTATGTAATTTTCATCTAAAAAACTTGAATTTAATCTACCTCCATGGTAAATACTTGATGGTCCTCCTTCCCCCCCTTGTTTTTTATTATCAGAGGAAGGTACAATACGACTTGGAAAAGTATTTTCCGTTTGTACTTGATTATCTACTAATTTCTTTTTTGCCATTTGATGCATGGACGATGGTACCTTATCAATACTCACAGTCTTGTTTAATGATACGCCATCCATTTGTGCTTCTCTTAATTGTTGCTCATAATTACTATTGCTGATGTTATTACTATTGAAATTGTTATTACTAATACTGTTGTTATTACTATTGCTGTTATTATTATAACTGTTGTTGTCGCTTCCGATATCATTACTTCTCAACATGTCTTCTTTCGTCGGTCCTCTGGAAAAAGATACAGTTGCGCTCTTTTGATTTATCATATGATAGTTATCCTTTATGTTTCTTAACTGTTTTTTAAGGACAACATTTTCGTTATTTAGATGCGAATATTCATTTTTTAATTTCAGAAATTTTAAATTCAGCATATCTATTTTTTTTTTGTATAAATCAAGTGAATTATTGGTATTATTATATTCCCCCTGTGTGTGTTCTGGTATGTCATCACATTGTTTTAATTGTTCGACTAATTTAAACATTAATTTATTTTTTTTCTCATTTTCTTGAGATGAGGAATGATGTTCTCTGTTTTCTTGGTTGATTAAATGTTTCAACAATTCTATAGATTGCTCTACTATTTGTGAATTCGCTTGTGTTTTAAAACTATCATTAGATTCAGGAATAGGTATTCTGTCTAAATTTTTTTTTTTATTCGTATAAAACGAAACGACGGATGCTTTATCATCAAAAATTTTAGATACATTTGAAGTTCTTGCTACTTTTTGAGCTAACAAATTTATAGATTGTGAACGAGGGGAAATAATTCTATGTGTAGAAGTACGATTTCTTGTAGACCTCACATCATTCGAAATTTTATTCATATACAAATACTGTGGATCAAAAGCTTTATTACAATAATGAATCTCTGACCTTTTATCTATATCATAACTCCCATTTAAAGTATTATCTTCAAGTGTAAAATTATCATTACTAGTACCATTTTCATTTTTATTATTCTCTATTAAATTATTGCTATTATTAGCATTATAGCCATTATTGTTAATTTTTCGAATGACTTCAGATTTTGTACTTCTTATATTACGTTTATTTGGAATAAAATTCATTTTTTCCCTTCTTTTTTATTCGCCAAAAAAGTTATATAAATAAATAAACAAATAGCTACATGAAAGCACGATGTTAATTTTTGTAAATTCATGCAAAAATGTTCTATTATTGTAAATTTAATTCATACACTTATACATACATGAAAATATAATATATAAACATAACAAATATATACGTAATATATACATAATATACATATATATATTAATATATACATTGAAAATATTACGTACAATATGTATATAATAACCGCTTTATACACAAAAAAAAAAAAAAAAATTGTTATCTTTAAAATTTACTCTTTTATCTATTTGGAAAGAAAATATATTAATTCAATAAAATGAAAAGTTTACAAATTTTTTATAAATCGAAGGAAAAAAAAAAAAAAAAAAAAAAAAAAAAGAAGCGGTAAATGTAAAATTTTTACCCTTTAATTGTTTATTTTATTATATTTATATGTTTGCGTAAATAACAAATGAATTTAAAAAAAAATATAGTATTTTTAAAAATTATATTTATATATATATATATAAGTGGAAAAATGAATTTTTTTTTTTTTTCCCATTATCCATTATGCATTATCCATATTAATTTAAAAGAGAATGCAATAATAATGAAAAAGAAATAGTAAGTCATATATATATTGAAGAATTTTTTCTTATTATTTCATCACGGTCTAAAGAAAATTTAAATATATATATCTTAATTCGGCAAAGAAATAAATATGTATATATACACGTACATACTCAAAAGGTGATGTCGACTGAGTTTAGAAGGGTTATAACAAACATAAAAAGAGAAATTTCAAAAAGTTGATAACCAAATGATTTTTCGTAATTACATAAATGCGGAATTGTTAATTTTTTTGCTTAACAGATCGATAATATTTAAGATGCAATATTTCCTTTTTATATTATTAAAAAAGAAGAAAAAACAGTATACATAAAAATATGCCCTTTTTCAATGAGTTTTGAAACTCATACACATTATATGTATATAGTATGAGAACATTTGTTAAATAGGTGTATATATATGCACATTAGTTTGTATATATGTATATATATATATGTTGGTATAACGAGCTGAAAACGGTAAAAATCTTATTGCCAATTAATATATTAAAAATAATATACAGGTTTTCTAATTGCGTGTTTGTCCCATAATTTGCATTTTATCACCTCAACTGCAGAAATAAACGTAAAATTCTTTTTTTTTTTTTTTTTTTTTTTTTTTGTATAAAAATTATATCTGATTCGTCCTTCTATTATGTGGATACATTTTTTGAAAGTTCTCATCTTTTACGTGTTACTATAATTAAATGAAATCTGAAACAGTAAGGAGAAAAAATACATATCCGCATTTTTATAAAATAATAATGAGTATTAATTAATATATAACTAAATCTAGAAACTTGTTTTTTTATGGTAAAATATTGTCTATTGCTAAATATGCACAGGAGGAATAAGAATTCCAAAAATAGTTAGAAGTTTTTTTTTGGAAATATTGACTAACTTTGTATCTTTATTGTATTTTATTTTATTTTTATTTCAATCTTTAGATTCTAAAAATTAAAATCCATTTATTCTCATGTGCAATAATACTAATAAGAAAAAAAAAAAAATATATATTGATGCATTTGCAATTAAAAAAATTTGTCTATACATTCATTTTATATTTACATAAGGGCATTTATCTACCTAAAAATTTATCTGAAAAAAAATAAAAAATTATATTATTTCATCATAAATTTACTATTATTTTACATTTAATTTTTACATCTGTTGGAAGGAAAGAACAAATTAAGGTATCTATAAAAGTAGGAGAAAAATCTTTTTTACAAATTCATATTAAATGATCTTTCTTCTCATCTTTTCGTGAAAAGTTAATACAAAAAAAAGAAAAAAAAAAAAAACGTTTTCACGCAACTACGGCATATAATATTTTACATATTGTATGAGGTGTCTATAGAACGAAATGAGCAATTATAAATCATATATGTCAAAAAAAAATAAGGAAAATGACGAAAATGCCCTGATAGATGAGAATAGAAAAAATATTAATTATAGGGGTAGAAATGTCAATGACGTTTATTATAAAAATAAAAAATTGAACGAAAAATTAAAAACTGAGCAAAAATTAATTACTGATAATAATAGCAAAACAGGTGTGATTATTACCAAAAAAAAATTAATAAAACTTAAAAATGAAGAAAATGAGAACATTAAGAAGGATAATATCATATCAAATGTAGAATTAAATGAGAGGGTTCTAAATGACACCTCATCGAATGACACAGACTTAAGGGGAACTACACCAACCGATGTAGCATCAAATGAAACGACACTAAACGAAAGCTATAAATTAGAACAAAGAAGAAAAGAAATAAAAGAGATAGCCAACTTATGTATAGAAAAGAATTTGTCAGTAAACAGCGAAAATATACAAATTGTCCGGAAATTAAAAGAAAAACGAATGCTAGAAGATCAAATAAATAAAAATGAGAATATTAAAAATTTACAAGAAAAAAGAAGAATTTTAGAAGAAATTGAATACCATGAATGGGCAGATAGAGAAAAAAGAATAAAAGAATTACAAGAAAAAAAAATGAAATTATTAAAAAAAGTTATAGTAGAAAGGGATACAGAAAAAGCAAATAAAATATTTTATGAAGTAGAAAAAATTATACAAAATAGAGATGAAAACAAAGATAAAATTATAGAAAACTTTGAAAAGGAAAAAGCAAGAGACATCAGAAATTTGTTTATATTAAAAAAAAATCATATGAAAACAGTATATAATGAGAAAACAGATATAACTGATGATATGAATGATTACACTTCTAACTACCATATAGGGTTGGAAAGAACTGGGATTATTCCAAAAAAAATAGATGAACGAACATCAAACAAAATTGACAATTTAATAAGTGTAAATGATATAGATGAATTAAATGCTACATTTAACGAATCTTTAATCAGGGCAAATGAAGAAAAGGAATATGACAAATTTTTGAAATATGAAAAGAAAAATAATAAAAAAATTATTGACACATTTTATAGATATTTAAATAAAGAAGAAAAAAAATATACTTCTGATGAATGTTTAATAAGTGATAAAACCAAAACACAGAAAAAACTGCAGTGTATGAAAATCAATATTCCCTCAATAGATATAAAAAGTAAGGAGCAAGAAATTTTTGAAAAAAATATATTATACTTACAAAATGTGCTCAGAGGCAAAGCTATAAAAATGTTAATGAAAGATGGAAAAAATGCTTATAGTGATTTAATTGAAGAATTAAAAGCCTATGAAAAAATAGATTTGTATAGTTTAAATGAAAAAGAATTACTTAAAAATGAAAATTTTGAAGAGATCAAAGTTGATTCTTATATAGAAAATGTCCAAGGAAAATATATTTCGGAATTATTAGATTCATTATCTAATGAATTAGAAAAATATGAAGAAGAGAGAAAAATTGCTGTGTTAGTCAAATATGCTGAAAGAGAAAGAAGGCTAAAAGAATGTAAAGAAAAAGGAAAAAGACAAGCTGAATTTTTATTAAGAGAAAAAGAAGATTATTTATTTAACGAAATAATGGGATTAAATAATCAAACCGTTGATTCTTATTTAGAAGATATTTTGAGCAAAGCAATAAATGATACCTCAAAAGAAGAAGCATTATTAAAAACTAAAAAAAAAGCTGAACAATTAAATGAAATTTATAACTCATTAGACAATAAGAATGATGAGAATAATAAGCTCATAGTTAAAGATTTAGTTGGAAATTTTATTATTCCTTATGTGGATAAGCAGAGAGGAGCAGAATTCGATTTATTAGAACAGAAAAAAAATAACTGTGTCTCAAATTTTGCAACTCAGCATGTTTTTTCTAAAATTAACGAGGCGTTTTAAAAGGACAAAAAGGAAGAAATTAAATAAACATATAAACAAATAGTAATCATGTAATATGACCACGAAAGAAGTAGTAAGAAGAGATTAAAAAAATAATAGTTATATACTGAGTTAAAAGAATAATGAGAATTGTAAAAATATTTATTCTTGTTGCCAATTTATTGGTCGACTATTTCTCTTATTTATTTTAAATATAACGTGACATACAAGAATTAAAGCACATTTTTTAATTCGGGAATATAAATAATTTAAAAGAATACCATAGACAAAAAAAAATTAGTACGCTGAAATTTTTAAGTATAAATAATTTGTACCCTCCAGAAATAAAATGCATTGCTAAATATGTTATAAATTCATATGACGAACTTGTCCTGTTATATTAAATTTGTGTGTTTAAATTCGTAAATATATATACATGTATATTTTTTGACTGTTATACTTAAACTGTACATTGTCCTTACATTTTAAATCTTGTACAATAAAGAACATTCACCGTTTGAATTTGAAGGGGGGGAAATAAAATCATGTAGTATTTTACAACTTTTAGAATAACTTTATATATTTTAAAGTGTACATATTCATCACTTTACATGTTTACTTATTTTTTTTTTCTTAATATATATAAATATCTATAAAATACAACTATTAAAAATATGAGTTTGGTTTTCTCGTATTATATTCATAATTTGTACAGAAAACGTATATATTTCTGTGCAAAATGTTTGAAATTACTAAAAGAACCATATCCTCTTTTTTTTTTATGAATAAATGTTTCAGTTTAAAACTTCAAACTTCTGGTGTCATTTTGTAAGATTTGCGTAATACAAGAAAATTATAACAATATGAAGTTGAATACCAAAAGGAATGGGTAAAAATTTTGAAAAAGAAATTAAAAGCTTTTTCTTAAATGAATAAATGTAATTAGCAAAATGAAAATATTACAATAATACACCTTTCACATTAAAACATATAATTTTATTAGGTAAACACTATTGAAACAAAACAGCTTTTATTATCTATAATATTTTAACAACCTCCTTTTTTAAATGTTTTCATCAAAAAAAAAAAATTATTGAGAACACATTTGTATAATTAAGCAAGAATAAACTTAAAAAATTACGTTCCTATTAAATAGATTCATATATAAATACAAATGTATAAACGATATATTATATGCCAAGTACAACAGTCACATATATAAATACATGTATGTACAAAATTTTGTTCGAATGAAGCGATAAAATTAACATTTATATACATAACGCTATAAAAAAAAAAAAAGAAATGAAAAAGTAATTAGAAATCAAAAATTTGAATTAACATGTTTTTCTATTTTTTGCTTGTTATATGTAAAATTAAACAATAATTTTAAATATAACAAAATATATGTTATAAAATTATTTTTTCCCTTTTTTTTTTTAATTGTGACGCACTTGCTTTTAACGAGGAAGAAATACTTTTATTTCATCGTTTTGCTTATTACCTGTTTAGGAAATTGTTAATTTTATATTTTGTATGTATTATAAAGAAAACGTAAAAATGATATAAAAAACATGCGCAGTTATGATATGTATTATATATGCAAATATACATATGTATAATTTTGTTTTTCCAGAGACTTTTTCAATGTAATCTTTTAAATATAAACAACAGTATAAATTACTAAATGTTAAAAACCAAAAGTACATTTTTCAAAAATATCATATAAGGAATGTTTGAAAACTTCATTAAAAAAAAAAAAATAAAATAGTGCGTAACTACAGAATTCAGAAGATCAATTGGTGCAAAACAATACAATAATCTGTATTTTTCTATGATCAAAATTAAAAATAAAAAAAAAAAAAAATAGCATAAATTAATAAACTGATCATAAATATTTTCTGATACATAATATATTCTAAAATTAAAAAATAAGTGTAAAAAAAGTATTTTGAAATATTTTATTTTTCGGAATTTTTGGGAAATAATATACTTATAAAATATGCATATAATATATATTCACATAAATTGGTACTAACACATTTTCATGAATTTCTAAAATTTTTATGGGAGTTTCTTTTTTTAATTTTCATGTATGAAGACAGTGTGCGAATTTATTAAAAAAAATTAAAAATATATGAACATGTCATATAATAATATGCGCAGTATAATAAATGCATAATAGTACACATGTAATGTAATATATATATACATATAATATTGTATATATTTATATATATATTATAGATATATATAATAAATGCATATCTATTTCACGTATATATATTTTTTTAATTATATATGGATATACAATATATATAATTTTTTTTTCGATTTTTAATATTTTATTAAAATTTTATAAGTATAATAATTTTTTTTTTTTTTTTTGTATGTGAAAAATTATTTATTGTTTCAAAAAAAATTATATTCTCAAATTTTGTTAACATTTTTTTCTTTTTTATTAAAAAATATTTATTTATATTTAGCACAAATTTGATACATTTATAAAAGCAAATATTTTTTTATGATATATTATATATATATGTATATACATATAAATCTGTATGTAAAATAAAATATTTTTTATATTTGTAAATTTATTTTTGTTAAAAAAAAACAATTTAATTTTTTTTTTTATTTTAAATAAAGTTGAGGAAAATTAATTAAAGTTACATAATAAAATCCTGTGAAATTAAGAGGAATTCTTTTTAAAAAAAATAATTTAAAGGAAAAAAAAAAAAAAAAAAGGATTATTTTATTTTTTTATATAAAACAAAATGTCAGGAAAAGGACCAGCACAAAAAGCACAAGCTGCAAAAAAAACGGCAGGAAAAACTTTGGGGCCAAGGCATAAAAGAAAAAGAAGAACAGAATCTTTTTCACTTTACATTTTTAAAGTTTTAAAACAAGTACATCCAGAAACAGGAGTGACGAAAAAAAGTATGAACATTATGAATTCATTTATTAATGACATTTTTGACAGATTAGTTACGGAAGCAACTAGACTAATTCGTTATAATAAAAAAAGAACCTTATCCTCACGTGAAATTCAAACAGCCGTTAGATTACTATTACCTGGTGAATTGTCAAAGCATGCTGTCTCAGAAGGTACCAAAGCCGTAACAAAATATACGACCAGTGGTGCATAAATATAATACAACTATTGTTATTTAAACAAAAAGGAAATATAACAGTATATATATGTGTGTACATATATATATATATATATACGTTAATATCGTAAAACTCCCATGAATAAGTTACTGTATTGTAAAAACATAAACATATTACGGGAAATTATGACACATTTGCATAAAAAAAAAAAAAAAAAAAAGAAAAAGAAAAAGAAAAAAAAAAAATTCTTCAATAAAGCATGATATATTTGAATATGCATCATGGAAATTTATTATGTATATAACAAATGTGCAAAAAATTAGTGAAGGATGTTTTTATGTTAAATTACAAATTATCTTTTTTTTTAATTTAACTACATTTTTAAACAGATGATAAACGTACATATTTATGCATAGATGTATATGTGTATATATCTGTATATGTACTTGTGCTTTGTTGCATTTACGTTTTGGAACTTAAAACATAATGGAATAAATGAATTTAAGAAGTGTAATAGGAAATATATTAAAAAAATGTATAAATAAATGTATATATATATATATATATATATACATAAAAATTCCTAAAAATATTTTCATGTCTATTTTTTTTTTTTTAATTATCCACTGTGTACATTAAAGAAAAATTTAAAAATCATTTAAATATTTAAATATTATTAAACTAAAACTATTTTTTTTTTTTTTTAAACTATCAAAAATTTGATATAAAAGGGAATAAATGATCCAAAAAAGAGTCTACGTAGCGTTCATTTTAAAAAGCATTCTTAAGGGGAGCTCTATTTTTTTTTTATGTACGATATTATGCCCAAGAATGAATTAGGTCAAATATTTATTTATATTTATAATATTCTCAAAAATCATGACTGATGTTTTTTCGCTAAAGATTATTTCGGTACTTACGAAATAATACTTTTTTAAAAATTTTTAACGTAAAAAATAAAATCGTTTTTTTTTTTTTAATTTTAATATAATATATGAACGAACAAGGAAAAATTATAATATTTTTCATATTTTTTGAACCAATTTTAGCATTAATTTATAAGAGAATTATTAAGTTGTCTCTTAATAAATAATTGAATATGCGCTATAAGGCGTCAGTACGAATAAATATTTTCTTGAAGAAAATTATAAATGTAAATCATCATTACTTTTTACTTTTTTCAAATATATAGGAATATTAATAATAATATAATCTTCAAATAAGGGGTACACACTAATATGCTATTTTATTTTTATTTTAAAATTTTCGCACCTATACTTATTATAACATCTGTACAGCTATCATTTTCTTGAATGAAATTCCTGAACGGGTACTTACTATGTATACACAAACGTATATACATGCTCTTATTCAGGTACATTTATTTATGTACATGTATCCTATTCTACGTCTTAAGTAATGCACTGTCGTATTATAATTCATAAATTTATAGGCCATTATATTTTTAGTAGTATTTATTTTATTTTTCTTGAAAAAGATTAATGCCCCGGAAAAAGGAATTCGTCTAATATGAATAGTAAAATTATAAACAAACAAAATAATAGATGAATAAATAGTTAATTGCAAGGTAAATATTAATTATGATGTTACATTTTTGAAAAAGAAACTGTTTGAATCTGTCAAACTATCTTACCGTGAAAAATATATTTGTTAGAACCATAAAAATATACTACGTAAAGTTTTTTCTCTATAATATTAAAGAGGCAATACATGTGAGACAAATTTTCAAATCATTTAGGTAGTAAGTTATGTTGAACACATATATATATGTGTGTATGGGTAACAAAAAAAACAAATAAAAAAACTACATAAAAAAAGAGGATTATGTGCTTCATTCTATGATAATTAATTACATAATGTGTAATTTACTAGAAAATTATAAGGCTGTGGATCTCTTAATGAAAAGTAGTTAATAGTAATTTTAATTATAATAAATAAAAATATAACAATACAGAAAATACTCTATTCATATAGCACTTTCAATAGGATAATGTGTTTAATATTTAAAATTCGTAGCATCATTTGAAAAAAAAAAGTTAATTCTACAATTGGTATACTATGTTAATCATCTATAGATTTTTTTAATGATGTTCTTGAATTATATATATATAAACAATATACATATGTTTTATATCATATACATAAAATTCATTGTAATCTTTTAAGATTTACAGAAAATATTAATTATAAACCTATTTCATTTTATATACACGCATATATATATATATATATATATATATTATACAAACACTTGTAAACCCCGAGTGTTTATTTTACTTAGTACCTTGAATGTTTACCTTCACTTTTGATTTCTACATATATATATAAAGTATCGTTTTCTAATAATTATAACATGATACTCTTATCTTAGAGGTGAATAATATACATAAAAATATTTGGTAAACTTAATTATTTTTGTCGTTTTGACCTCAATAATTCATATTTTTAATTTATCTTCGTAGGTTATTTTGTATATATTTTACCGTACCCTATGATTTTTCAAAAAAATTTATTATTTTTTTTTATTTCTATCATTCCAACATTGATAATAAAACTATATATATTTTTATTAACCTATTAAAATAGAATAAACGAGCTAGCAAAGATACAATTATGTGCACACGACTTATAGTAATGCATGTTTTCACTATTCTTGTTTTACTATGTGCCCACATAAATAAATGTATATTTACATATATGTATATAATATATAGTTTAGATTTTTTTTTTTTTATCTCTTCAAAATTTAAACAAATTTTCATTTATTTTTTCAAATTTTAAAAAAAATTTTGAATAATTTTTAATTATAACATTGGTATCTTAAAAAGAATCTTGTTCATATTTTTTTTAATGTAATAACAATATTTAATATTTTCGAAAATTACGTTCTTTTTTATAGAAATATAATCCAAAAAATATATTTACATTAAATAATAAATGTGTTACAAAATTAAGGATGAAAAAAAACTAAAACGTATATCTTATGTTGTATGTATATATATATTATACGTATTAAAAATATTTTTTTATAAGTACGTGAATTTATTTTTCTAATAATTTGCATATTTAAATGTTTATTATAGTTATTCAAGAAATAATGTTTTTAAATAAAAAATATAAAAATTTATTATAAAACATTTATAAAAAATAATCTTGAAGTTGTTGAAACATTTATATATATAATTACATACAGTACTAAAAGTAACAATTGAACTACATTATTTAAATATATATTCCTTATATATACATAGATGATTAGATATAAACACCAGATGTATATATAATATATATGCTTAAAATATACCTTTAAAGTTGTTCTTGCAAAACATTCTTATTAAGTGTGCCTATAAACATACATGTAAAAATATGATTATGAAGTATACGCATGAAATGTACCTATACACTTTTATATGTATATAAAATATACCCATTAATTTTTATATTCTATGCACATATATTTTTTACTTCATTTTTAATAGAATCCAGAAAAATTTATATAAAAAAAATTTAGATGATAATAAAGATAACAATAAATATTAATATATTATATATATATATACGTACACATAAACCTACACATTCATGTCTATGTATATACAACTAGTTAACTACATACTTTAATAGTTATTCATGCCAGTTACACATTAGTGAACAAAACTCATGTTTTAATTTTATAATAATTTTTTTAGAAAGATTATTGGTATTTATGTGAGCTTTCTGTACCAATTTTTTTTTTCTTTTTTATAAATTTTATTCTATGAATGCATAAATTTAATTATTTTTAACATTCTACTTACATTTAAGATACCATACTATATAGTTCAATTGTTTCATATTGAAGTGTGTTTAATTTAAGTTATTTACTACATATATATGGTATATTTAAAAGTATTTATATATTTTTTTTTTTATATGTATACTTAATATGAGTATACATAATACATTAAAATGCGCATAAATAACCACATAAAAAAATAAGTATTTTTTTAGGTAAAATTAATAGGTAAAAAAAAAAAAATTCAAGAGAAATTGTGTACCTAAATAAGAATGTTGTTGCAAAAAAAAACTGAACATTTTTATATTTCAATTTTATTATAAATCTTTGTATTTTGAATTATAATATTATAAAGTAGTTGTAGGTGATAAGAAAATAAAATTTATATATTTATATATATATATATATATACATACATACATACATACATACATACATACATACATACATACATGTTTTTTATTAAAACGTTATCCTTTTTTCACACAGTTGGTTACATATATTAACAGCATATATTTATTTTACATTATTATATTCTCTCTTTAATTTACATTTTAATTAACTATATATAATTATTTTTATGTATTTTAAATGTGTATGAGTAGTAATTCTTTTAGAGAGAAATAATACAAGAAATGCAATTCTGTTTTAAATTTTGTTCTCTTTTATAAATATTATGTATGTATAGGTATATATATATATAAATGTATATACGTGATAAATGTTCGTATGTACGCAGAAGTACAATATGTCTTAACATGTTTTTAATTTTAACGTGCTTTTTAGTATTATATCTAAATATATTAATTTTTTCTGTTGTTATTTTAAAGTTCATTATACATGTAAAAATACATTATTGAAATACATAAATATAATTCCTCTCTACTATTTTAAATGTATATATATTCACAACTGTGCATATGTTTATAAATTTTATATCTGCTTTGTATTTATATATACTGTTAATAAGTAATTTTTAATGTATATTCCTTTTTATATATGTAAATTTTATGCACAGGAAGAGGTAGCATACTTTATTAATACTTATTCATATATGCATGTTTGCCTATATGTACGTATTATATACATATATATATATATATCACAAATAACATACAACTTTTTTATATTTTTGATTTGCACTTATCAGTTGAGTATAATTTGAATAACCTCAGGGGTTATATACAATATATATAATTCTCAACTGAATGAAGATTGTTAAAGGAAAAGTATAGCATTTTTTATATATTATACATTGAAAAAGTAGTTTCTTCATTTACTATTTTTTTTTTTTTTTTTTTTTTATTGCATT
Organism: Plasmodium malariae; assembly: GCF_900090045.1. Classification (NCBI taxonomy): domain Eukaryota; phylum Apicomplexa; class Aconoidasida; order Haemosporida; family Plasmodiidae; genus Plasmodium; species Plasmodium malariae. The sequence continues at coordinate 1,375,297 of NC_041788.1, read as the reverse complement.
TTATATACAAATGAGTCCTCAGTATTTACCTTTACTTTGATATAGAAAAATTAATTTTACTTCTTTTTCTTTTAAATTTATTGCACGTATGAAATGCGGTAATATGAATTGATATAAAATTTATGAGAAAGAAAAGAAAAGTACTGAGCAATACAAAGGAGAAGAAAAAAAATATATTTACTTTTAAGAAGTAAAAAGAACAAACCAGAAGAAAAAACCAATAAGGGGAAAACCAGTAAACACCATAATAATAATAATAATTAATAATAATAATAATAATAATAATAATAATAATAATAATAATAATAATAATAATAATAATAATAATAATAATAATAATAATAATAATAATAATAATAATAATAATAATAATAATAATAATAATAATAATAGGGGGAAATACAAAATACACAATACAATAAGTTTGAATTCTCATAAGTTTTTTTTTTCGACCAGATCAACACATAGAAGTGATCTAAGGAATACTAAGATCTGAAGAAAAAAAAAAAAAAAATTAATAAATATATAAAGCTATGGATACAGGAGAAAAGGAAATAAATGTGTATTCTTTACTTAGAAAAAATTTTGAAGGCTCAAAATTAAATTTTAAGACAAATAATAAAAGTAAAATATATAATAATAGAATAGATGTATTAGAAAATAATTATATAACTTATAATTCTAATTCAGACTTGTCGGATGCTTGTAATAATAATAGCGAAATATTAAATGGCAAAAATTGTATATTAAAATTAAACAGAACTTTTGAGAAATTAGAACTAAAAGATGAATGTAACACAGGTGATATTAATATACCCATTAAAGTAGACTATAATGATATCGAAGAATTACCAGTAGAAAATTCTAAAAATTCAAATATAGCTGATGATACGAATATGCATTTACGTCAACTTCCTGAATTAAAAGATAAGAACAACCTAACAAATTACAATTTATCAAAGGAAATAAATGGAAGTCTGAAGTATAATTATCCAAATGTGCAAAATACGGAATATTCTGATGTAAGTGACAGTAAGAGAACAATAAAATTGGAAGATAATGATGATAATCTGATTAATGTGTCCAGTTGTGTAACTTATGAAGAGGCGAATAATAGTAATAATAGAGGTAATAACAATAATAATAATGCCGATGTACTGGGGAACGATATAGAGTACACAGAAAGGAACATCCATTATAATTTTATTAATAATAATAGTAGCAGTAGCAGTAACAGTGACAACAACAATAACAGAAATATGAATAGTACTAGTATGTGTATGAGTATTAGTAACAATCACAGTAATAATCATGTTTCCGTAAATGATGAAAATAGGAATATATCGTATAATTTAAGCAATAACATAGTAATTGAAAAACAAAACGATAACATTTCTCAGTATACATGTAATAGTAAACGTTTAGATGAAAAGGATATAATAAAATATGAAATTATGCGTTATTATAACAGAAGCGAAATAAATGAAAATGTTTTGAATAATTATATATTGAATATAGACAATAGAAAGGAAGATGTTAAGAATAGCAATTTAACGCCGGGTAATAATAATCAGAATTATGACGTAAACATAGAAGACGATACTATTAATTATGAAATGGGAAAAATAAATGAGGTAAGCACCAATAAAATGGATGTAAATAAATTTAGCAATATAAAAGAATTAAGTGAACCAAATAAATTAATTAATATAAATGAAAAGAAAGACATTAATGAAATAAATAATTTTAGTAATGACAGTAAAGAGAACCACATAAATATTTTGGGAAAACATTTAGAAGAAAAACATATGAATGATTCCATTTTATTGGATATGAATTACTTTAATAAAACAGTGCTATATAACAATGGTAATGAAAGTGAGGTGGATACAAAAAATTCAAATAACATGGACATTCAGAATGATATTCATAACAATAGTGGCGTTATTATTGGCACTAACATGAATAACAGTAGCGGAATGGATAACAGTGTTGGCATGCATCTTATAAACAGTATGAACAGTGTAAACAACATGGGCAGGGTGAACAATTATAATAAATTTGTTGATTACACGGGAGGCTCATATTTCAATATAATAGAAAGTAAATCACGTAATGAGGATTTGTATTCTTTAAAACGGAGCGAATTAGGGAATAATGCATTATTTAGTAAAGATATAAATAGAAGTATATTATACCAAGAGAAGATTAGCAATGAAAATGCTACTAAAGAGGACAATTATACAAATGAAATAAAAGGATTTAGTCTTGTACACTTAGAAAATAGGAACTATATTCCAAGTGACAGGATTAATAATGATATTAATATTGATAATAATGATAGTAGGAACAATAATAATGATAGTAGGAACAATAATAATGATAGTAGGAACAATAATAATGTTAGTGGTAATAATAATAACGGTGTTAGTTATAATAATATTGATAGTAGTGATAAAAATAATAATAATGATAGTAGTGATAATAATAATAATAATGTTAGTAGTGATAATAATAATAATAATAATAATAATGATAATGATAGTAGTAATAATAATAATGATAATGATAGTAGTAATAATAATAATGATAATGATAGTAGTAGTAATAATGATACTAGTATTATTAATAATAGGAATGTTAATATGATGGAAAAGATAAAAAATTTAAGCAAAGCATTAAATAAAGAAAATGTGTTCGTTCACACAAATTATAATACACTTATGATTCCAAAAGGTGAACTAAATGAGGAAAGCATAAATAGTAATAATATATATGAAGAACAAGCATTAGAGGAAATAAAAAATAGATTAAAAGGTAATTATATTTATTCTTTGCAAAATGTAAAAAATAGTGAGAATACAAGTAATAATATAGATAATTTTTCAAATGAATCATATAATATATCTTTGGATTTAAAAAATGTAAATTTTGTAGAAAATAATATGATAGAAAATTTGTGTGATCCGAATAAACCGTATGATATTGCAAATTATTATAACAAAAATTTCGTACATCGTGAAAATGAAAATGGTACTAATAAACCTCCACCTATAGCCAATATAAGTAAATATGAAGAAAATATAAATATTAATACTAATAATAATGCTAATAGTAGTAGTAATAGTAATAGTAGTACTAATAGTAACTGTAATAGTAGTACTAATAGTAACTGTAATAGTAGTACTAATAGTAACTGTAATAGTAAGGGTTTGCGCAATAATGGGGAATATAATATGATTATGAAAAAAGAGAATAATAGTAATGATCATTATAGGAATAGCAAAGCTAATAAAAAGCGCTGTATATCATCGAGAATACATTTACCGAATAACATGAATAAAGAAAAGGGTGATTATAAGAATATTTTAAATTTAAAGAATAACAGGAAGAAGTGCAGTACTACTAATATAGATGAGTATGACACAGAAATAGAAGAAATGAAGCTAAAGAAAAAGGAATTTAGAAAAATGATTCTAAATAATAAATCAGAATTTACTACTATAAATGAGAGTGATGAATTATATAAAACTGTTTTATACTTTGAAAAAAAAAATAAGAAAATTTTAAAAATGAGAAAATCGTTAAGGCGAAAAAGAAAGCTTAAAAGATTGATAAACTCGGAAAATGATGATCCTCAAACGTGCATGGAGAATAATACTGCTACGGCTTCTACTTCCACTACTACTGCTTCTAGTAATAATAGTAATAATAATAATACTAATAAGGCGATCGTGAAATATGACCGAGTAAAAGTTGAAGAGAAGGAAAACTGGAAAAACATTTCCTTGGATAAAAGCGAAAATACGGGAGTTCAAAATTTTTTGAGTGATGATGCATTTATATATCAAGAATGTTTCAATAATATTGATAGTAACCAAAGTGCAAAAGGAATTATTACGGAAAACAAGGACATGCATACATCCATTTCAACTAACAAAGAGGAAAACAACAACAGTAATTCTTACATTAACGTGATAAATAATAATGATTTTAATTCATATTGTGCTTATAGCAAAAACAATGAAAAAAATGAAACACATTATACTCTTAATTACTGCCCACAGTATTTGAACAATGATGGTATATTAGATGCAGAAAAAAATATAAATTGCACAATAAATGTTACAAAAAATGAATATATATCAAATGAGTGGACAAGTAATGATGATAGGTCAAATAATAATTCAAAGGAAGATTACAACCATCAAGTGGAAAATAGTAACAGTAATAATAATAATACTAGTACTGTAGGTAGCATGTTTGGTAATGGTTCGGGCAAATGCACTATGCCGTTAAATAAAAATACAGGAGGAATATATAATATTAGTACAATTAATGATAATAATTATGCTAGTAATATTTATTCTAGTAATGTAGTTCCTATAAAAAATGAAAAAACTTACTCAGACCAAGGTGAATGTACCACAGATAGTTATGCTTGTAATCCTAGTAAACGTATGAATAGTGAATCTTGTGCCGGTTATAATGATACACTTAAAAAGAATGAATTTTCATGCTCTCAATTAAACAGTGGTATGGATATAAGTATGTTCGGTGTGAAAAATGAAAACAGCAACGTTACTAATACCAACAATGATAATAATAATATTAGCGCAGGTAGTGGCAGTATAAGTGGAGTTAATAATGGCATAACGGAGTCTTCCCGTTCACTTGAGGAATTTGTTAGTCATGAATTGAGCGAGAATTCTCAAGAAAAGACCAAAATAAAAGATGAAGTAAATAATGAACCCGCAGGAAAAAGATTAAACTCAAGAAGAAAATTAAGAGATAGAAAAGAAAAATGTAGAAAAGATGATGATTATATATATGATGATGAAACAATTAATGAGGCAGTTAAAAAAGGAAGAAGTAATAAAGGCAAAAATAAAGGCAATAATACCTTGAAGAAAAATAGGAATAACGGTGAAAGTAGTAGGATTAATAATAGCACTAGTAACAGTAATAATAATTTTCATGTGAACTACTGCAATTCAGATATTATGCAGAAAAATGGTGAAGCGATGGTATTTCACCATAATGATGAAGAGGAACTAAATAGAGGAAACGAACTGGTGTCCGTTAAGCAAGAAATGGCAGGAAGGTGGATTAATGAAAATAATGTAGACTTAAGTAGGACTACATATAAGCATGAGCCATTATCTTATGACTTGGAAAATAATGTATCAAATGGTACAAATAATGCTGCAGGATTTAATAAAAAGGATGATTTAGAAAAAGAAAAGAATGTAAGTACGAGCGTAGCAGAGGCTAATAAAAACGCTGTTACAGAGACTAGTACTGTGAGTAATAGTGCTGTAGGATATAGTACTGTGGATAGTGGTACTGTAAAAAGTAGTGCTTCAGACAATAGCACAGTAGAAAATACAAACGGTGGTAGTGCTATAGAAGAGGGAAACAATAAGTTATTACATGATAATTGTGCGGAAAATCAACATAATAAAAGCGATAAGGATTTGAAACCAAAAAGGAAACAGAAGAGGAATGTGAAATTATATAAAGCCCAGAAAAATAAAGGAGAAACAACACTGGAAAAAAAGTTACGAATAAAAATTTGCTTAGAAGATTATTATAAAAGAAACAAAGAAATATATAATGGGATTGATACACTCTCACCTATTGACGATATTAATTTGCCATCTATTGAAGATGAAACATTTAATGATAATTTAGCAATTCTTTTTAAAAAAAAAAAAAAAAATTTGATATGTTCTAGTTGCCTCTATTCGTATAAAATACAAATAAGTAAAAGACATGAATTTATGGATCTCATAAAAGCAAGAAATAATGATATGGACACATATAATGAATTAAAAGAAAAGGATATGGAAGAAAAATGTAAAGAGTTAACAATAATAACAAAGAAAAAAAATAGCAGTAAGAGATGTAAAAACAGAGCAGAGGATATAAGACATGGAAATTGTGTACCTCTTGAATTGGAAGCAGGGACATATGTATATGAAAAAATGAAAAGCGAAAAATATTTGGATATCAATTTGTATAAAGAATTAGTGGAGAAAAATGTGGTTGTAGAAAATTATTGCAAGATAACATTTTATTGTTTATGTGGTTATTATAAATATATCAAAGAAGATGATGAATGGAAACAAATAATAAATTGTTATTATGAAGAAAATGAAGAACAAAAACCAAAAGCACCTTATGTATTTTGTACCAAATGTAAAGAATTATTGATAACGAATAGGTTTCTTGATAAAGATAAAACTAAAATTATAATGATATGTGATTGTGGAAGTAGAAATTATGATCGAACGAATTACTTTTGGTCAAGAAGAGGTAATATTAAACAAAGAAAAGCTCCTCAAATATTATGTGATGAATGCCATTCAAAAATGTGGGTACATACTTGGCTTGATGATATTGGATCAAAAGTTAAATTATTATGTAAGTGTGGTTTTAAAAATTATTTAAAGAAAAACAATAACTGGGTTAGAAGTCCAAGATGGAAAAAACCTGTACCATTAATTATTTGCAATTCTTGTCAACAGAAAATGTATATGAGTCAGTGGTTAAATAATGACGGCACAAAAGTTAAAATGAAATGTGAATGTGGATGGAAAACATTAATTAAAGAAGGAAATACATGGGTTAGGAGTGAATGGTCCAAAAAATTATTATGTCTTAGATTAGTAAAAAATCCAGATTTATTACAAAAGAAATATAATATTCATGCACGTAAAAAGATTAAATCAGAAGAAGAAGAAGAAGAGGAAGAAGGGGAAGAAGAAGAAGAAGGGGAAGAAGAAGAAGAATCATTATCCGATATAAACAGTCAACGAGGTGACAATAGTAATAATAAAAATGATCCCCAATCCTATTCAGTGAGTGAAATGATAATGAACCATAACGATACAATTATAAAAGAGCTAACTAATAATAAAGCGGAAGGCTGTATAAAAGGCGAAAGCAATTCAAGTGTCCGAATGAAGCGTAATGATTCCAAAATTGGTAATGAATTAATTGACAGCAGTGTGCTAAGCCAGAAGAAACTTTTTATGAACAGTAGTAATAATTACGGCAATAACAATAATAATAATAATTGCAATAATAACAATAATAATAATAATTGCAATAATAATGAGAATATTGGGAATAATAATAATAATAACAATAGTTCCAGCGCCATTGATACTAGATCGAGTGATATGCTACTCCGTATAGAAGCAGAAGATGCAAGTGATATGAACAAAAAAAATGTCTGTGATGAAACAATTTTCAACAAATGTAATAGCAACAGTAACAGTAACAGTAACAGTAATAGTAACAGTAACAATAATGGCAATATTGAAAACTTATGTAATCAAGGTATGGACAACTTAAAGCGATTTTTGAATTTTAAAAATAATGTTTTTGGAAGTAGTTCAACAAAAAATGCGGATTATTATATCTGTAATGCAGAAAAAGAGAGTGGTATTCACAGTCCATATAATAATATGATAAATAATCGGAAGAATATGGTTACAAGAGCTGGACATTATGGATCTAACGAATATAAACAAGAAAATAATAAAACAAACATAGAACGAAACATCCATCCATATTGGGATGATATAAATTTTGATATAATGTCGAATGATAACAATCAGAAAAAGAAGCAGGCAGTATTGGAAAAAAACAAAAGTAATCAAAAGAAAAATAATAATGTATATTCTAGCGAACAACTGAGTAATCCAGAAAGTTTTGCAGTCGCTAATGTTGCTGCTGGTGGCACCACCACATCTTCTAGCTCAATTGCATATACGTTAATGTACGAGGACAGTGAACCAAGTAATGGTCAAAGATATAAAACTCATCAAACAGATGAAGAAATATCAAATGATAATATTTTGGATGAAAATAGTGGTGTTATTATAGATAGCATAAATAATCGTCAGGGTAGTGTAAATCGAAATATTGGAAAATTATCGCAATATCCTATTAACAGAAGTGTATCCTATGATTTTTATAATATAAAAGATAGTGCGAATGGTGCAAATAAAACAGGAAAACAACTAAGTAAAGCATTTTATAATAATTTTAATTGCTATGTTAATAATAATTATTGTGATAATAATATTGAAGAAAATTATTTTAACCAACCCGTTCTTTCGCATATTAATGAAGATAATTACACAAATGATAGTAGTGCAAACGCAAACCTTTATGATGCATATAACAGTGTGGTAAATAGTAGTAATAGCAACAGAATTGGAAATAATAATGGCAGTAATAATGGAAGTATTATCGGAAGTGTTATCGGAAGTAATAATGGCAGTAATAACGAAAGTAATAACGACAGTATTATCGGCAGTAATAATGGTAGTATTATGGGCAGTAATAACGGTAGTAATATTAACACTTTTCAGCATATTAATAGTAATAATAATTATGAAGTAAGTTACAATATGAGTACCATATCTGCGAATTCTTTACCTGATCAGTTCACTGATAATGAGGATGATGATGCATCTGTTTTATCATATAAGTTGGGTTATGATAAGAAAAAATTTCTACAGGATTATTTGAAGAAATTAAATATTCACATAAGTGAATATGATATAAATACACTTGTAGAAAATTTAAATGATGATACGTTATTTGAAACCTTTTTGGAAAAATTATCAATTGATAAAAACCAAATGGGTAAGAATAAATTGGATGATAATGCTGTGAATGTAAGTGCGTATTATCAAAATCAACTGTGTCTAAATGAAATATATGATAAGAACAACTTATGTTCATATGAAGATTTTACAAGGGATATATATGCAAGTGAACTGTATCAAAATGATTTGTATAAAAATGCATTGTACCAAAATGATTTATACGAAAACAGATTTTATGATAACATTGTTAAAAATGCGTTTAATAAAAATAATAATTTTATTGAAAAAAGCCCAGGAGAAAATAACATGATCAATGATGATAATATTAAAGTGATTATAGGAGAAAACAAGATGGATAAAAATGAATTAAAAAATAATAATATGAATATTAATAATGAAAAAATAAATGAAACTTTGAATTCAACTCTTATGGAGAAAAATGATGTGCCTACCTATCCGATTAATATTAAAAAAGAAAGGGATAAAAGTTTTATGAGCAAGGATATAATGAATAAAAGATTAATGGACAATATAAGCAGTAATGATTATTTTAACATGACCTACAATTTTATGGATGACCTAAGTACAAAGGGAAAGTACCACATGGAAATGAACCGAAATGTAGATAATTTAAATGAAAATATAAATTTGAAAAATGTTGATAATTGCGAAAGTATTGGTATTAGCGGTGATAATAAAATATTTAGTAACAGCACTACTGCGGAAAATATAGGCGTAAAAAAATTTGAGCATATTACATATAAAGAAGACATAAATATGAATATCAGCAATAATAGCGGCAATGTAAGTAATAATAGCGGTAATGTAAGTAATAATAACTGCATTACTGGTGACAATATTACATGTTACGAGAACGAGAACTTGTTAAATCTTTGTAATTTTAATGATGAGTCTGAATACTTTACAAACCAATTTAAAAATATCATCGATCATATATTATCGGATAAATCAACTCCAATTGAAAAAAAAACCTTTAATAATTATGTAAAAACGATTGCAAATAATTTTTGTAACAACCCAAATAAGGAAGACCCTGTTTTAAATGAAAATCGATGTTTCAATATCAACACAGGGATATGCGAAGAAGGGGAAAATTATTTAAAAGGAGATAATGAAATAGATGATAGTAAGAAAAATTATAAGGAATTATTATTATCATTTGCGGAAACTCAAAATGACAACTCAGCATGTATAGATAACAATTTTTGTAATGATTATAACACATATGAAAATATATTATGTATACAAAAAATGAATGAAAAAGGAAAGAGTGAACTTTCGTCCTCCTTATATAAATCACAATTGAATGAAATTAGTCAAGACAAAAATGATTTAAATGAAATTATTTCTGCATATAATTTTAATTCAGATAGTGAAGAAAAAGTGTGTATGCACGAAAGAAAATATAAAATAAATGATTTTATAACTGTATGTACATATTGCCATGAATATATTAACTACAATATGGATTGTAATATTATATCTGCCAACAATTTAGACTGTAATAATGACTTAGTACATAAATCGAACATTCATGAAGATATTGTAATTCAGAATAACTACTTAAAGAATTATGAGGATGCTGTTAGCGAAAAAAAAATTATGAAGGAATATTGCAGTGATAATATATACAGTCCGGTGAAATATGAGAATAAATATGCTTTAAATTTTTTAGACTCTCAAATTAAGTGCAGTACTAATTCGTCAAAAAGAATTGGTAAAAATGATATTGTTGGTATTAACAGCAATAACAGCAGCAACAGCAGTAGCAATAACAGCAGCAATAACAGCAGCAATAGCAGTAGCAATAACAGTAGCAATACCAGTAGCAGTAGTGGTATCTCTAACCAATGGTTCAATAAAAACATACCAATCGTTGAAAATGTAGAACATAATCAAATTTACAGTCAGTACTGCGATTATTATATGAATAATAAGAACATTTTAGATGATGTGCAAATAACGAATAACTACTTAAACAACCCATTTTTGCACGATCAAAATAAGTACACCCCTGTTGGTGATAACTGTACGAATATCCACACAACGACAAGAAAAAGTGAAAATTTTATTTTTAACGAAGATAATAGCAAAAATTACCTAGGAAGTACTACGAATTATATCAATGGAATAAACAGCTCTAATGAAGAAGAATTACCATATAAAAAAGCTTCATTTAATGAAAATAATTTTAACAGTAATAACCGTGATGATAATTATCAAGAAAACTACACGAACTATATAAATCCAGAATGCAATAACAATTCTTGTTATAATATTATACACACCTAATCGGGTGATTGGTTTATCATTTATGTTTATACGAAAGCCATAAAAAAAAAAAAAGAACGCTGTATATTATTACGCGTGCACAAATACATGTTAGTTTAAATTTTGCGTAATAACAAAAATTTGAAGAATAGAAAAGCAAAAAAAAGTAAAAAAATGGGAAAATTGAAAAATTGAAAATTTTTTCCAAACACGTTTGACAAAAATTTGTTACGATGATTTTAATTAACAAGTAGTTATAAATTATTTAATAATATTTTACATATATTATTATATATATGCATAATTGCGCTCTTATTAAACTTAATAATTTCTTATATAATTATTATCACTTTTTTAAAGTAGTTAAGTTAAAGTAGTTATATATATATATGTATATATATTTATTTAAATCAATGTGTGTATTTATATAATATAATAACAATGCAAGTGAAAATAATAACGTATTTAATGCCTTTAATAATTACTTTAATTTTTTTCGAAAATTTTGTCAAAAATTATAACTGTAAAAAAATACATTTAATATTTTTTAAATGTTTTTTTACATGATTATGTAGTAATATTTTTTCATTTCATAATTCACTTCAATAAGTTTTTAAATTTTGGTTGACTTTTTATTTTCATGTAAATACGTATATTTATAATCATTCATGATATTTTCTATTATTTGAAATATTTTTCCAAAAACAATATAAATTTTTTATTCTACATTTGTACGAACTATACGAAGTTTCAAATAAAAGTAGTTTCTCATATATTACATAGTTAAGTTTTATATATGATCAAATAACCCCGAGCTTCTATGACTATTTTTTTATTATTATAAAAGCATTTAAAAATTAAAGCCCAAAGCTAAAGCTTATATAAGAGTAAGGCAAAAACATGAAAATATTAATTTTTTTTATCATAATAATATTTCAAATTTTAAATTCTGCGTATTAATATAATTATTATTTACTAAATTTTTTATTCACATGAATGTCTTTTTTTTTTTTTTCATGTGAAGCTGAGGTAATACACACCATATAGTATGCGATTTCGTTAGATATATTCTATTGCTTAAATTATGTATCATGTTTAAAATTAGTTACTGCAGTAACTAGCCTTTTTAAAAAAATATATATTTCTTGTCATTATATTACCTATTTTTTCATTATTTTATGTCAATATTTTATTTCACTATTTTATTTAACTGTTTTATTTCATTATTTTATTTCACTATTATATTTCAGTGTTTATTTTAATTTAAAACTTTTTATATTTATTCATGGAATTTATTTTTTTTTAAATTGTACAATTTAAGGTAAACATATAGGAATGTGCCATCACTAAAGTATTATACCCAATCTAAAAAATTATATATTTTTTTTTTCCTATGAAAAAAATTTCTATATATTAAACTTTTATTTACTGTATTACATTTTCTAAAATATTTAAGTTGTTAAAAGGAAGTAAAATTTGTATGTACTTATAAAAAAAAAAAAAGAAAAGAAAATTAAGCTTTTATTTTTAAAGATAAAATAGAAACAAAAAGGGAAAAAGTAAAAGCACAATAAGAAGAGAATAGCAAAAGTGCAAAAAAATGGGATGGACAAAAACATTTTTTTTTTTGTATTTTACCAATAAGCTAAAATTTGTGAAGAGTATGTTATATGAAAAAAATTAGCATTTCCAAATTTTAAAATTTATATATATATATATATATATACTCATATATGTACGCATGTGTATTTGCAGTATTCTAAAGAAAAGTTGTGATAAATGAGCGCAGGAGGAACTCTGAAATCTATGGACAAGAATAAACATACTGATACGAAGATAAGTGATGACGACTGTGAGAACAAGTGTCATATGAAAAAAGACTACAATAACAGTCACATGAATAATGAAGGAAAAAGCGGTACAAAAGGAAAGAATTTAAAAAATGAACGAGAAAATAATGAAATAAGTGATAAGTATATTAAATATTTAGAGTGTATAAAAAATAATTGGTCTTCTTCTCAAGCATCAAAATTATTAAGTAAAAAATTGATAAAATATATATCTGAAAGATTTCTATATATGTCTAGTTCCCTAAAAGTACGTGTACTAACTAGCTTTTTTTACTTAACTGATCAATTAAGAACTGAAAGTGAACGACATTTATTACTAATTACAGCAAACGGTGAAATTGATGGTAATGGATGGGTAAAAAAATTTAGCAGAATTTTAAAACCATTCATTAAAACAGGAATAATTGATATCAAGGATATAGACAGTCAAACCATGCACAGAATATTAAATTATATTGATCAAGAAAATAATAGTAAGAATAGTAAGAAACACTATATTCATAATAAAAAGGAACTGGAATACATACATATGTGCGATCCAATAAATGAATTAAAAAATTTAGAAAACAAAAACATTATACATTTAGATGAATATAAAATGTTTACCCCTTCAAAGAACTTTGACTGTCTGCTCTCATCGGTAATTATAAAAAAAAAAAATTCCATTTTATATGCAACTGCTTTGTTTTGTATAATATATTTATTTTAATCACATTCAAAATGTGTCCTGATTAAATGGGAATACGACAGAGATTTGCAACATTGTGTTTCATATGTAATTATGTACATATTTATTTATATTAATTTATTTGTTCATATGGTTACCCCATTATTTGCTTATTTGATAATTTTATACTTTTTCATTTTTTGTTTGCACGTATGGCTATGCATAAATTATGGAACCCATATTAATCTTTTTTTTTTTTTTTTTTTTTTCATATGGTCAATATGTATACATATATACATTTGAAATATTTTCAGGTTATTAAAAAAGGAATAAAAGAATTTAAAAATTGAATATGGAATATGGCCGTTCTTATACATTTTCACAAATTTTTTTTTTTTTTTTTTTAACTTATGACAAAAGCTTAAATATTTCCAGCGTATATATATATATAATGTAACTATCTTTATTTAATGTTTTCCTTTTTTTCATTTAATCATATACATCTTCAGTGCGCAATTTTTATGCATTACTTGAAACTTAAGGTGCTGTTTTTTAACTTTTGATGTATATGTATATATATATATATATAATATATATATGTAAACCTCAAATTTTTTTCAAGTTAAACTTTTTTTTTTGTTACAATTGTCCTGTTAACAAATATCCCTAAAAAAAAAAAAATTGTTTTCATAATTTTTTTGATAAAATACTATTTAGCATTTTCAAAAATTTAGTTCTAAATGTTCCAATACAAAAAAATAAAGTGAAGGTGTTTAACATTTTTTTTCTCCCATATGAAAAAATATGAAATAATTGCTCTATTGATGTATTAATGCACACACAAAAAAAAAAAAATATATATACATAATATTTAAAATATACAAATGTATAACATAATAAAAAAAAAAAAAAAAAAAAAAGAGCAAAAACTAAGAAAATAAACAATTCAAATAAAAAAGTATAACACAAATTAGTAGATAGAAGCCTGAATTTATATATTACATGCGTAAATTTTTTTGTACCTTATTTTTTTTAATGGTATATATATATGCATTGGTTCCTTGAAATAATTAAAATTCAATTTTATCAAATTGAAAAACTTTATTTTAAAAGTGAACTTGGATTCTTTTAATTATGTCCTTTTAAATAAAATTAAAGATATTTTTCTTAAAACCATAACAGCTTCGTATTTTTTAATTTCTTAAAAGATGCTTAGAATTTTTTTCCTTTTTTTAACATTCTTTTGTTACTTGATATATTATGTCCAGTGTGATACCATAATAGTAGAGTAAGCATAATTAAAAATTATTTCTTTTCTTTCCTCGTATGCATTGATGTATAACATTTTTAATACATAAAATAAACACTGTTAACAAATGCATAAATCGCTTTACAAAGTTGTGAATTTGTTATTTTTTTATAATTAAATAAATGCATAGGTGCATACATACATACGTTTACATCCATGTATTTATTTTTTATTTTTTTAATAGTTCTGATGAAGTTATCCAAAATTTTGATAAAGATACAGTTTTGAACCTGTCTGAAGTAAATACATCTTTATGAGAACCTTTTTGTGATGTTATACATATATAACTTTATGTGTGTTTATGCATATATATATATATGCATTCATTTATATATACCTTTTTTTTTTTCATTTATTTTTCCCCTTTTTTCTGTTTTAGAAATCCTTTATCATATTTTTAGACACAAAAGTAAGGGATAACTAAAAGCTTCAAATTTTTTTTTAAAGTATTTCAATATATATTTCATATTTTTGTACAGACCAGTAACAGTGATATAAAGGGAACATACTCCAAAATTTTAAAAGTAATACACTAAATCGCATGTGTTGATATGCTTGCATTCATAAAAATGTATATATATATATATAGAAGCATACACACACTTCCAAACAGACATGCATAAGTATATATACATATATACGTATATGGTTTTATAATTCTCTATGTTGTTAATATTGGATTTATAGAACTCTAATGTAAGCATAATTGGGACTTGTGCTTATGTTAAGGACTTAATTAAAGGAAGAAGTCTTAAGTATTTAGGTATATCATTTAATTTAATAATATATATATATATATATATATATATATATGTGGGTATATAACCTATTTTTCATTTACTAATGAATTAAACTTTTACATTCTTCAGATGAATTAGGAACCCAGAACTATATTAAATCAGATGATGTAAGTTTTTATTATGTATAATATTTTTTTACACCATTTATGCAGTAACTGAATAGTTTTATTATGTTATCTTTTAAGGAAGAAATATCAATACATAATAAGAAGGCATAGCTATATTAAAATGTATTTTAATTTTATATGCATTTATGTACATACATATATATTTATATATATACTTGAATTAATAAATTTTTAATGGTTGTAATTCTTATTATTTGGTATATTAAAAAAATTAAGTGGAATTATTATGAAGGGAAATTTTTTTATTTTTCCGTAACAGAATCTAAGCGAAATTAATTTTATATACAATTTTTTTTTTTTTTTTTTGTTTTGTAGATATTCAATTTTTCTATCTACGTTTTCACGGTTAACGGTGAAGAAGGTTAAATACATTCGAAAAAGATGATAAAAATAAATACTAATGTACAAACATCACATTTCTTTTGTACACCATAATTTAATGTTTAATGAAAATTTTATTTATTTTTATCATAGATATTATACCCCAAATTTATAAGAAACACCCAAGTTATATAACTTATATAATCACCTGTAAAGAAAATGAAATTTTCGATAATCCTGAATATGCAAAAGAAAATAAAAACGTTTTCCACACCAACCCGGTAAATATTAAATTAAAGGAGAATAGAGATAGAAGAAAGAAGAAAAAAGAAAGAAGTATCATATATATACATATATATTAAAACACATATGATCCCCCATTTTCTTTCCTTTCCCAGAGTATTTTATCCCAGTTGATGGTTGTTTTTTTAATATTTTTCTTCCTATTCATTGGATTTAACCTTTTATTTAATATTGGAACTCCAAAGATATTCGAGGAAAAACAATTAATAATTAATAAAGAACACTGAGATGTTTATTATAAGAAAAAAAGACAAAAATGGAAAAAAAAAAATAACATATAATGATCATTTCTTGTTACGCTTTGTTGTAATTTGTTTTTTGAATTAAATGTTGTAAAATTTTATCACTTTTATTTTTTCATATTTAAAAATGTTCTAATTTGTAAAAAAAAAAAAACAAAAAATAAATGCTTACATAAATCAATATATATATATATATATGAACAGGCGTATATACATTTATGCATACATATTTTTGTGTATATATGTTTTTTTTTTTTTTTTTTGTTTATGAAAATTTTCTTATCAAAAAATTATATAAAAAAAAAATAAAAAAATTTATACGTATAAAAATAAAATGAATGTATAGTATTATAAAAAAACAAAATTGGAACGAATGATATTGTAATGGAAAATTTATATTTACGTGAAAGATTCCTTTTGGAATATAAAGAAATACAAAAAAGTATAAATGCCTTATATGCAAATCATATTAGCGCCATTTTTTCCTTTTAAGAAATTATTTATATTCAAACAAGCAAAATAGTCATGTTGCGGTTTGTACTTGTACGTACATATATATATATATATTTATATACATATTTGTGTGTACTTATTTTTAGAAAACGTTGGTACGGAAAATGTTATTATCTATGTACCTCTTCAACTTCTGCAATTCGACATATTTTTGTATTGGTGTCTTCCAGGTATAAGGAGTAAAGTCTGGTCTAACTTCTTCAGGAATTTTTGAAATATTAGATCTAAAATTCTTTCTGCATACCATACTTCTTTTTTTCTGAATTCTTTGAATTTTATATTGGTATTCTTTTAAAATATTTTTAAACCAGTAATCAGGCCAATGACTGGTACAATAATGTGGTGCAAAATGACAAACATACTTTTTTCCTGTCATTTTGCATAATGTTTTAATAGATACAATTTTGTTTAAACATCTTTTTAATGCTTTTATTCTACTCATCCATTTGTTACTACCACTGAAAGAAATTTTAACATTGTCTAATCCTAATATATATCCTAACGGTAAATATTTTCTATTCATCTTTAATCCTTTTCCCAAGGGTCGAGGTATTATTTTAACATGTGAAGAATATTCTTGTCCACTAACTGGAAAATTTAAAATACAATTTTTATAATTGTAATCTATAAAATCTATATTGCTAATAGAATTCAATAAAGCACTGTTCCTAGCTTCTTTAATATTTTTTCCAAAACCTACCCCATAGCCATATACCCCCTTTCCGTTACCTATAATTATGATTATTCTTATATAATACACCCTTCCGTCTGCAAAAATTATAATTAGTGAAAAGAAATAGTTCGAGATTACTATATGTTTTAAGGAACAACAGTGCATAGAAAATTACGTACAGTATAGCTTATTATTCTAAAACTAAGAGAGTTTTACCATGTGCACAAGGAAAAAAAAAAAAAAAAAATTAAAAGAAATTAAAAGAAATTAAAAGAAATTTTTTTTTTATTAATATAATAGATACATTCCATTGGTAGGTATATGTGAATGTATGTTTCTATATATACTTATATATATGTATGCATTCGGAATGCATAGAGAAATCTTAACCTTTAGTCATGCTCATCATCCTTTTAACTTCCAATATGGAAGACCTCATTTCATTTAATTTCAGCATTGGATCAATTGTTTCTTTTTCTCTTATATATTTATTAGTATTTTGATCATATATAGTATTTGGAATTTGTTTGTATTTGTAGTTATATGAATTGGTATTTTCATCAAAGTTGTAAGTAATTAATGATCTGTTCATGTTATATTTCTTTTCCTTTTCTAAGAATAGGTCAATGTCCATATCGTTATATTCATCGTCATTGATGTTATTGCTACCTGTTATAGTTATTGCAGACTGATTCGTATAAATCATTTTTTTTAATTCATCATCTGATATATGTTTGTTTTCTTGTAAACTATTTATTTTTTCTTCAATAGAGTTTTTTGGTTTTTCTTGAAAAAGATAAAATGGAGAAAATTCTTCATAAAAGAAAAAGTCTGTAATATTGCGACTTGCACACTTTAGCATTAAATAGGATACATACTTATCGTTTTCTGATATTTCTAAAAAATTATTATTTTTATTTCTTAACAGATATTTTTCAAAGTCTTTTACGTCCATTTTTAACCAATTCTGTAAACCTATTTTTTTTAGATTTAAAAACATCATTTTTAATTGTTCTTCTAAATCATTATCTATTTTTTTCTCTAGTAAAAATTCAATAATTGTTTTAAAATAGTAAGTTAATTTGTTAGTAGAAAAATTTATTTTGTTATCCATAACATTCGTATTATTCAATGGCAAATTGTCATATACAAAATCATTTCCTAAATTATAATATTTTTCTTTATATAAGGTTTCATTTTTATATTTTTCGTTAAGTAAAACTCGTTCTAAATGTCCCTTTATCCATTTTTGTATATACTCATCTTTAATGTTTCTGAGTTTTGATGGTAATTTACTTTTTATCTTTTTATACACATCAAGCATCCATCTATCTACGTCTGAATGCTTTTTTTCTAAACTAAAAAAATTACATAATAAATTAATAAATTTATATAATCTATCATTTTCTCCTTTTTCTGGTATCTTTTTCTTATCTACCAAGTCCCCAAATAAAATAATTAAATCATCACAGATATAATTAGTTAAGCATTCTATGGCTAGACAAAAACTTGAAGGATTGAATATAGGCAGGTTCATTTTTGTAATATTCATAAAATTGCTTTCATCAAAAGTATGATCATTGTTAATTGGATCATTGTTAATTGGATCATTGTTAATTGGATCATTGTTAATTGGATCATTGTTTATACTACTGTCGCTAGTTCCCTCCGTTTTATACTCTAAACTTTCTGACGTAGCTGTTTTATCATTACATACAGTTTGTACATCTATATCGTTTTTCTTGCTAATTCTAGATGGGGAATCTATGTTTTCGTACGGATAATTTATAAGGTTCTTTTGAGCAAATTCATAAATATCATGATTTATTTTACTATCTATATTCATAAATACATCTTCATCGAAAATACTAGCTTTGTCATTTAACTTCAACAAATTATATATTCTAATTGCCTGTTTATATTTTGATTCACTCATTTCTTCCTTTCCTTGTTCGATAGGGTGGTTTTTTCGACTTTTTTCCCCCTCATCCTTTGCTTCATTATCATTGTTCCAGTAACTTGCACCACTACTGCTGTTCCTATTGATGATGTCACTGTACCTGTTACTGTTATGATCATTGTCAATGCTGTTACCATCGCTGTGCCCATATTTATTTTTATTTTTTTTTATTTCTTCCAAAATATTTTCACTTAAAAGATACTCATCGCCATTTACTTCTTCGTATATTAACTGCCTCAAATAGTCAATCTTCTTGTGTTTAATATTTTTATTTATAGTGTTAATATTAATTTCATTGTTATATATATTATCCAGGTACTTATCTCTCAATTTTTCGTTATATATGTTCTTCAGAGTTTTATTTAAATGACTGTTATGAATACACCGAGAATTTAGTAGTAGAAATCTATCACAGTATTTTCTTTTCTTAAGTATATTTTTTATCATTTTAACGAATAGTCAAAATTAGTCATTTTTCTTTCCTTTAAAAGGGGTAGTATCATTATACAGTTGTTTATATCATATTTTCACGGTATTCATTACAAAGGGGATGTAATAAAAAAAAAAGAAGAAAGAAACTAAAAATTAAATTCTATCAAAATAAGTAATAACGTTTAAAGCAGGGAACAAAATATAAAAGGCATGATTCTTACTCATACATACCTATATATATATATATATGTACATATATTTGCGCGTGTGTGTGCTTCCATTTTTTTCATTTTTGATTGATGCATATATTAACTAACTTAAAGAAATTACAAAAAAAAAAAAAAAAACATTAAATAGATCGGTAATAAATTTACAAAAATGTACGCTAAAAAAATATGTAAAATAAAATGGGTTGCGGTACAAATAGAAAAAAAAAAAAAAAAAACGATAAAAAAGGAGATAAAAAATATAGGCTCACATTATCATATTATTTAAATCAACATTAGTATGATATTTATACACACATAAAGATTAAAGAATTTTGAATGAAAAAATAAAAAGCGAGACAGACGGCGAAACAACGAGGAACATAAAAGAATGTATTGAAATGAATATAGAATAAAACTGTGTTAAAAAATTCATTATCATTTTTACAAAGAAATACGTTAGATTCGTAATGTTAAGAAGCGTATATTTTCAAAAACCTTATTTCGTTTAAATGAAAAAGAGAATCATTAATCGTATATATCTTTTAGATAAAAAATTGGATTAGTAATCTTTTTTGTTTGAATACTTCGTTCTGCTATTGTGGAAACTTCTTCATCTTTTGCAATTTGTATTAATTTATCTTTTTTAAAAAAAGAAATAGGTGTTTGTGTTTCAACGGTTCTTTTTGTATGTAATTTTTCATAATCTAAAAATATTTTTACTTCCAACAGCTTTTTATTTTTTATCGATTCTTCAGTTTCAAATGTAGCTTCATTTTTAAATTTATAATATAAATCAAAAATATTATCATCATATATTTCTAGTATATTTTTATCATATATATTTAGATCTTTTATACAATTTTTGAGGGTATGTGATGGATTGTTATAAAATTGATGGATTATCTCAATTATTTTGTTATACGTATTTTTATTATTATTCAAATACTGTAAAATAGAAGTGCTTTTGAGAAACGACAAATTTTTAGTTTTAGTGTACGATGTTGTTAATGTATTTCCACCATTTTGTGCTTCATCATTTGCGGAGGAAAATTCATCTTTATCTACCAAATTGATTAAACACATCTCTAAATTGTTGTTAAGGTAATATAAAAATAATTTTTTCGAATATTCCATTTCATCACTACTCAAGCCGTTGTCTGAATTTTCCCTCTCTTGTGCGTCCTGTTGTTCTGTGCAACTCTGTGATGATTGACAATTCGCGAATTCATTTTTAGCCCCTTCTTCAAATACATGTTCAAAAAGCTCTACTTCATTATTTTGTACTAAGTCGTGTATTATTTCTTTTTCATCATGTTCCTTTTCATTAAAATAAAAAAAATCTAATTCATAATCCGTAACATTTTTAAATATATTAAAAGTTGTTTCCTTCTTTTTTCTCTTTTCATATATGTCTTTCCTTGGGATTACTTTATCTGTATCTTCTTTTTTTTTGATATTTTCATTATATATATAACATTTATTATAGTAATTATATATAATACAATTCTCCTTATTTATATTTAAAACAGGGAGGTATTTATAAAAATGTTTTAATAGTAAATGGAACTTATGGACTAAATTCATAATTTCGTAATTTATTTTTATACAACTTTTGTAATATTTACTTAATTCTATGTAATTAAAGTATAAAGAAGGCAACGAATTGACTATATTATGACTAGCTTTACAACTACTTTCATCGAAGTTAGTACGAACATGTTTTTTGTTCCCTATATATTTTCTTAATGACTTTTTTCTTTCTTCTACTGCTTCTTCTTCTTCTTCAACTTTTCCTTCTTTTTCTTCTACTCCTACTTCTTCTTCAACTTTTCCTTCTTCTTCTTCTACTCCTACTTCTTCTTCTTTTTCTTTTTTTTCTTTTTGGTTTATATAATATATTTTAACAAATATACTAATCATTTTTTTAATGTTATTTTGTATTTTAATCATTTTGGATTTCATCCTATTTCTAGTCTTTCTTATGTACGTAAAAAGTATAAAAACGTATATATAGCAATCAAAAATGATTTCATTTGTTTGTTCTCTTTTATTTTCTATGGAATAAAAGGAGTTGTGATTTTGTTTCCCATTCGAAGGTGAAGTATTATCATCAATTTTGTTACAAGTATTCTCATTAATTCCACTTGTCACATTTTCCCCTTTTTTTTTATTCAGATCACTTGAAAGTATACTATCATTGTTGTCAATAATTTTATTAAGGCATTCATATGTGTTTGTATTAATACCTTTTCCGCGTTCGCTTGACATTATTTGCTCTTCCTTTATTTGTATATTTTTTTCTTTTGATAAAATAATTTTATTACTAAAATTTTCATCTACCTCTACATAATTTTTACTATCATTATTGATCTCCTTACATTTTGTATCATCTATTTTCAAAAAACTTTTACACATATTATCATTTGTGTCTATTATTTGATTTTCATTCTTTTGCAAACCCTTTTTTTTCTCTATGTTGTTTTCATATATGTGCTTAAAATAATTAAAAAGTGTTAGAAGCGTTACATTATATATTAAGTTAGCATATTTGTATATATTCACAAAAAATGAGATATACACATATTGAAACATTTGAAT
This sequence comes from Plasmodium malariae, assembly GCF_900090045.1. Lineage (NCBI taxonomy): Eukaryota > Apicomplexa > Aconoidasida > Haemosporida > Plasmodiidae > Plasmodium > Plasmodium malariae. Next base: position 1,352,373 of record NC_041788.1, on the reverse strand, counting down.
ATTCAGAAGCTTTATATATTTAATGAAGTTACACAACTGGCGCTTTTCAATGTAAGGCATATTATTAAGATATATTTTTCTAATATTTTGCAGATTATTTAAAAATATAAAAAACTCAATTTTTTTATAATTTTTTTTTATGTATTTATAAATGTAAAGATATATAAATATACCCAAAGATAAGTTTAAAAAGAATTTTAAATTATTCTTTTTTACTCTTTTTTCATTTTCACATATAAACTGTCTAACTTTTTTTCTATTAATTATTTTGCGAAAAATTTTGGTGATATAAATCATTCGATTTTTTTCATTATTATGGCTACCGTTAATTTCACATAATTCGTAATAAAACCTTTTGTGAAATTTAGTATGTTCTTCGGAATGTTTTGTTTCATTTGTTTTTTTAGCTTTCCTAGTGTGTGTTTCACTATTGATACCATTATTGTTGTTGTTGCTTATATTATTTCTACTATTACTTTTTTCTCTTTTCTCCTCTCTTCTTTTTATTTCGTTTATATTAATAGCATGCTTCCTATTTTCACTACATATTCTTTTTAAATTTTCAACAAAACTATGTAAAACTTTGCAATTAAAAGAATAATTGCCTACCTTTTTATTCTCCAGGTTTTCTCCGAGATTTTCTGTTAAGTTTTCACTTTTCTGTGTGCCTTTATTTTCATCTAAATTAAATTGTTTTTTCATTTCATCATTTTGAACAATATCAAATGATCTATTTTTTATGTCATTAATGCATTTGAAAAAGAAGGTGGAATCAATAATAGTACTATTGAAATACTTCATAAAATAATATTCTGTTATCTTGTAAAAATAGTGAAGTATTTCAGTTGTGTATGAAAAATTATTTACATGTTTATAATTACTGCTTAAAATAACCTGTGCATACTTGTTAATTTTTTTATTTAGTTCTTTAATAGTATATAATTTTTCATGATTTATTAGCGCATAGTATTCAAGATTATAAATTAAAAACGCGGCCTCTACCTTTGGCAAGTCCATCTTGCAATAATTGCGTTTTTGTAGTATTTTAATGTCCTACAAGTGTACATGCGTATATGCACATATATATATATATATATATATATATATATATATATACATAATAATAATACAATTCAATATTTAGAAATGCGACATTGTAATTATTCTATATTACTATAAAATTATATTTTTATTAAGTAATATAATGACCAATTTCAAAAAGAACTATTTTGCTAAGTTCTCTTATATTATTTAAGGATACACAATTCCTCTTGGAAAGGAATGACTTAATTTACGCATGTGCTCAACTATATATCCATTTATACATCTATACTTATATATACCCTTATATATACATATACATAAATGTACGTGTGAATATACCAAATATGCAAAATTACTTGAGCACACTTTACGAAGAGGAATGTAAAATACAACTGTGTTTCTCAATTAACTATCATTATGATAGTGTGTATATTTAGTACTACAAACATGTATATTTATGTGCATGTGGGTATATGTCTGTGTGTATTTTTTTTTTCGTTTTTCCCAATTTTTGTCTTATTTTTGTGTTTAAAAGATTTTATTTTGTCATTTTATTATTTTGCCTTAATTTGTTTATCATAATAACACTTAAAAAATAAAAAAAAAGTACAAAACATTAAAAAATGAAAAAATGTCAAACTTTAATAAATAACTGATTTTTTTTTATGTAGGTTAAAGATATAAAAAAAAACCATAACATGATTTGGAAATTTACAAATTTATCTTTTATAGAATAACTAAAAACAGAAATATAAAAGATAACGGAAGAAATAAAAATAACAAATAAATAAATTATGGCCCAAACATAATTATAGGATAATTTGGTTACACTATAATAACATGGTTTATTTATTTCTAATACATACGTAATTTCTAAAATGGTATATAAAATTAAACAAAGAAATATAAGAGCACATACTATTTGATTCAAATTATATAGTCCTTTATTATATAACGAAACATTTTTATAAATAGCATAACTTAATAACAATATTTGATAAAAATAATTTAAAAAAAAAAGCAACTTCTTTTTCCCTGTTCTAAATTCTATGTTCAATTTTATGTAATTCGAAATATAAAAGGAATCTGTATATTTACTCATAAATACATTAAAATTAATAATTGCCCAGTACAAACTGATAAATGTATTTTCTGATAATATATAATTTTCTAAATTGTCAATTTTACATGTTCTTATTGTATATATATTAATTAAATTATTATTGAATATTCTTATTCCATATAAAAAACTTAAAAAGCATAAAAAGTATATTAAATAATAACATAATATCCACATACTATAATAACAAACTCTTGAATTGCTTATACTGTATAAGTATCTTATCCTTAATTTATTATACTTTTTCTCTCTTTCACTTTCATCGCTACTCTCATCTTTCTCATTATTACTAAACTCATTCATGTCTACATTTATTAAATCATCATTTATGTCACTTGTTTCATTCTTCTTGTTATTTAAATTATTTATATTTTCTTTGTAATTCATATTTAATAATAAAAACATACTGTTCAAGATGGTTAAAACGCATAGTAGTTCCCATTTTACCTGACCTGACCCTGCGCAGCTAGTGTAAAATTTTAACCCTTCAATGGGGACAAATAAAAAAAAAAATTAATAATAATATTGATGTAAGTGCTCAAATGCTTTCACATGTAAATGAATAAACCACCGAATTGACAAACGACTTGAGATGAATGAACAAAAGCATAATTACACAAATGGATAAATAAACCATGGAATGAACCTTGAATTGGTTCTAATCGTGATACATAATAGCATTACACATATGGTAAAAATGATTCACCTTTGAGTAAATGCAAATATCCATGTTACTAAGTATATACATACAAACAGGTACATATATATATATATATATATATACATATATGCATAAGCAATGGAATAAGCTTTTATATGTAGTCGCGCACTCAACTATTTTAACTAACAATCATTCCTGTTTAATGCTGTGAAAACAGTGTGAATCCCCGTAAATAATATAAAAAAAAAAATAGGCAAAATAGTAATCTTCAATTTATGCCTTTTAGCCATATGAGAACCTTTTTTTGGATTTCAGAAAATATATACCTACGTTTATGATAGACCACAATGATACAGTTTTATAAGAAAAAAAAACTATATACAGTTTTATTTCAAGATTCGTCTAAAACGTACATTTATAAATATATGAGCAAAAAAAAAAAATATATATACATATATAATATATATATGTATAATATGGAATAATTTAACAAACTATAAACATAATAAAGGAGAAGAAAAAATAACAAGCAAAAATGTTAAAAATTGCATATTACAAAAAAAAATTATAGAAGTTTTTATGCTTTTAAAAATAAAAATGCCATAAAATAAATTTCGTAAAAAATTTATTTACTGTGCCATTTTTTTCTAAGTATAAGCATTAAAGAAATTTTGAACAAAAAAATTTTCACGTATAATTCAAAAGTAGAGGCGAAAAATTCGTACAATTACATGTGATGTGTCAAAACATTCAATTTACGTGCATATATATATACGTATAAATATATATATTTATATTTATGAATAAATATATGATACATGTATAAAGAGTATATTCAATCAAAGGAATATATTTTTTTTTTTTTTTGCATTAGAATTCTTAAATTGCTGATAATATATATTAAAATATTTAATGAGTTATTGTTCCTAAAAGAGCTGAAAATAGTGTAATACTTTTTCTTAAAATTAAGTTGTTTTTTTGTTTGTTCTTTTTCTTTGAAACGTGTTTCAATTATAATTCATAGTTTAAATGTTTGAACCATAAATGCAAATTATATAAATATCCATCACAGCGTACTTCTTGACATAATTCAAAAATGGGGAATTTTATATATATTTTATGGAGTAAAAAATGCCGTACCCTTATTTTTACTTAATTTGTAAAGCATTCTTGCGTGATATTAGTACATTTAGAAAAACAAATAAAATGCGAAATTTATATATTAAAATTCTTTTCTGTTTAAACATTCCATAATAAAATTTTAAAAAACACATTTTAAGACTATAAATTACCTTTTTTTCGCTTCAATTTTTAATCCTTGTATTATATAAAATAACATATATATATAAAATAAAAATATATATTAAACGTTTCAAATATATCAAAATTAAAGGTAAAATGAAAAAAAAAAAAAAAAAAATATTATGTCATTTACATTTAAAAAGTTGGAGAAGGATAATATTAGAAAGAAAAACAGTATTAATCTGTGAAGATGAAGTTTAATCTGAAATTAAAAAAGGATTTAAAAGAAAAAGAATTGTACATATATATAAGTACATATAGGCAATCATGTTACAATTTAAAGGAGGAGAAAAAAAAAAAAAAGGAAATTGCATATCCACTGTTTTTTGTTCACATCTTTTAAATTTAGAGCTATTGAGAAGGTTCCTATTTTTTTTAAACGATTTCATAATGATCATGAAAAAAAAGACAAAAAACAGAAAAAACAGAAAAAACAGAAAAGTAAATTAAATCAAAATAAAACAGACAAAATAATTTTATATAGCACACATTAAAGAAAAATAAAAGAACCTAAAACATACTAGTTTGTGTGCTTGTTTTTCTAGTGATGTTATAGTATGTATTATTTTTGCACAAACGTACACTGTAGATGTTTGTAAATAAACATATATTAACGTTATAAGTAGATTTATAAGATTATATTTTTGCGAATATTAAATATAGCATAAAAAATATAATATATATATATAAGTGTGTAGTATAATCAAGAATTATATTTACATTTCTGCAGTTGATAAATGGTTAAATTTGGTTTATAGGGAGTTTTCCATGAATCGGGAATATTATTTAACAGTTCACTTAAATATTTTTTTTTTCTTGTATCGCTTTTTTCTATTTTTGTCCATTTAGAATAATTTCTTTTAACTTTGTCCATCATAACTTGTGTAATGGTGCTTCTGTCAAGAGTTTTAAGAGAAGTTATTAAAGGATAAACTAATTCTTTTAGAAATGTTCTTTGAATTTGTATAAAATTATTATGAGAATTCCTATCAAATAGGGGGTTAATTTGATATCCTCTTTCCAATTGTTCATCTCCCTCATAATAAAATTCATTTACTAATCTTTTAACCCATAAATAATGCTCCCCCCAGTCAACACAATTATGAGATAAGTCAGCAGCTTTTATAATCATCTTTAAACATAAAATAATATTTTTTTCTATGTATGATTTGGTTTTAATAGACTTAATCCGAAATTGAGCTAATATTTTTATATGCTTACTCATATCAGTTGCTAAGATTAGTTCAATTATTTGTTGCCTCAGGTTTAATAGACTTTTTGAATCCTCTTTTTTAAAAATGTTATTTTCTTCTTTAAGTAATATATGAAATAAAAAAGAACAGTGATAATTCTCTAAAATTGATTTATCATTATAAATTACGCTCAAAAAGTTTGAGCAGTTTTTAAGAAAAATATTTGTTCTCCCAAAGTGTCCTATATCGTGGCCCAAAGCAGCTACCAAAAAAGCAGCCATTTCGTTATCTCGTAATATATTCGCTGTGTCCAAATTATTGATTAGAATATTACAGTGTTGTGTTACCTGAAATAGAAGTAATGATATATAAGATAAATAAGCAGATTAAGGAGAATATCGAAATATACCATTGTGTGCATGTTGTTTCTTAAATGAAAAGGAATAATCCAAAAAAAAAAAAAAAAAAAAAAAGAAAAAAAAAAGAAATAATCGCACTAAATAACTTTCTTCTCCTGTATAAAGGATTTAAAAAATATTATTATCATACCATAGCTGCATGAATACAATTATGATAAGGAACATTGTTATATCCCCTTTTCATTTCATAAAGCAGTGAATATAATGTTTCATTTGGTATGTTTTCGCTAGCCGTGTAATATTTGTGTAATAAATATTTTCCTATATGAATAAAAATATCTTCATTAGGTGCGCCTGTGTTTAGAAATTTTGTGTTGCATATGTCTATATCTAATTCTTCAGGATGCTTAAAAAAAAAAAAAAAAAAAAAAAATGAAAAAATATATTGTAAACACAATTTTTCTTATTTGTTCTAAGTAGATTATGCATTATAAAGTTGCACATAAAATAAAAGAAATATTACGCATCATTTTATTTCTATTTTTTTATATACCATGTTTATGTCAAAGTTACTTATGAAACTTTTATGCTCGCCCTTTTTTGAAGAAGCTTTAGATTGTAAATCTAATTTACCCTTAGACCGTACTTCTGATAATGATTCAATCATCGATTCTGTTTCCGATTCTTCCTTAAATTCTTCAGCACATTCTTCTTTACATTCCTCCGTTCCTTCTACGGTTCCTTCCTCCTTATATGTTCCCTTATGAATTAATCTCTGTTTAATCTTCTTAATATCCATCATATACCCATATATATGATTATAATTCTGAAGAAAAGGAAAAATAGAAGGTACATTATATAGCGTATCAAAATGAAGTTAGTGAAGATCAATTCTTTCTTTGGTGTGTGTCATATACAATTAATACAGAAAGTCTACATAAGCATGTATATATACATATATATGTATATGTTTTTATTTCTTTTTTTCTAACTTTTTTGTTTATGGTTTTCAAATCAGGAGAGAACAAATTATCCTCCTTTAGAATATTTAAAATTTTTTCTAAATTATTGACGATACAAATATTTTTTTCTCTTGGACTTGTATTTAAATTGTAATAATCTCCAATGGACTAAAAAATGAATTAAGAATATGATTATTAAGAAGTTTTCTTTTTTTTTCCGTTGACAATTGCACTCTTCAAATGATAAGTATGAATATATATGTATATATATATATATATATATATATATATATATATATATATATAAGATAAACAAGTATCGAAAAAAAAAACAAAAAAAAACATACGTCGTTAATTATGTTGTAAATTTCTTCAATATTAGTCACTGATGACCTTTCCTTCTGTTCCCTTAGGTTTATCTTTAATTTAATAATCTGTTTTGATTGTTTATTCCAATTATGAAAAGCTAATCTTCTTTGAATTTCAATGATGTATCTTATTATAAATATAAAAATACTACCTACAAATGATGACGCTATCATAAATATACTTAAAAATGACATAAAAATCGGAAATAGGTGTGTCTTTCTCATTAATTCGGTATGCTTATACATATACATACACATATATATAATGATACTACTTTTTTTTATTTCTCTGGTATATTTTTTACATACTTGTCTGTTAGGATATAATTCTTCACTGTAATAATGTAGTAAACGGAAAAAATTGCTATCTTCATCATGAAGAACAACACGTCGAAAATGTAGGAGTAACATATTCTGACACAAATATATGCATAAACACATGAATGGACGTATGCCTCTATGGGTACACATATTTTTATTTAGAATGGGGAAAGTGCAACTTTGTTCTATTTCTTCACACAGAAAGTTGAATAAGATAATATCTATTATATTTTATCTTTTATATTTCATATGTTATCTTCTTTTTTTTTTTTCCCCGTACCTGCATGGTATTACTGTTATCAAATAGAAAACTGGAAGGTATCCAAAAAAGCATAATACAATATTTATTTTATTATGGACGTATGTTGCGTATAAAAAATTATTAACATTCACAACGGTTGGTAGATGATCCTTAACATCAGTAAATAATATAAATATCCATGAACACCATAGGACGAATATCTACCAAGGAAGAATTAAAAAAGTGCAATATAATATGAATCTCCATGATATGAATAAATGACTGTTATTTTCAACTCTTTTTTTTCATTTTCATTTCCCCTTTTCTTACCAAAATAGTATAGAAGATAAATAGTATCCCTCTAATATTTTTAAACTTTTCTATATAGTGTGTATAGTGTAATATTAGCATAAGTATTATATTAAGCGCAGCAAAAGTATGTAAAAATACGAATGTCAAATTTAGGATAGACAATAAATCTATAAAAAAAAAAAAGAAAAGAAAACGATTGCATAGAGAGCACGATATATTGTCCCGAGGTATACACGTATGTGCATATTCATTCATTTACTTTATTATATGTAGCACAGTATTGAATGTATATGTGTATGTACTTGTCTATGTACATGCGTACATATATTTATACTTATGCAACATTATTCCTTTTTATTTTTTCCTTTTAAATGTTCTGCATTTAGTAAGTTCCTTTAATATACCGTTTATCTTCCCAACGATTAAACAAATAGAGTACATAAATAAGAGGGAGCTTAAATGAGAAATCAAAATAAAAAGTTTTTTCTTATAAATATTATCATATAGATTAATAAAGTATATGAACTCTTCTTCATTATCTTTAAATTTCAAAGGCCAGAATTTGATGACCCTTTCTTCTTCATTGCTAGGATAAGAGAAAAGAGAGAAAGCTTTTCTAAATGCATCATTTTTATTACATTTTTCTTTACTATGATCTATCATGTTTTTAAAAAAGTGTTTCAAGAATTTGGAATACAAAACAACAGAAATTAAAAGGGCGGTAAAAAAAATTAAATAAATTTTCAGACACCCCAAATGCTAGAACAAAAAACCAAAAACATAAGCAAAGAAAAAAAAAATAAAATAAAATAAAATATAAAATAAAATGCTGAGAGTAAAACATTAAATAAAGTACAAAATTTTTCTTATGCCCTTAATCACCCTTTAAGTATGTAAGCTTAAAATTCTATAATTGTTTTGGTAAAGAAGACAACTTGATAAATAAATGTCTATGAGTACTTGTGCTTTTACTCACATATGAACAAAACTCAGGAAAAAAGAAAATTTTCACTATTTTTCAACATGGTTAGTATTTATCAATGATATTTTCATTTTGCATGAAACGCAGCAGATGGTTTGATTATTTCTTCAAAAATAATTCTCTTAAAATGTAAATTTTTCCTTTTGAAAATAAAATATATAGAAATATAAGGAAAATGTAACACTGCAAATATTTACTAATGTATGGGCGTGTGTGTATATGTGTGTGTATGTGTGTGTGTACGTGTGTGTGTACGTGTGTGTGTACGTGTGTGTGTATGTTTGTATATATTGTATGTATATATATATGTATATGCATAAAGCGTAAGAAGCTATTTCATACAAATTGATTATCTTTTTTTTTTGCATATTTATGAAAAAAAATATATCAAAATTTAAACATTTACATGTAAGAATGTATATATTCTTATAAGGGACATTATTGTTAAAAAAACATGCAACTATATTTTGAGTAGTGTTTTCGATTGTTGCAAATAATAAATTGTGAGATTACTTCGTAAATATATTGTAAAATTAAATTAGAAGGTAATTTATTTTTGAACTTTATAAAACTCCATATACTTAATTTGTTAGAAGACCAAAAAAATTATTAAGTCATAATTAAGAAATAATATAATAAATCTGTAAGAGGGGGCTATTTCTTATTTAAATTTTTACATAATCGTTTTTTCATTTTTTATTCCAATTAAAAACAGTGCAGTAGATTTATTCATACATGTACATATAAAACATAAATTTGCGTATTATTTTGAAAAAGAAAAAAAGAAAAAAAAAAATTGTAATTTTACCCCGTTTTCCTTCATTCCATTATATTTCATTAATATGTAGTGAAATTGAATATCTATATTCTACAACTTATGTTATGCATTATTTCTTAGTATATATGAATATTTGAACTTTATAAACTCATTTTTCACCCCCATACTAGTAGTATTAAGTAAGCAGTACTTAAGAGAACATGTTTAAATAAAAATAAATAACAACCCAATTTAGAATTTTTGTAGGTGATAAATGTATATAACATATAAAAAAAAATTGCACTTACAAAGTTTGAAATTTTACTGAGTGTAGCTAAGTATATTTAAAGCATAAACAACAAAATTGTTGTTCTTTAAATTTATTTGAGTTCACCGCACTGTATCCTATTTAAATGGTCTGATCTATTAATTTATTCATTCATTCATTCATTCATTTGTTTATCTTATCCTTTATTTATTTGTAAGTGTATTGCTAAGGATACCGAAAAGAATATATGAGTGAAAAAAAATTCATCATTTACAGTATAATTTTTTATGTTTTTTTTTTTCCTTATTTATATTTGTAAATAAAAAAAAAATATACGATGAAAAGGGTAAAATTAAATAAAGGCATATTTAAATAATATAAATTTATTAGACTAAATCATTTAAAAGTAAAATGATATTTATTATGTCTTTGAGTACTTGGGTACGAATATGTTCTCGTAAAGACGGAAAAACTAGAATTAAAAATGTTACTTAAAGTATATTTTAACACCCTACAGAAGAATGAAATTTTTCTTGGTTAATTTATATTTGAAAAATGGCTAAAATGGCAAAGAAAAAGAAAACAAAAAAATACACACATATATATATAACATCCTAATTTCAATAATAGCTAATTGTTTGTTCATCAATTAGATACACATACCAGACACGACAATTACATAACTATTTTTTTCCATGTCAAAATGTGCACTAATCTTATTATAAAAAAATATAATGTAATATATTATTAAAAAACAAATAATTAACAGTTCCAAATAAAAGCAAAACGTAATACAATTACACATTAGAATTAGTAACAAAAGATTATTAACATCTTAAAAAATAATATTAATTTAAAGAGTATATATAAAAGATACAAGTTAAATACTATATATTACTGTTCTTGTAACTGTGCACATTTGTTGTATCGTAATATATTTTAATTTTATAATTTAACTATGTTATTTTTGTTCGTATATCTATTTTATATTATTTTTTTTTAGTTATAATATTTTTGTGTCTTTACAAGAGTTCATAAAATTGTCTCCTTTCCTTCGCTAGAGTATTTGCTTTAGTTGAACTGATATAGGGGCATAATGAGTAGATATCTATTAAAGCATATATACATGTACATATATAAACTTCCCATGTTATGAAATTCAGATTCATACTTAACTGTAATATATAATAATATGCTATCAAAAAGTTAGTGTAAATGAAGTTCATATAATATCAAACGCTAAATGTTCGAGTAAAAGGGACATACTAGTATTTATATTTATATTTACATGTGTATGGGTATGTGCATGGGTATTGCTTGAATAAAAAAAAAAATTATACGAATATTATATAAGGTTATAAATTTTTATCTGATCTGTGCTGTATTACACTATTGGTAGTGTACATATTTTGTGTTATCCTTTTTTCGTCTGTATATTTCTTTTTCATGTGTTTAAAAATAAGATTATATATTTTTTCCTCAAAAATGAAAGTTAACTTTTAACTGAGTTAATTTTAGTTTATTTTAATATATGTAATAAAAGGTATATGATTAACTAAAATATTATAAAAAAAAATTTTTTTAATTGGGATATATATAAAAGTTTAGGCATATTTAGAAATATTTTTTTTTTTGTTCGCTTTTTTCAATTTGTGCACTATATATAAAGTACGTATGCAAACTTATGTTAACGTAAAATTACGTTTCCTCTTGTTTTATTTTATTTTTATTTTGCTTTATTCTTTTAGTTCCAATTTAAAAAAATTGATTTATTGATTTGGATATATATTTTTATTTTGTAAAGTCATAATTGTAAATTTTTTTTTTTTCAAAAATATGCACTATGCATGGCAATCTAAAAGAAAAAATATATAAGACAGAAGTTACGAAAGTTGAACAAGTATAAAAATAATAGTGCATATTAGATTTTTTTTTTTTTTTAATACAGATAATTGACAACATGTGAAAATTACATTCTGTTCATAAAATTGATTTAGTAAGGGTTTTGTGAAATTTATGAGCCTTTTATTATATGTAAATATATGTGTACGTATGTTAGTATGAATGCAAAAATATGTATATATATATATATATATATATAAATATATGTGTTTATAATATATGTATACGTGCATATATACATAGTACATGCATATATATGTATATGTAGTATGGGTATGTGAACCAGAGAAAAAAAAAAAATTATGTCGATACTTAGAATGAAGTACAAGAAATGGAGAATCTAGAATATTTAGAAGAGAACAATGAGAATTCTAACTTCAGTGATGATAAAAATGAGGAAGGTAATGAAAATTCGAATAGCAGCTTTTCAGATGACAAGAATACTAATTCTGGCACAAATATGCATAAAACTTTAGTAACTAAAAAAAGTTTTCTACAAAATGTATTAGCACACTCAAAAAGTAACAGTAGTGAAGTAGATAGTGAGCAATTAGACCATATTAAAGAAAAAGAAAGCAAATTAAAAGATTTAAGCAGAAATGATAGTATCTGCAAAAATGTAGTAAAAAAAAAAAATAGTAATTTAAAAAATTTAAGTGACAACAATAATAATATATATAAAGAGTTAAAAATAAAAACAAATGAGCTAAGCAGACAGGATAATAACACAAGTGAAGAAGATAAATTATCATTAACTAACAATTTCCTAGACACATATAATGATAAAGAAATATGTAATAATAGTAATAATAACAAAAATTACCTTAAAAAAGATGATAGCTCAATTAATTGGAGCACAAGTAATATAAATACAGATAGTAACTCTGATTTTTCAAAGGTTGAAGTTAAGATATTAGAAAATAAGAAGGAAGAAATTGAAAGAAAGGGAATAGGAGAAAATTCTGAGAATTTATCAAATACGAAAAATAAAAATGGACCTGAATATAACCAAATTTTAAATGACATAAAACAAAAGAAACTAAAAGAGATAAATATAGATGATATTATAGGTAAGGAAAAAAATGAAAGTGCCCCTTTAAAATCAAAACGTTCTATAAGTTTTATGAAAAATGTAGAAGATAATAATTTAAAAAATATAAAAATAGAAAGGAATAAAGAAAATCCATTAATAATGAACAAATTTAAGAGAAATAGTACTTACGATAATAATGAAAAAAAGTTTAGCAACTTAAGAAATAATGCAAATAGATATGCAAGTGCAAATACTAGCTTTGTTGCAAATGCAAGCACAAATACGAATATGTTTTTTCATTCACCAAGTGGATCCTATGGAAATATTAAACTCTCAGGTGGTAATGTAATGATCAAAAATGAAAGAATTTTTGGTATAAATAAGAATTTAAAGAAAGTATTTGAGCAATTTTTTTATGAAATATGGAAGCAAAATATAATAATAAATAAGGAATTTTATACATCAAATAATAAGAATGGATTAAATCCATATAAGAGTAATTTTTCGGAGAGTTGTTTAAATCAGTCCAATGAAAAAGAGTTAGTAACACGAATACCTTTAAAATTTAAAGATGAAACGTTAGAAACATTGTATGTGTTAAATTTAAACAATTGGATATCTTCGAGGATGATAATAATAGGAATAATTATGTTAATTTTATGTTTTTTTATATGGTTTTTATTTACCTGGTCCTTTAAATCAAATGCATGGCAAAAAGACAGTTATGTAGTTTTATTGTTTCATGCTTTAATGGTTTTAAATACTATTATATTAATATTTTTTATAATTGTTGGATCGTCTGAATTAAGTAAATATGCAGAACTTATGTCCTATATTTTGTTTGGTGTCATGGTAAGTATGTGGGGATTGTGGAATATAGGTATTAGTCTAACGTTGAATGAAAACATAACTTCAAAAGCAATACCTTCTTTGTCATCAGCAGCTGAAACTATATATGCCCTTACCTTCTTTTGTGGATTACTCCCTCTAGTAATCATGGATGTGCTCATTCCTTCCAGGTGTCTGGCAAATTATGTCATAGCTTTTGTTTAAATAAATAAATAAGGAAAAAGGATAATGTGAAAATATGAAAATATGAAAAAAATAAAATAATTAGACTATAAAGTAAAACAGTACTATAATCAGACGAATACCTTCAAAAAAGAGCAACGAAAATAAGAGCATTTATTTTTATCATTTCATATTTTATCTTTTTTCATTTTTCTTATTTTCTTTTCTTAATTTCTTGTTCAGAACAAAATATAACTGGTTTATCCACCTAATATTTATAGTGCTAAATTCGACTAGCATAATATTAGTTTGCACCGCGAACCCTGCGTTTATGCCTGCCGTATATGTGTAATTTTAAAAATGTTTTAATATAAATTTCTGTTGAAATTAAGAATGAAATAAAATTGCGTTCTCAGTTTCTAATAAAATTCTACTTAAAATCGAAATTAAAAATTTTGATATGCTTTTAGAAATAAAAGTAGAATAACATCAAATGAAATTTATATGTTTCCAAATATATCTATTATAAAGTATAAATGTTTTTTCCCTATTTTGTGTTCTATTTAATTTTTAGGATTTTTCGAGTTATCGAATACATAATGCTGTGTGTACTTCTGTATATGGGTTGTTATACATCAGAATTGCAAATTCGTTACGTTTTTTATAACTTACTGGTAAATTTAATAAACGAAGACTTTTTAACGAAGTTTAGGCGTGCAAATATATATGTACATACATATATATATATATATGTATATCCATGCCCGTACATTCACAAGTGTCTATATAAGCTACATATTATAAACTGATTCATCATTATTTCTTTTTTTTTCTTTGTGATTGTCCAAAATGCAGATAACTGGATACAAATTAGACAAAGTAGAATCGGACATGAACAAAAATAACAAAAGTAATAAAGAAAAAGTTTCAACAGCAATTGAAGATTTGATTCTGATGATAAAAGAGGTAATATATATATTTTGTCATGTTTAGTCCTCTTCTCTATTTACTTCTTATGTAAAATAATTTATAATATTGATGCATCCTTTTAGTGATGCTTTATTCTGCTTGAAGCTCTATATTTATTTATATATATATATTTTTTTTTTATACAATGAGTTAATAGTAAAATAGCACACACATATAGGTGCAAATAAATCTGTATTTTTCACATGTGATGAACTTTTTAGAACATTCTAAAATGAACAAGATAATGATACATATTATTATGTTGTTTATGTCATACTGTTCTATTTTAATTTATTTTAAAATATTTAATTATTTATTTTTTTTTCGGCAGTGCACAAAAGTCATTTTAGAAATAGAAAGTGAAAATGATGTAAATTTTAATGTGCTTAGTAAAACTTCTTACTGTACTAATATTTTAGAACAGTGCTTATCAACATTAACAAAAACAGACAATCTTTATAATATTGACTACGGTGCTTTCGATAAACTTGAGGTAAAGATTAAAGGATAACATTAAAATATTATAATAGGAAATACATATATTTTTTGAGATACTCCATAATACATAATCGAATAATATGTTCTAACTGTTTAATTATTATTTGTGCGTTTTTGTGTACTACTTGGTGATAATTTGTTATTATCTACATGCTACTATTTTCTTTTCTTTTTTTTTTTTTTTCTTATTCAGAACAAGAAATTTATAGAAGCATATGTAAGTAAGACTAAGAGCAATTATTTAGCGGATCAGAATGATCGTGTTGATTTTAAATTAAATAAATCCTTTTCGAATAATGATTGTATATGTGTTGATAAGGTAGATATAGACAAAAAAGAGATTAAGAAATTTTTAAAGGAAATAGACATTCCTCACGTAACAAATATGATTCAACTAATAGATAACAAAATTTTGTCTCAATGGGACTTCAGTTGTTTGAGTTATTTTGAAAAATCAAATTATCCTTTTTTTGATATTAATCTATCGCTGATGTTTACTATTGAACACGATATTCCAATTAATTCAATCATCAATTTTTTATCCTTTGTTGAAAAACAGTACAACAATGTGCCATACCATAATACTATACATGCTACCATGGTAAGAAAGAAAAAAAAAAAAAAAATTATAGATTTCAACAATGAATATATTTATAAAATAGTAAAAATACATATGATGGTTAATACAGTAAAGTGCACAGAAACTTGAGCTATTTGTAGGAAAAGAAAATTTTCATAATTTTAATAAAAAGTTATTAACTATTTTGCATGTCGCCATTTGGACCTTGTTCAGTTTGCTCTTCACCATTTTATACATGACTATTTGACACGTTTCATATTTTTTTTTCAATTTTTTAGGTAACACAGAAATTTTTTTGCTTGAGTAAGAAATTAGGCATTTATGATCACATGGAATATAAAATAAAATTAGTTATGTTCATATCAGGGATTTGTCATGATATAGGTCATCCGGGTTATAATAATTTGTTTTTTGTTAATAGTCTACATCCATTAAGTATTATTTATAATGATATCAGTGTCTTGGAAAATTATCATGCATCTATAACATTTAAAATTTTACAACTAAATCAATGCAACCTTTTAAAATCATTTTCGGAGAAGGTAATTCTGTTGGCATGCTTATCAATAGGAGGAATATATACGTGCGTTTGTAAATGAATATATGCATGAATACACATATAAGTATGTGCGTACACAGTAGATATATATATACATACAAGTACACATGTGTACATATTTTTTCCTTATTTTTATTTGATCTTCACCTCCGTAATCTTTAGGACTTTCGCTTAATACGATTGTGTATTATTGAGTTAATTCTGAGTACCGATATGAAGCATCATTTTGAGATTATTTCGAAATTTAGAATAAGAAGAGAGAACGAAGATTTTGATTATATAAAGAATAACGACGATTTATTAGTGCTAATCAAAATGATTATAAAAAGCGCAGATATATCTCATGGATCTGTTAAATGGAATGAACACTATAAATGGTGTCAGAGAGTACTGTGTGAATTCTATTCTCAAGGAGATGAAGAGATAAAAAATAAAATGCCTTTATCACCTTTATGCGATAGAACAAAGCATAATGAAGTTTGTCAATCTCAAATTACCTTTTTAAAATTTGTTGTTATGCCTCTATTTGAAGAATTAACATATATAAATGACAATAAATTCATAAGGTAATTAAAGCTAGTACTGTAAAAAATGGATTTTATAGTCCTTTCTCTCGAGTACGTGCATGTATATATATGTGTATGTATGTATGCACGTATACACGTGTGCATTTTCGTTTTGCTTATTTTCAGGAATTTTTGTTTAAAAAGACTACACAGCAACTGCCTTATGTGGGATAAATTTATGAAAGAAGGTAAAGTAATCAAAGTTTACGATTCATCTAATGAGAACAAAAGAGATAAAATGAAAAAAAGAATGGACAAAAGAAAAAAAAGTTATATCGATTTGACGCTATTTTTTATAAAGAGTATTTCTGATTAATATAGGTAACATCTGCTTATTTTATAAAAAAATATTTGTAGTCGATTATATAAAATGGTACTATGAAAGTAAATTGAATGAGGAAAATGCATCATATTAATGTTGCTTCATACGAAACTGTTTGCTTGCAATATATGACAAGTTTTTTTGAAAAGAAATGTATGAAAAGATATTTCTCGTGTTTGTAATTTTACCACTTGAATATATATACATTAATTGCTATTATTTTTTCAGTGAAAATTCTGGGAGTATATATATTATTAATTTAGTTTAATTTAATTTTTTTTTATGCCGTTTTATTTTAAGACATTATAACAGTATTTTGCATTTAATACATGTTCATCCTTTTTAAAAATACATTTACGTACTAAATCTGTCTTTCTCTTTTTTTTTTTTTTTTCTTAACATTTTTTTAATGTTATTTTTAAAAAGATACGCCTATGTTGGTAGAATTTGCAACAGCTACTTATTGTTTTAAATTTAACATTTTCATTTTTCTGTTTTCTTTTTTCAATTTTTTTTTTTTATTTATCGTTCCTTTTTTCTATATTTATGTTGCTTCTGTCTTTAAGAATTTTTAATTTTTAAATTAATTTTTTTTTTTTTTTTTAACATAATTGAAAATCTGATGTCATTTAAAAATTTTTGGTGTTAAAAAAAAAAGGAAGGTTAAAACAATATATAAGATGGACGTATAGTTTTCTATTCTTTTTAAAAAACATAAAAAAATAGGAAAATATAAAAGTTGGAGAATTGAAAAATAAGAAATTACAATAATGTAAACAAAAAATAAAAAAAAGAAAGAATCTATACTGAAGGGACGAGGAAAACACATTTGTTTCTTCAAAAAATTTATATTTATACAGTAACCCTTACAATTTCGGTCCATTTTATATGCCTAATACGACAAAAAAAAAAAATATAATAATAATAAATAAATAAATAATAATATAAAATATAATAACAAACGACACAAGAAAAATTAAAAGTACATGTTCGTAAGGAATAGTACAATTTAATTTTATTTTTAATAAAATATTGTTTTACCCTTTGTTAACAGGTGTAAAAAGAAACTTCTTCAAATTTAATAACTTTCCTGCATACAAAAAAAATTAAATATATAATATGTTTTTATATAAATGGCAGTAGATGATAAACAAATCTTGCGTAAATAAGGCTGCTTTTATATGTAGACGAATTTATATTATATTTTACCCTCATTAAAGGGATTGTGCTGCACGTATAAACCTTGAATGTCCTCATATGTTGTTTTATTACTGAGTATCATTTTTAAATGATAAATAAATAAATTGATTAACAATAGGGATGATGGTACGGTATAAATAATATAAAGTGCACTAAATAGGAAAAAAAAAAGAAAAGAATAAAAAGGTGTAAAATTTAAAATTACATGTATCACATAAAAAAATAAATTTTATTTTTTTTTAAGATTAAATATATACCGAGATCATAGTTCATACTATATATTTCAACATATGTCATATCTTTTTTTTGGAGATATTATTTAATTTTTTATTTTTTTTAATTTACATATGCGGATATTCAAACATTATATAAAAAATTGATCCTAATGTTAAGCTCTGATATTCCTTAATACTCAAACTCTGTAAAAAACGTGGGACGCAAAAAGTATATATAAATGAAAAAACAACATTAAATATAACAGTATTATATTATCATTGTACTGTAAATGTATATTATAATGAATGTAGATAAATATTCATTACAATAAAAGTTCCAATAAAGATAAAACAGATTATCATGGAAAGGATGGATAAATTTAAAATGAAAAAAACAAATGTACGGTAATTTCTGGTTCCCACGCAATTTCCTAGCCTAAAAAATCAAAAGGAAAAATAATTGATAATTACTACTTGCTAATTTATAATTACTAAATAATAATTAGTGATTAATAATTAGTGATTATTAATTAGTGATTAATAATTAATGATTAACAATTAATGACTAATATACAAAAAAATGAAACAAAATATAACTAACATTGTGAATATTAGGATGTAAAAACACACAAATGTACTTTGTAATTTCTTCCTGTTGTTAATTTTTACCAAACGCAATGATGATCAAACCTAGTAACACAATTGTTACATACATAACAGTGCTTACTTCTTGGTTCCTTAAAATGATTACAGTGAACTGTAAAAATGGAAATTAAACAGAGTGTTTGTACATGCTATTATTTTTATGTAAAAGTGCAATAGCAATAAAATGACAATAATGTATGTTCTTTTATTTTTAAAAAAATAAAAGAAAAAAGAAGGAAGGACTTACCACACCAATAATTTTTTATAACTGTGCCATTTATTTTTACAGTCGTGAATGCAGCTAAAATGAAATAAATTATGTCAAAATTAATGATGAACAATCTTATGCCCAAAGGGGGTATAATAAAAATTACGCATGCGTATATCTAACATGTTTAAATTCATTTTATCTTACTTCTTCCCTTCGGTAGGGATAAGTCAACATAACTCTTTTTTGGAATACTGCAAATGGAAATGAAATTAATAGGGTGAATTATTCAATTATTTATTGGTTTGCTTCTTTTTGTTTATTGTTTATTAATTTTTTTTTTTTTTTTTTTTTGTATTCTTATTGACTAATTTTTATTCTTACATCCCAGGATCACAAAATGCTGTTGTTGTTAAGAAGAATAAAACTAAAAGAAAGAAAGTCGTTAAAGCAAGTATTGCAAGACTTAGCTGTAACAGGCTTTCTATGTGGGAGTGTCTATAAATACACAACAGTGATATATTTATATACATATGCATATATGTTTATTCATTTATAAATATAAGCATATATGTTATATTATTAAAAAAGGTGGGCTCAGTTTTATAACTAAAATTCAGCTGTGTAAAAATAAAGTTGCATTTATCATTTCATATATATTCATAAATTTGTCTTATTTTTCTTCTCCTGATCTTGATATTTACGGCTGTTCACAATTTTTATACTATTCGAAATAGGTAAGTACATATCCTCTCGTAAATTTGTTTACATATATATACTTATTTAAAATTATAAATGAAATGCTTACATAATTATATAGATTGGAAAAACTGTAATAATTATAACAGTATAGGTAAAAATTAGATGACGTATGTTTGGCCCTGTAATGACTTTTCCTTGACATAAAAAAACGTTGTTGCTTTCGTAAACTAAAAAAAATAAAACACATTTATGTCATATTATTACTTTTTTTATATATATTGCTGTAAAAATATAATTGCATGTATATAAATATACGTAAATATATTTATATGTATATATATATATGTATATATATATATATATATAGATATAGATATATAGATAGATATATTTTTGTAAGATGAAAGTAACCTTTGTATAACGGTAAAAGGAATGGAGCCCTAGCTTCCTTTGTTTGAAACATTTATATGAGAGTATCTTGAATAAAAATAAAAGAAAAACAAAATTCATTTTTGTATATTATTAGTTTTCTTTCATCTATGCAACACCAACTCTTATTAAACATTTATAAAAATAAATATAAGCATCTATTACATCTTGTCAATGTTTCTATATGTATGCACAAATACATGTTGATATATATATATATATATGCAAATATGCATACATCACGTAACTATTTACAGTTATATAAGTGATAAATAGAATAATTTTCACTATATTCAAAAAAAAAAAAAAAAAAATTCAAAAATGAACTTAATATATATATAACTTATAATACAGGTGCGTGCAAATAATTGAGCAACACGCTACATAGAAAAATACATACAATGGCATTAATAAACATATTTAGTTGTATACATATATAAAAGTGAAATAAAGTTTTTGCTACAATATTCGTACAAATATTTTATCAGATTGGGGTTTGAGGCATTATCAAATGATTGGAAGTAATATAAATATTCTTCTCTTGGAATATTGCTTAATTTTAAAGCATATTTTATATATAATAGATTGTGTTTCCTAAATATAAATATAATACCTTGTGCTTATAAAAATAATACTTGGAATGACGCATAAAAATATATATATATATATATATATTGGGAAAGTAAAAAATTTAGGTTAAGGGGAAAAAACACAATACTTAAACCAACAAAATTTTACAATAAAATGTGAATAATGGCAGGTTTGCGATTTTTCGAAAAAATCAAGAAAATAGAAATACAGGAAATTGAGAAAAAAATAGCAAGCATTCATAAATCAGTCTTATCAAATTTTGTCAGCTTAGATATTTTAAAGAAGGATGAAATAATTGTATACTGGAAAAAAATAAATATATCTGTAACAGATGTAAAAGCAAATGTAACACAGTTTTTTGACAATTATAAGAATTTTGAAATATGTGATGAAAGAAATTTATTAATTGGTGAGTATTTTATATATTTGATAATATTCTTGAAAAATGCAAAAATTAAAAACAATCCCTTTAGAGTAATAAATTTTTATATATTTACGAACAACAAGTGGAAAGATAAATTAATTTTTCATTTTTTAAAAAATATCTTTTTAAAGGATTATAGGGAGCATTATAATATGAGTTGTAAAACATTAGTAATTGAATATATAATAAATAATCATGATATATTTAATGAACATAATATTAGCATGTTTTATACAGATATATTATGGTACATTAACAACAAGTTGAAAATCAATTTTTTAAAAAAAAATCAAAATTATTTAAACATTTTTGCAAATTTTTTAATAACTTTTAATGGTAACGCAACACTAGAATTAAAATGGGATATGCTTGAAATATTTTTTCTTATATCAAAAAATTTAAAAAAAATTTTGTTGCAATTTCCTTTTGATAAAGACATATGTACACATGTGTGCTTAATATATCAACAAGTGAAAAATATTGTAATTAATTATGAAAGAAATATACTTCATATTTTAAGCGAACAAAAAAATTCTTACGTTGTTCTTAAAGAACAAGTTAGTGAAAAGCAGAAAAACATTGAGAATAAGAAATGCACAATTGAAAAAAAAAATTACGAGAATTATTTTCATATTAATGTAACAGAAAATGGCACTATACCGGACGAGAAGTATCTAACTAAAACAAGCAATAAAAAAAAATACAGAACAAAAACTGGGTATACTGCAGTAATTGAAGAAAATGAAATTTGGAGTTCAGTCTTACAAGGTTTAAATAGAGGCGTACATAAAATAGGATATGGGAGTGAAATAGAGTTTTTGAATGACGAATATGAAAAGGGATGTAAAAATAAATGTCAGAAAAACAAAAGGGAAGACACGAACGAAAACGGAATACTCTTAGACATTGCAGGATACAACATATATTTATCATTTATTAAAAAGATTAAGGAAATGCTTGAAGAATGCAATAATGTTATAAAAGAAAAAAAAAAGGAGAACCCTTTTTTAATATTATGTAAATATAGAAGTATTTTAATAATAAAATATAAAAATGTAAAAAATGTTAGCACTGATGATAATTTGGATTATTTCGTGTTATTTTTTAAAATAAAAAATTTACTATGCGGAAATAGTAAAAACCCATTTTTTATATTTCTGTGTATAGAGAGCATAAACTTTTGGTTGCAGAAAAATGAAGGATTACAATATATTTTTGAATGTGTAAAGGATTATTTTCCAACGAATAAACAAAATGAAAAATCTTTTTCTTACAAATCGGAGAGTAATAATTGTACAGAAGAATGCGTAAAAAATGATAATTTGTTGAGTAAAAAAAATTGTGGAAACAAAAAATTTTGTGAAAATGATGAAGTTATGAACGAACAAAAAAACAATTTTGTTTCTAGGAATACATTTTCTAAAATAAATGCCTTTGAAAATAATTTATTTGAAGGAGGTAATGACGAAAATATCATTAGGAAAAAAGGTTGTACCATTGACGAATTACGTAATAATGAGTTTCACAATCATCATTGTGATCACCATTTCTTTGACGAAGGGGGAAATATAAAAGATGGAAGAATAAATTTTTTTTTACTAAAAAATGGAGGTAAGAATGCTAAACCTGAGAGAGAACTATATAATTGTGAAAATGTTTCTCTTACGGATTTAAGTGAAATTGTTAACAGTGAAGAAAGTGTGAATATAAATAATTTAAAAATATATTTCAACTATTTCAGTGATGAAAAGAAAATAGAATTTTTAAAAGAATTATACGCAATTATAATTAAGAGTATTTTACAATTAATAAAGAAATATTCACTGTATAACATTAAAATAATATGGAAAAGTTGCATAGGTGTTTATGAGCTTTTACTTACTAGCAAGAAAAATACATTTATAAAAAAGGATGTCTATAACAATTTAACATATATTATTTTTTATCAGGAAAAAAAAAAGAAATATTTATGTTTGTCATTGTTATTAAAATATTCTAAGGAATTTATGTGTCATAAAAACGTGTTAGAATATTTATTTTACTGCTTTTTTCAGAAGGATGATTTTTTTTTGTTTAGTTTATATGAGTTGATAAAGCAGTGCATTAAACATATTTTTACACATGTAGAAGATAAATATTTATTATATTGTATATTTGTAAAAAACATTTTAATAACAGATAGCTTTTGTATGAAAACATTTTACATAAAGAAGTTTATTGAGTTGTTTTATAAAAGTGATAATAATTATTTGTATTTTATTATAAATAAGGAATATTATCGTTTAAAAACATATTTTGATAAACATAAAGAGAAACAAATAATAAAAAATAGACCAGCATATTGCACCAGACACAGTGATATTAATGTGGATAATTTCATATGCGTAAATAACATGATGAAAGGTAGAAAGGAACTGATAAATGAACAATACTTCCAATATTTGAGGAATCAGTTGTTAGAGATAAACAAATCAGAAGAGATATGGTATAACCACATAACATATAAAAAAGAGGAAAATATTTTTTTTAATTATAAAATTGTAAAAATGGAAATAGAAAAATATGGTGGTAGATATACATGTGAACTAGAAGAAATGAAAGTAGAAAAATATTATTTATATAATTTTCATTGTATAGAAAAAATTATTTATTTGGAATTATACACATTATGCACATTGAGAAAATATGAACACATCGAGATAGTAAATTATAAAAATGATTATTTTTATCAGTTATGTGGTGATTTTTTATTAAATGTGAAAACGTTAAAAAATTTTCTTTATTTTTCAAATGACGAAGTAATATTATCTATTTTGTCTTTTATATGTGAAAACAAATATTTAAACATATGTGACTTATATCTATTTTTAACTTTTTTAACTACATCCATAACCAATATTACAAGAACAAATAGAGATTCTTATAAAAAATATATTTTGTTATTTTTTGAAAAATTTTTTGTTTTTTATCAAAGAATGATCGAATTGGATAGAAGAAATAACAAGAAGGAGAAGCAGGGAGGAAGAAAAAAAAATTTAGATCAAAAGGATGGGAAAAACGATCACAAAATGAATGAAAACAACCGTGTTAGAAATTGTGAAAGGACAGAAAACACCGGAGAACATGAAAAAATATATTATGAAGAGGGAAATAAACCATATTACACATACGATCATACCGATATATTAGATTTAAGAAAAGCCATACGTTTCTTATATGGTAGTAGTACAAAGGTCCTTAATGCAGATATTAGTAGTTACTTTTTAAAAAGTGTATATTCTACTTGTATACTTTATTCATCAAATGGAAATTACGTCAATGTTAATAAAGGGATTTTTTTGTATAATTACTATCTAATGAATATAATTTTTATTTTATTTAAAAGCACAAATAAAGATATGAGCATAGAGGTATCTGTTTATTGTTCTGATATATTAAATACAATAGTAGATTATTTTGCATATTTTGACAATATTAATTTTTTTTTTTTTCTATTTAATGTTAAAACAACTTGGAAGGAATTCTATTTAATATCAAAAGAAATTTTTTTTAAAACAGCAAGTATAATTCTGTTAAAAAAACAAAATCTTGAATGTTTAAATAAGTCATTTATTCCATTAATGAAATCTCATAGACAAGTTGATCATTCCTTTTCTGCCTTCTTGTTAAAATTGTGTTATATATCAATAAACTGTAACAGTAATATCACAGAAAAGAATAAAATGAATTTATTAAACAATACGAATACTAACGGAAGCAGTAGTAATAATATGACATTTATAAATGTGCATAGTTTGAAATTATTTGTGAAGGAAGATGTACTTTCTTGTAACTTTTTTAATCATCTAAATAAATTTAGCGATATTGGGAATAATATAAGGGGAAACAACACATATTTAACGAATTACATAAATTATTTACTTAGTGATAATTGCAAATATAATATGTCTAGAAATATTTATTTGTATATATTAGAAAATTTTATTAATAAAATAAAAAAGGAAAGCATTGTGAAATTGACGAGGCATAAGGATATAGAAAATAGTGAAATGTACAAACTAGCGTATTACATAAATGAATTTGTGTCATACTTAAAGGATAACATCAATTTCAATAAGGAGATAGAGAATGTTGAATTGTTTAGATCCTTTTGTGAAATAAGTTTATGCAAATGTAGCACATATTTAAATTTTGATAAATATAAGCTAGTCCACATTTTAATTAATAACGTTTCAGCATCATACAGCTATTTACTATTGTTAAAAGTGCATATATGCACAATTTTGTACTATTTATTCAACTACTTAAACATCTTATTTCTAAGCAGTTCGAATAACTTCTTTTATGACTGCAGAGGGCACTTAATATTTGAAAAAGAGAATGAAAAGGAAGCAACCTCCATAATTATATGGTTATCTATTAAGTACATATGCACATTAATTACATCAATAGTTGATTTTTCTTTTAAATTTAATATTAAATACTGTGTAAATTGTTACAAATGGTCACCTGATAAAGAATCTATATTAATAGATAAAATTTCAACAAGAAAATACGAAGGCGAAAAGAATATAGAAGCAGAAAATGTAACTCTTATATGTGAAAATAAAAATATATCTATATGTTTTTTTAACAAGACAGAAATTCATTTTATAATTCAAAATCTTCTATGTTTATTATTATATTCAAAGCATGTTGCGTGTCAGCAATATTTAGCCGATTGTTTACTCGATGTTTGCAAAATTATAGTAATAAAAACTAATGAAGATATGCAAACAATTCCTTTGTTTTATATATATATAATTTTGCATATTTTTAAAAGTGAAAAAAATACTATAAAATGTATTGGGGAAAATGTAAATATAAACGAAGCAAATATGCAACAGAAGGAAGTTTCTACGAATGATATCACAAGTAACAAATCACAACAGAACATTATAAATGATAGTTATAGTATCATTAGTGAAAACAATAATAGTAATAATTTTAAAATTTTGAATAGAATTATTGTCAGTCTAAATAAAAAACTAACTTCGAAAGATGAGAACAACGTTGATATAAGTGAATTTTTATCTATAAATTTTAGTAATTCGTATTTTAATACGGAAAATAATGAAGGAGGGGAAAATATGAATATAAATGTAAGTAAAAATAAAAATACAAATGTAAGTAAAAATAAAAATACAAATGTAAGTAAAAATAAAAATACAAATGTAAGTAAAAATAAAAATATAAATCGTAACTATAGAATAGTAGACGAAAAAGGAAACGTAATTAATGGAGACAGTTGCTCGAAATATTTTCATGATCAAAGGAAGTTTGAAATAAATGAAAAATTAAATAAGCTCATCTTAGATAATAAAAAAATTAATAGAAATTTTTTAAGAAAGTCGAGCAACATGTGTTTAGCTTTAAGTTCTTTAGCCAAGTCGTATAGAATTAAAGAACAATATATCATATATAACTTTATAATTAGAATTACCCTAAATTACTTGTATAATGGTAATAACAAATATAAAAAAGTGATTTGCTTAAATATTATAAAACATATATATACCATTATAGATAATAAAACATTATATGAATATATTAATGATATATACAAAATATCATTAATTTATTATAAAAGTAAATTTTTTTGTCTAAAAAGTTCTAGTACGTCGTTATATAACATTTTGACAAAACGATTGTTAGCTAAATTGAATTATTCATATCACGTATCATCAAATATGTACTATTTCTGTACAGGAAGTAAAAGTAGAATATTTAAAAATATAAATTTAACATTTTTTGATTTACTAAATTCGGTTAATTTATTAAATATATTTCTAAATGTGTTTATGAAGAAGTGTACATCTTTAAATAATGAATTTTGTAGTAAATACAAATTTGAATCCTTTTTTGATTACTCCCATTTTTATGCTGAATTTATACCAATATTAATATTTTTGTCAAATATTATAATTTTTAACAATGACGATTATTTCTTACTCTACAGTAATAAGGGAGATTTGTCGACTACTTGTAATATGTACAAAATTTTAGAAAAACGAACAAATTATATCGTAAATAATTGTTGGAAGGCGGAAATAGAAACAAATAATGAAGAGGGGTACAATAAAAAGGAGATTAGTTCCGATAACGCTACAGCGAGTTATAAAACAAATTATAACTTTGTTGACAATATAAGTAATGTAAGTATATATTTCATATTTTTAAAATATTTCAAAAAATTACTAACATTTGGTAACTATTTTGTTCAAGTTCTTATTTGCAGAATAATCACCAACGTTTACTTACACATCTACCTAAAGTTGAAGAAGGAAAATTTGATTTTTAATTTTTTGAATAAAGTTGTAATAAATGCAGTTAGAAAAAAAAAGAAAAATTGCTATTTGCTTTTATTTATTGAATTCGTTAGGAGAAAGGAAACAACCATTTTAATAGATGAAAATAAAAGAAAATTCAGAAAAATGTTTTTTCAATTTTTATCTATATTTATAAAAAGTAATGCATATTCAGTAATGTTATTAATTCTACAAATTTTAAACATTCTGTATAGTAAAATTCCAATTACAATAAACAAAAATGTGGTAGTTCTGTTATTTAATAAAATAAGTTTATATGATAATGACATGTATATACCTGTATTAATCAATGAGTTTCTGATGAAAATTACCAAAACTGTTAATAATTTTGTATCTATATTAGACATATATTTGTCTATTAATAATGAAAATTATATAGAATCGTTATTGTATAATTGGTTATTAAATATAAAAAAAAGAGATAAAAAGGAATTTCAAATAAAGGAAAACGAATTAAATAAATTTTCAGATTATAATTCTTTTAAGTTTTTTACCAACTATAATAAAAAGGAATCCATATTTATTACCAAAAAGGGAATATGTAATCGAGTAATGAAACATGTATATAATGAAGATAGGAATCAGGATGATTCCGGTGATATTGGGCAATCAGTGGATGAATATACATATATATATCTTTATTTATTACTGTTTGAAATTATTTATATGTACGATGATAATATAAACATAAAGAAATACTGCTTTAGCATTATATTAACGGTTATAAAATATATATCTTTAGAAAATTTGTTTTTATTTGAAACGATGAAACAATATTATTTAAAGAATGTAGGGAAGAATTACCTAGACAAGTATATTATTTCATATAGTTATCTTATGTGCGTAAAATTTTTTACTAGTGTTAAAAAAGAGGATAGAGAAAAAGGAGTAATTACTAGATGTTTACCTAGAGGCATTTTCTTTAAAAATATATTTGATTATATTGAACAAGAAAGAAAAAATAGGTTATCATTACTGTTAACTTCTGGTAGTAACTTGAATACATATATTTATAATTTTGTGTATTTTTATTTTCTTATATTTATGAATTTTTTTTCATTGTTATATAATAAAAATTCAGTTACATATACGAAATATTTTATAAAAGCCTTTCTAAATTACGGTGTTGTAGAATATAATTACGACGAGTTAGAAAAGGAAGAAAAAGAAATGAGTAAAATGAGTAGCCATGTAGAAAATAACCATAGAAAATATAAAGAATCTCTAAGCAAAAAGGAAATTTTCGTAAAATATTATTCGGCAAAAAATGGCTTGTTAAATATGAAAATGGAGGACATAGAAAAAATAGAAAATAAGAGAGAACGTTTTGATATGACATATTTTGCGAATAATAATAATTGTACTTCTAGATACAACTATCAGATGGTTACTAATAATTATATGTGTAATGAAGATAAAGAAGAATGCAACAATATTAGCATTGATTCGTGTACAAAAATTTATATAACTAATGTGCATAAAAAATATTCAAAGTGGTATAAAAATGATTTAAACAAATATATACAAAAAATAGTATATAATAAAATAATAAAACAAAACATCACTGTCGATATTATTTATATAAAAAATCCACTAAAACATGTTAGAAAGTACAATTTATTTACCAGTTTTTTTATAGTATTATATAGCTGCATAATATTCATGTTAAATGATGAAAATGAGTTAATAAGATATAAAACGAAAATTGTAGTATTAGATTTTATGAATAAGAATTTGGTAAATATTTCAAAATATATGAAGGATATGATGTGCTGTGAATTTTTTATCTATTATATTTCAAAATTTTATAGTAACATATCCTTATACATTTTAACTTTTTGCATATATCAAACAAAAGGCTGTATTAAGAATAGTTTCTATTACAATCCCATAAAATTATTTGACCAAGAAAAATACAATTTGTATATTAACAATATACTGCTAAATCATTTATTTTTGTTTTATTATTTATATAACATAATTATGAGCACACAAAAAGGTGCCTGTTGCATGAAATACCTACATGATGTTAGCAATATGCAGTTCAATAGCAGTCCGATTGGGCATCATAGGGGGAGAGGTTCTGATAATAGAATAGTTCACGGACATTTTGAGGAAGTTGATAACAGTATTGGAAACATTGATGTTATTAGAGGAAGTAATAGAAATAGAAGTAGTAATGGTATTAGCGGAAGTAATATAAATAGAAGCAGTAACAATAACAACTGTAGTAGTAATAGCAGTGGAATTAATGAAGCAAAATTCCATGCGAAAAACAAGCAGTGCAAAACTGATGTTATTGATTTTTACGTATTCATTGATACGCTAAGCTTCGAAAAAAAGGAGAAAACTGTGAACGATTTAGTATTTGACAGTATAATTGCAAATATATCAAAGTATGAAATAAATTTGTCTAATCATGATATATATTTATTAAACTATAGACGTACATGGAAAAAGATAATTAGCAATTTAAGAAATAAAATGTACAATTCTAAAGACTATAATTCTGTAAACAGTGATGAACAACAGTATATAACAGTTTTTTTATCAGCATTAAGAATGCATACCATATCAGACATTAAGAGAAGTTTAAATGATTACTTACTTTTATTACATTCTGAGAAAAAACTGGATTTGTTTGATTCTAATATCCTTATTTGCTTAAGTAATTTATTTAATAAAATAATTATCCTCCTAATCAATTTGTATATTTTTTTTCAAAAAAATATAGTTCTCTATTACAACAGTTATTTCTATGATGAAATAAATATTATTAAAACTAAAACAACATTCATTTATAATACGTTTAAATTAACAAGATATGAAATCAACCCGTTTTTATTGAAAACTATGGAACTTCTGTTAAGTATACTGAATAGTACATACTTGAAAAATAATAACTTTTTTTCAGACATTTACACATTATTATATTCTTTGAAAATTTCGATTTAAGAAGAAAAACAAAACAAACCAGTTATTTAACATTGCTATGTAATCCTTTTCTTTTGTGTTTTTTCTTATTTTTGCTTGATATATGTATGTATGCTTGTATGCATGTATATATATATATATAACTTTTTTATATACTTTAAAAAATGCTTTATATAATATAATAATTACAAAAAAAAAAAAAAGAAAAAAAGAAATTACGTAGTAACGTAAAAATGCAAGATGACGTAGAAAAGTATAAAATAAGCACGTTTAAGAATCATGCACATATTATAAACTTAGAAATTTATCAGGAAAACATTCCTTAACGTCTTTATTATGTTTATTTTGGGCATGCTCGGCTAGCTGTGCAATACTCTGCGTCTGCATAAATACAGTATAACACACCTTAAGGAAAAAGTAAAATATAAATAAATATAAAGCAAAATTGTTTGAAGAAATTGAAATGTATTCATACTGTTTAATATCATGTATGCATAAATATGATCACTTGAAAAAAAAAAAAAAAATTTATCATGTGAAATGTACATAAAAGTTTAATTTCTAACTGGTTTTGCTATACACAAAAATGCATACACTGCTCAACTTTTATGTATTTTTTTCTTTGTTTACTTTGCAAATAACGTTCAGTGCTTCTTTATTCGCTTTTAGTTGAGATTTCCCCGCTTTTACTTCAACGTTTTTCCTCTCCCTTGCTTGGTTTCTTTTCTATTTGAATTTGTACATAAAAAAAAAGAAATCATTAGTACTAGTTTAACAAATTTTTTATATTACTGTTATTTTAGTTCTCTTTTTAAAACCTACACATGCATTGCTTCCTTTACCCATTTTATTATTTTTAACAAGCGCTTCCTTTGGTGTAAGGCAAGAAAATCAGATGTTTAAATAGCAATATTTAAAACAGTTAAGGAAAAAAAGAAAAAATATATATATATATAATATATATAATATATATAATATATATAATATATATAATATATATATAATATATATATATATTTATATATATAACTACTGGAAAAATATTTTATATTCTTTTATTATGTGTAAATAAAAAATTTTAAAAATTTTTATATGAGCCAAAAATATTTCACATAAAGGGTGTGCTATTATTTTTCATACTTAAAAATATCATGTAAACATTAGTTATCTATGAATAAATATATATGCACATCATATGTTTGTATTATCCATTTACAGAATATATTTTATATATACATTATATATTCATATAAACATCATATATTCATATAACATTATATATTTATATGTATATTATGTATTTATAAATACAGTATGTATTCTTCTGTACATTATATATTTTTAAATAAATTCTATATTAATTTATACATTATATATTTACAATACATTATATATTTATTTATAAACGCTTAAGTAATGAATAAAGAGGAATTAACATCAAAAAAAGAAATATTGGGGAATATTTTTAAAATAGAAAAAAAACTCTATGTAAAAACATAGTTAAAGTTAAAAGTAATACTCCTAACAATTAGATTATCGAATAAAATTATACAAAAAAAAAAATAAAATAAATAAAATAACAATAGAACGAGGAAAAAGAAAAAAAACGAAATGTAAAATATATATTACATAAAAGCAGTTATTCTTATAAATAAAATAAAATAAAAAAACGATATTTTAAAATAAAGTACTAAAGAGGTTACTTATTTGTATTAAAATAATTTTGCAGTATCAACAACCATTTTATTAAGTGTGCCATTACAACGATATGAATACGAATTATAATTTTTATTTTTGAATTTTTACATCTTTAAGCTTAAATACTTTTTATATTTTTGAGATTGAACTCTTTTTACGTATTTTAGCTTATACCCTTTTTAAATTTTTGAGTTATCTTCTTTTCATATTTTTGAACCTAATCTGTTTTAATGCCTTTTAACTTCAAATTCTTTTTGTGTTATTTAGACGATTTTAGATGTAAAATTTTATTTCCTTAAGCTTAAATGATATGTTTATATATATATATAAGTAAAATGTTAGATATATTTTTTTTTTTTTCGCTTGAATAGAGAACGAATCTAAAATTAAATATAAATATCATTGTAAAAACGTGAAAAATAAATTACCAACTTTGCTGTATTTGACTTGAGTTTTCCTTCTAAGAAAATATTCTTAATATCCAATACGTTTTACCCAAAATGAAAAATATTTTTTTATAATTGTTTTCCGGATCAAATGTATTATTGGTACGCAATATGCTTAAACTTTATTATTTTACTGTTAATGGGTGACCACTGTTTTAAAATAAAATTTAAACAATTTTTTATGACATACTTAAGTTTAGCTATTTTCTTTTAATTTTGATGTTTTTTTAAAAGAATATTTACTAAAACATTTAACACACGAAAAGGCAAAGGAAAAAAAAAGAATATAAAATCTATTACAGTTATGTCTGAAAGGTCAAAATATCGTTATGATTACATTTTTCTGAAAAAACTTGAAGAATAAATTTCTTCAACGCTCGTATCTTAGATGTTACATAACAAATCCTTTAATTTTGTAGTTCACACGTATTATTATTTGTATTTGAAATCTAAAAGAGTGATACATAAAATATAAGACTTTTAGGGCATATACCCATATATTCATATAGTTTTATGCGCACTTTAATAACCGTGTTGAGTATATAATTAATTTTTTTTTTATATATAAGTATGTACGCTTGAATCTTTCTCTCCCTATCTATTTCTCTATACATGTATATATATATATATATATATATATATACTAAAGTGATTACTCCTGTCTTGTTTTTTTTGAAAATGAAAACAATATATATAAAAAAGGTAAGTGGTACACCCAAAGCTTTGGAACCTTTTAAATTTTCAATTTTTTAATTTTAAAATGTATAATTGACTGTTTTTTCTTTTTTCAATGAGCCCAATCTAACCAAAAATACGAATATTGCTATATCATATAATTAACTAATAGAGAGCATTTGATAATTTAGGGCACATTTTTTTAATTAAAATTTGTTACATTTCACGAGGAATCAAAGTAATAATTGAATTTAAAAAAAAAGAAAAAAAAAAAAGAAAAAAGACGTATTCATTTATAAAAGGAATATATTCAAAAATACTTCCAAAAAGAGAAAGAATACGTAATCGAAGGTGCAATTTTGTGCACAATAAAAATATATACGTATAGACCCATTAAATTTTGATATATATATATGTATTTTCGTATGCACAGAATATTGGATAGATATATC
Source organism: Plasmodium malariae (assembly GCF_900090045.1). Lineage (NCBI taxonomy): Eukaryota > Apicomplexa > Aconoidasida > Haemosporida > Plasmodiidae > Plasmodium > Plasmodium malariae. Next base: position 1,318,056 of record NC_041788.1, on the reverse strand, counting down.
CTTCTTCATTATTTCTCCTTTATTTCTTTTTATCTGATAATGTCCTAAAATTATATGTATACATAATATACAATGAAATAAATTTAGTTTTTTTTTGTAAATAAACGAAATATTCACTGAATATACCGCAGTAAAAAAAAAAAATAATAATAATAAAAATGAACTATTCGAATATTTAAAGATAAAATGTTGGTTAAGGAAATGCTGCACATAGTACCGTAACGATACGTGTGCTGCAAAAAATTTGCTCAGTTTTCGTTTACCTTTATGTGCATATATATATATATATATATGGAAAGATAGACGGATTAACACGTTGATAGACAATTATCTCTGCATTTCTTCGTAAATAGAATACTAAGGATGATACTTATTTAGGAGTAGAAATACAACTTGTGTGATTATATAATAATATAGTTTCGTTTTAATTTTGTGCCTTTACACATAATGAAATTTACTTCTTTTATAAAGAGACTTTTCATTTTTAATGCTGTTATCTTTATTTTAAACAAATATATAAAAAAAAAAAACTGTGATTTTTCTTTCTTTATACATTCTTTAAAAATTAAAAGTATTAAAAATACAAATATTAATAATGAGGAGGGGAAAACAAGTGAGACAAGTAGAAGGAATACATCTGGGCACGATGAAACAACCTTTTTTTCTGTAGACCATGAGGATCATAATGTCGCAGGTAGTGATGAAGAGAGTAGTTATATTTATAGTAGTGATATTGATAGTAGTGATATTGAGAGAAGTGATATTGATAGTAGTGATATTGATAGTAGTGATATTGATAGTAGTGATGTTGATAGTAGTGATGTTGATAGTCGTAATGATGATAGTGCTGATAATGATAATGCTTATGATAATAGTGCATATGATAATAGTAGTACTAGTTATAATGAAAAAATAACGAAAACGAGTTATTTAAAAAGAACTAACACTAACCCATTTTCAGACGAAAGGAAAAACTTGAAGGGAAAAATCGGAATTAAAGAACCTTCTAAAGAGGAAAAAAAACATAATGAAAAAATTAAAAAAAAAAAAAAAATACCTATTATATATACATCCATTGAGGATATAAAAAGGTTTTCCTATATTAAAGGAAAATTAAAATTAGTGTATGTTAAATCGTTTTATAATGATAATCAGAAAGAGTTATATGAAGCAAAATTTCAATTTTATAATAACAAGATAATTTATGTAGCAACTTTTGCTGTTATAAGGAATTCTCTAAAAGACAATATTAATCAAACAGAAAAATGGTTCAATGCACACATGAAAGTGCTACAAAAAAATAATTATAACATTACAGTAAGATGTGATGAAGGAGTAGAAAAATATTATGGGACTATTTCTTTTAACACAGATGAATTACAACAATTTAAAATATTAAGGAAATCATTGAAGAACAAATTAAACCTAACATATGACAACTTTTTTAATAATTTAAAATCATTTTATAGTTCTAAAAAGAAATATTTAGAATATATAAATTTTAAATTTATTAATCCATATGTTAGCAATACTTTCAATATAAAAAAGAATTATTCTGAAATATCTAAACAGAAGGCAAGTGATGAATTCCTTAAGAATTTAATTTCCTTTGATAAAATAAAGTATGTGTCCCAAAGAATGGAAAGAGGTTATAGTGTTCTATGTGACCTGGAAAAAAATTGTTAGTACAGCTACAAAAATAAAAAATAAAAATAATAAATAATAAAATAGAACAGAATAAAATAACAAATATGTAATACATACTACAAAAAATAAAAATGCATGAAATATGTTATCTCATATTTTATCCTAATTTCTTAAGTACACAATAATTATTCTAATTTTTTTTTCCTCCTTTTTTTGATTTTTATAAAAACTGTGTATTATACTTAAAATACTAAAATATACAAGGTATTTTGCTTATGCTTCTATCTATAATGCATTTTAAAGTACAATTAAATATCGTTGGACATTTGTTGAAAGTGTTGAAAGTTATTAATAAATAAAATTGTTAGTTTTACAAAACTATTATTAGCATATTAAAAAAAAAAAGAAAAAATTACTTGCACACCTTCAGAGTATTTACCTCTATTAAGTTCTTTTAAATGTTTTGTGAAACCTTCTATAAAAGCGGAATAAACATATGTTCTTACGTCTGCATGTGTATGTCTACATGTGTTTTCCCATACTTTTATTTATGTCAAATTCGTTTTTCTTTTTTTTTCTCCATTCCTTTGTAGTCAAAAAGGTCGAAGATCGATTCATTATGTATAATTTATTAAGGGATAATATAATTGAATCAGAAGAAAGTCAAGAGGTTATAATATTTGAAACAGAAGATAAAGATATCTTCACTTATGATTCCATATATTCTAGAGATATTCAAATTATGAGTAACAATTTTGAGATGGAGATTTTAATGAATGAGAATGGTATTGTAAATGAGAATGATATATATTTCTATCTAAATAAATATAATCCGGTGCATTTAGAATTGCAGAATAAGGGTATAATTAAATATGCTTTTATTTATACATGGTTATCAAAATATTTCACTAATAGTAACAAATATAAAAATTTTTATCCTCATTTTTATCTAGCAAAATATCGAAATAACTCAGAAGTGGGCATACATAATATCAATTTTTATTCTCCTCAACATTACAGCTTCATAGAGAAAAATGACAAAAGGTACAACAATTCCACAAATGAAAACAAAAATAGCACATGGAGCAAATTTTATAATGTACATGAGAAGCAGTCAAAATTAAAAGAAAAAAATAAATCCAAATATAATAAAGCAAGTGATCACTATTTTGGATCTCACATATCAAATGAAACATTGTGTAAATACAATATGGCATGTAGGAAAATAAAAGACGAGGGAAATGTTATATACACAAAAAACAGTAGTGCATTGTCTTTTGTCGAATTAAAAGCAAAATCAAAATCAGATGATAAAAACATGGGAGAAAGCTATAGAAAAGTAGCTCCAGGATCCGCTAATAGTGAACAACAAGGAGGAGGAGGTAGCAACAGTAATGCTAATGTAAATGATACTAATAAAAATTCAGATATTACTGAAAGCGGTGTTAATGATAGCAATAACGATAGAATTAACAACAGCAATGTTAATACTAGTAGCAATAGCACTGTAAATACCATTCGTGAGGAGAGGGATAAAAATGAGCATATAATTAACGAAACAAGGAAGACTGATATCTTCAAAGACAAGTATGATATAAATATTGATCTTACTAAAGAGAGTAAAGAGAGGGATATTAAACGTCATAATTCTCCAGTTAATAATACTAAAGTTCAGAGTACTTCAAATATTAAGGGAATCCAAAAAAATGAAAATAAAGACAAAGATAACACTGAGAATGAGACCAATAACTCGAATTCTAATTCTTCCTATATATCTGGTGTTTTAGGATATATGAAAAAAGTAAAAGATATATTTTCTAATGACACTAAAAGTATACCTTTAAGTACTAGTGCAATGATAACAGCTGATAGCGTTGCTAATGTTATGGCTAATGTACTAGCTAGTAGTAAACTACTTCAAGATAGAAATACTGAAAAAAACTCTACTTTTGATAAAGATTCATCAAATAAAAAAAATGTATCTGATAAGGAGTTAACAAATAAGGGAAAATTAAGTGTCAAAGAAAAGTCATTATCCAATGAAAATCCTTCATTGGCTGAGAAAATCTCACAAGAACAAGTAAAATTAGAACAAGAGAAAAAGGAAAATGAGCAAACAATAACAGATCAAATAGCGCCATCTATTCAAAAAATATATGATGAAAAAGCCTCATCGGAAAAAATATCAGCAACAGACAAGGAATTAGAAAATGAACAGAATGATGTATTTGAAGAAAAAGAAAGAATTGATAAGCCTTATTCCACTGATATAGAATACCCATTAGATCAAATAAAAAAAGAATCTGAAGAAGAGAGTAATACTAATGAACAACTCCTATCAGAAGAAAATGTTAAATCCGATGAACAGTCTCAAACACATGAATATTTCAATGATGACGATATAATTTCACTTGAAAAGAAACTCTTCCCTGATAAATCGTTTGAATATGAGGATGAATCTTTGAATGATCAAAAATCTGAGCCATATGGAACTAATAATTATAATGAAAATTCTTTACATCAACAAGTGCATAATTATGGTCAAGATTATCCACAAGACGTAACTTCTCTATTAAAAGGTAGTAAACAATCTGCACGTAAATTTTTTGGGCTGTCCAATTATAATATTAATAAATATATGAACCAACATAATATTAATGAAAATTTAAATGATAAATTTTTTGAGAAACAAGATGATTTAACTATCTATCAAAATATATTAGATAAGCATCCTAATAGAATGATTGTTGGTCTACTTGAAAAAGAAGCAGAAGATATGTTCATATTAAATTGGTTATATGGAAATGACATCTTATGTGTTATTAGATCTAGCGATTACAATGAATTGTTTTATAATATGATAAATAGAGATTACTTAAAAATTCTAAATGTCTTTAAATTAAGAAATGATAACCAAATGTCTGTTATTTCTAAAGACTCCAAAGGGATATTAATTAATGCTAATTTTCATCCTCATTATTCAGCATTAAAATTTTTTTTCAATGACAAATATAACAACAACGTTTTTGAGGAAGAATTAAAGTCATATTTGCTTTTAGTACATTATTTACTAAATTCTAACATTAGTCCTTGTAAGAATTACAAAAACGTTAAGTACTTTTACAATGAAGATACTTTTAACATATCTAATTTACATTTTATTAATAATAAATTATTCTTACTAGTTTCTGAATGTGCCTTAGAAATTCTTCACTGGAATATACCTACTGGAATAATAAGAAAAAATGAAAATTATACAAATACATCTATATTTAGTAGAGTAATAAAATATGTAAGTAAAAATATACATCATTTTGGATTTAAATTAAGAATATTAAATGAAGAGGATGCAGTTCACTTTGTCATGAATAACCGTGATATAATGGATAATGATTACGATGTAAAATATGATTTTTTTTTAAAAGTAGCTTCTAAGTTATACTATTTACAATCATTAGGTCTAATTCATAGAAATATTAAGGCAGATAATTATTTTGTTCAAAAAAAGCAAGCACACAGTAAATATATCGATATCTTATTAGGAGATTTTAATTATATTATAGAAGAAAGCAGTTATGGAACATTCAGAGGAAGTTCAATATATTCATCCCCTGAAAAATTAGATTCATATTTTAACAGGACCATATATAATTTAAAAAGTGATGTTTTTTCTCTAGGTTTAAGTTTATCTACTATTTTTTTAAAACGAAATTTTTTTTTTAAAAATATAGAAAGGAAATTAAAATTCCCCGTGGGGAAATACACAGTAAGCATTCTTAAGAGAAACCCTATGGTGTTATTATGGATAAAAGCTGTGAATCCTTTCATAAAAAAAAGGTTTAATATATTTAAATATAGATCTTATTTGAAAGTCAGTGTGCATGAGTTAGAGAAAAGACTTTCTAAAAAGTATATATACGAATGGTTTGAAGGGAAATGTGAATCTATTGGGTACAAAGAGGAAAGTTATCTGCAATCGCTTTTTATGAAAACGCATGATCGAACGATGAATAGATGGAGTAGTGATATTATAAGCAGTAAAGGAGAAGATCAGAATAATTTTGATACGTGTTTTTTTAAATATACAATGAATGCGAGTGCAGAAAAAACAAGTTTTAGTAATTCATCAGAGGGGTCTCATAATTTTTACGATAATTTGAAAAAAGACGATGACAAAGGTAAAACGATGTCTAAGTTCCTTTATCAATTTCCTACGTATGAAAGAAAAATAAACACCATTTCAGTTAAGCATGAAAGCACAGATGAAGATTTTTACCGTAGAACAAAGGATACTACTGCAGAGAGTGTTGACAAAAGTGATAAATTAGATAAAACTGAAAATGAATATGATTTTACAAATGCTTCTAACATTAATTTGAAAAATTATTCCAGAAGAAAGAAAAAAAAAAAGATTCCAAAGGCATATATATCTGAAGAATCAAATGTTAATAAAATACCATATGGTGATAAATTAGAAAATACGATAGATTATTCAAGTTTAGATGAATATAATATGAAGAAATATATGTATGCTTGTTATACGTTTAAAAACGGAATCGTAGGAACAATCATGAAAATATTCTCCATTGAATTTGAAGCATACAGACCAGAGATATTTGATATATATTTACTACTTAAAAAAGAGCTGACCTATTTAGAAGATAAGGATGATAATATTAAAAATACATTATCTATTTTACGAAATATTTCAGAACCTGATATAAATACCATATTGAGAGAAAGATTATTTGATAGATATTATAACATTAAAAAAAATATCATTTTAAAGGCTTTGTTATTCTATGGTTATTTCAGTATATATGAACATTTATCGTATGAATTTAAATTATATGAATTGGAGAATTTTCCCTTAAAAGAAATGAATAATGACACGTTTGAAACTATTATAAATAGATGTATGGAGAGAGTGAATTTCAGTGAATTCAGTAATTTGCTATTAGTTCAACATATTTATAATAATTATCAGAAAGAAAAAATATATTCTAATATATATATTAATTTATATACTGTAGAGGATTCTATTTATAATATAGACACGGATAAAATAACTAGTTTCATAAGTAACAATAATAAAAATAGATTTATCGATATTGATTTCAAAGGTAAATATAATTTTTTATTATATATGAGAAAGGAAGCTATGGAAAGTAGAGCGTATCATACTAATCTAAATGAATTAAAAACACCCCCCTTAAATGTGGACTATAGATCAATACGCTTAGCGACTAACGAATATAATATTCCTTTTATAAATTCCTTTATTATAAGAATAGATAACTTTGCAATAAAAGATATAGATATAAATTTGGCTGTATTGCTTAATAATATATTTTGGAGTCTTAAAGGTAAGTGTAAATGTATTAATTATACGCATATACAAGAAGAATTTGAAAAAAATGACTTATTATCAGAAGACAAAATTAGGATTACCCAGATAGACTTACATAAGCCAATAGGTACTGTTCTTAAAGAATTAATTAACGAAGAATCCGAGTTATCAGTTAATGAAAATAAACAATTTAATGTTCTTTCATTTAAACCTATGAATATTCAGTTAGATATTGTTCTCAGAAATAGTTTACATTTAATTGATAGAAAAACAGTCATAAGTTGTGCAAGAAAATTAAATAAGAAAGCAGAGATTTATATTCCTAGCATTTCATCTATTAGGAAAAACGAAACAGTGAAAATAAAAATAGATTTAGGTTCATCTAAGTTTTTTTATCTATCCTTTAATATATCATTGTTAAGATCACAAGAAATTTTAGTGAAAGATATAGTTTATTTTTTATATAGAAATTATAAATCCGAACTTGATAGAACAATCGCATATTCCAGTATACGTAGAAATAAAAATCGGTCCAAATTTAACTGCCTATTGATGAATGAATATAATACATTTTTTTATAACAATCTCACGGGTAATCTTATAAAAGAAACATCCTTTAATAAAGTTATTTCATTATTATACAATATAGAACTAATGGAGCCTAACTATGTTATTAAAGCATCTATGAATTATTACAACAATAGGGGAAGGGACAATGGGTTACTACGCCTCGTTACAATTCATAATGTTATTTATGAAAAAAGAGGAGTTGATTCTAATGAAGCTGAATATTTCTTAGAACTATCGAATGGTGTTTATTCTGAGGAGTCTAATCAAAATATCGATAGCGATAAATTAAAACTTTCTAAGCAAGATTGCTTAAGAGTTCGGAAAGAAAAAAATATGATAAGAGTAAATGATGAGGAATCTAGTTACCATTATGGGACAGTTGAATGCTTACATTTTTTAAATAAAAAGGTTATACCTTTTTTTAATGATTATAATACAACAAATGTTTTTGATCAGATAGTTATTCCGTCCTCATTTATATTTATAAATAAAGATAAAAAGGGAAAAAATGGAAACTTTATACATAGTACTAAAACAGTAAATTTCAATATTGTTTCTAATATAATGAATTTACAAAAATATCAAAAAGAAATGTATACTTCTTCGGATTTTTTATATTCAATTTTGCAATGGTTTTTGTTGGATAAACCGTACGATAAAAATGATAGATGTAATTTTATAACTCATAAAAGCAATACTTCAATTTATGACATGGTATTAAGTATCACAACAGCAAAAGAAACTAAACATATATTATATAAAAATAATGAGGATGTAATAAAATTTCTCTTTTATATTATCTTAAAGGACCATGATATTAATCAGTACACATCTGAATTTATAATGTCAGCTATTAAAATGCACAATTTAAAAATTTCTTTTGTTTTGAAGAATGAATCTAACTACATATTCCCAGATATACAAAATTTAGATAGCCAATTTAATGAGGTATTTTAAAAAATTTTGCTACTATTCATATATGTCTTTGTTTATTTTAACATACATATTATTTTCATCAATTTTAATTATATCTATTTCGAAAAAATCATTTTAAGTTGCTATAATGCATGAAATGTAGCTCTTTTAGCAGAACATGTTTTCGTATAAAATGAGTAGTACTATATGTACATACGAGTACATATATATATATATATATGCGCATGTGTAATAATGTGTATTTACGTATTTGTACAGATGCATATATATGTATGCGTGCTAATACTTATTTATGTATGTATATGTGCTTATACATATTTACTCAGAGCTCAAATGTGCGAGTTATTAATTGCCTGAAACAACTAAATGGAAAAAATGTAACCTTACTTGGTGATGGATTTGATGAAGAATTATATATTCCTTTAAGCGTAAATTTCTTGAATAAAAATATTATATATAGGATATCAAAGGATACATTTAATAAAATGATATATAATTTTACCAGTCATGAAATCACCATGAAATACAGCAAGGAATTATTTAAGTGCATTTTATCACCCTTAACTGAAATTGAAATTAAATTTCGATATTTATTTTTAAGTGATTTAAGCTATTATGTAGATATTCCGAATAAATTAAAAAAGAATAATAAATCATTTTTAGTTACAATGAATCCAACATTCTATGAAAATTTAAATGAAAAATGTAATTTCCATGGGAATAATTGTTCTTCCGCTGTAGAAGAAATTATTAGTTACATTAATAGCACTTTTATGGAGCCAGTTTTTGTTGTTAAAAATGTAATTTCATAATTATTCAAATATCGTTTTTACACATTCGTAGCATGTATAAATTTAGACTTGATACGAACATGCGCTTATAAATACACAACTAAGATACATATTATTATATTACATAAGCATATTCTTTTTTTTTTTTTTCCTTTTTTTTTTCTATTAGGTAATAAATTATTTTTTAAGGAAAAAGATTCGTGGAGTTCTAAGAAAGGCGAAATATAGAATATTTAGCTAATTTAACACAGAATAAATTCGCACTTCTATTTATACTTAAATTTACGCTTGAATTTTTTAATATGTAAATTACAGTTATCTAAAAATCCTTTTTCTTCTTTTAACCTTTTTTAAGTGTACATATAAAATACAATATACAATATAAATGTAATTAATCTGAAAGGTGCATATTTTAATATAGTGCAATTTTTTAAATGCAATTTCATTATTATTAGTCTCTTTCAATTTTATGCATACGAGTAAAAAGGTATAATATATATGTGCACACATGCATATATAGGTATATGCTTGCATGTGCTCTTTTAATGAAATTTATTATAATTTTTAAAAAGGAACATTTAAAATGCTACCACCTTTTTGTATTTATGTGATATTTGTCTTTATATGTCTTTTTGTTAATTAGTTTGACTTTAATTATGCCATTTTGTCTTTTAAAAAAGGTAAAGAAAAATAAAAAAGGAAAAAAAAAAAAGAAGAAAAAAATTTTTAGCTTTTCTTTATATTTTTTCTACCGATTTCATCGTACTTGTATGAGAATTTTATCACTAGGGAATTTTTGATATAAATCTATTTCGTCATTTGATGCTAGAACAAGCAAATTATAGAATATTATTGAAATACTTTTGTCTGATGTTTTGTTTATAGGGAATATTCGATCAATTTCTAAAGCATTAGGGTTTTTTTCGCTTAATTTATTTATGTAATCTTTTAATCTTATTAATTCTTCATTTTGTTTATATTGTGATGAAGTAAAAGATCTTCTTTTAACTAATTTACTCGAAGGGACACTTAGAGTTTCTTTAAAAGTGTCGCTAAATGTGTTACAGGCATAGTTATATTGAAAATACATATTACTACCACTACCACTACCACTACTACTGTTATTGTTATTATTATTGTTATTATTATTATTATTATTACCTATATCTGTTCTGCCTATGTTGTTGCAACGAGGCTCTCTATGATTTAACTTCTGCTGTTCAGAACTGATGTCGTGTGAATCACTTATCCTATCAAAATTGTAATCAACAAGGTCTTCATTGTTCATAAAATAATTAGCTGATTTTCTTGGATATTTTCTCTTATCTTGGTTATGTTCTAATTCTATGTTCATGAAATAATCATCATTAAACTTTCCTCTTAACTTTTCCATATTTAGATCATTCATTCCTTTTCTCGTTTTTTCATTTAGAGAAGATAATGTTGATTTAGTTTGAAGTAGCTTGGTGTTATCGGTCTGCATATTACACTTTTCATTTTCTATTAACTTTTTATCAAATATATTGTATAATTCTTCTCTAGCATCCAAAGAAAAGTAATTCTTTGTGGGTTCATGAAAATTGAAAATTGGTATATAATTATTATTATTTACTGAGTTTTTCCCCTGAATACTGTTATTTAAAAAATGAAAGAAGTTATTAATATTTTCCAAATGGTCATCAAAAAAGGATAGTACCTTTTTTTTTTTGTTTATTTTTATATTCTTCCATGTGTCATCGCGTAAGAGTATTTCTTCATCAATTTGTGCAAAATTTCTTTTATTCTTATTTTTTTTATTTTGATCATATATATTTTCCATATTTTTTTCTATTTTGCTATTTATAGCATCACCATTTATAAATAAGCTGTTATTCATTATACTCAAAGAAAAGTTCTTTCTATCTAAATTTTTACTTACAAATAAACTAACATTTGAATAGTTATTTTTTTCTATATGTTTACTTTTTTTTTCATCCTGCAAATTAAGTTTTAATAATATATTATTCGTATCTCTTTGTGTTTTTGTTTCACCTTTAGTTCCTATGGTATTTAAATTATACATCCCGTTATTAATCGTATAAAAGTTATTAAATTTTGAACACTCAAAAGAAGATGAATTGGTTAGCATATCTTGATATATAACATTTTGATCATTATGAATATCATCATTTCCAAAATTATAATCGTTGATATACATTTCATTACTTTCTTTTAACATTATATCATTTATATTTGCAATGTTTTTGTTTTTATTTAAATAATTAGACGTGTTGTTCATTAATATATCATTATTACTACTTCTATTTGCAGCATCTTGTAAATACATAATATTTTTTTTTATTTTAAATTTTTTATTCGTTTTATATTTTTTTAAAATTCCTTTTAATTCGTTATTTGCATTTAAGCTATTAAATAAACATCTCTTGTACATAGAATAAAAATCGGTTAGCAGCACTTCTAATTGTCTATGTAGAAATATAGTTATTCCTTTGATTAATATAGCCGTCTGTTTGAAGTTAAAATTTCCATTTTTTATTAGCAACAAGTTATCATTTAAATTGGTATATCTCACTATTTTATCACTAATGCTATTTTTTTTTAGAATTATTTTCCCTCTATACAGATTGCTGCTAATACCTATAAAATATATACATCCTATTTTACTTGATTTATCATAAATTAAGAGATTTTTTTCGTTTTTCGAATTAGACGTATTCATTGTTGCGCAACTTTTTATTTTAACTAATATATGAAATTTCTTTTTTTTTTTTTTAGAGCAACTAATAATGCAAGAAACGATTGTAGCAAATGGAAAAGAGTGAGGTATGATAAAATTGCTAAGTCAAATGTGGTCAATGATAAAATAGTCGCAATTGGATAAGGGGAAAAGCAGCAAAAAAAGTTTGAAGCAAGGAAAATTAGCACAAGAAGTAGTACAAGAAATGCAAAGAATAAACAAGACAAATAGCATAAAACATAAACAAAACGAGTAGTGTAAAACGTAAACAAAATGAGTAGTGTAAAATGTAAACAAAATGAGTAGTGTAAAATGTAAACAAAACAAGTAGTGTAAAACACAAACAAAACAAGTAGTGCGAAACGTAAACAAAACAAGAAGTGCAAAAGATAGATAAAGCAAAAAGTACAAGGCGTAGATAAAACAAAATGTACAAAACGTAAATAAAATGAAAAGAAATAAGAAAAAGAAGTGGAATTATATTGATTTTTAACTCGAACTAAAAATATAATATTACGCCAAATAAGACAATTTCAAAATATATCATATTCGAATTATCATCTATGAATAACTCTCGCATGCGGACATGTATATTATCTACAAGTAGACATATATATATACAAATATAAACGAAGTATATTAAAATATTATCTTTTTGTTTTTTTAAACAAAGTGTACGGAGAATCAGAACGAAAAAAAGGTTCACTGATATTTTGACCTAGCTTAAATACATAATGTGTGTAAAAAAAAAAAATTCTATAATAACAAGAAATTATAGCAAAATAAAATAAATGATGAGATTTTAATGAGAAGAATATGATTTAAATACGTTTGTTAATAACAGTATTGTTAGAAGAAAAGCATAAAATGTCAGGAACAACAAAAACAAAAATATGTTTCTGACAAGTACAATAAAAATAGAATTAAGCCAATTATTGTTTTAAATACATTTTTCCATTTAGAAAAGGATTAATATTGTTTTGACCTTATATAGATATATTCTTATATTACATATAAAATAATAATTATAAAAATGTATCTTCCAAATAGCATACAAGTTTTTCGTGGATACTTTTCTGATTATATGAAAAAAGAAAAAAATCAAAATGTTAATACATTGAAATATTAAGAACGGTATATATATTTTGTATCTTTCCTATAATGACAAAAATGACATATTCGAATTTAATGTAATTACATGTTAAGAATATTCTCATATTTTTATTATAATTTTTTATAGACAATTTTTAATACAGCGTTAAATTTTTTTTATACGTTATGATAATTGGTTTTTTCTAATAATTTTATATATATAAACAAGTTTTTTAAGTTAGAATTAACAAAAAAAAATTATGGAAATATCTTTTGTTTTAAAAATTTTCTTTCAAATATTTTCATGTTAGATTTCTGAACAATATAGATTATTCTTTTTTTTGAGCATATGCTTATTAAACGTAGTATTAATTTGGAAGTATCAAATTTATTTATATAATTAGTACTTCCCAAAGTGTATGTTCTACATATATTAAGCCTTTAACGTATCTTTTTTAAACATAAAATTTTTTATATATTTTGCCATATCTGACATATTCAAAAAAGTTAAGAGTATTAACTTAGTAAAATTATTCTGAATGAAAAAAAAAAAAAAATGGCAAAAAAATTTATATTTATTATTACGTAATAGATTTTTCACATTCATAAAATGAAATATTCTTGTAATACGCACAAGAAAAAAATACATGCTAAAAATTCCTTTTTGAAAATTATATATTTTTTCAATCATTTTTACTATAATTACAACAATAAAATTTTTTTCTTTTTTTTCAATATGGTGAAATTATCACCTTTATGTAGTTAACAATTTAGGGAGCTACAATATATGTACATATATATATATATATATATATATATATATATATATATATATATATATGTATATATGTTTATGTACTTATTTGCATTACTTAAATCGAAAATGTAAAAAAATTTATAGTCTTACTAATTTAATGTTTTAAAATTTAAAAAGTCAAATATGGCTGATGATGCTGCTGAAATATTATTTGTAGGTGGAATTGATGAGACATTAGATGAAAAGAGTTTGTATGACATTTTTTCATCATTCGGTGATATAAGGAATATAGAAATTCCTGTGAATGTAGTTACAAGTACTGCAATTAAAAAAGAAAGGGGGTGGAAATTACATCTTCTATTTCTTTATATTTTGCATATAATTATTACATCTCTAAGTTTTCTTTAACTATTTCGATATATAAAACAGTACAATAAAAAAATAAAAAAAACTTACCATTCTCGTTATTCCTTTTTCTTTTTTAAGAAAAAAACAGAGGTTTCGCATTTATAGAATACGTAGAAAAAGAAGATGCCAAACACGCGTTATATAATATGAATAATTTTGAATTGAATGGAAAGAAAATTTATGTAAACTATTCCAAAACTAAAAAGATGGATCAGTATAAACCAGGTTTACTATTTCTCCGTATTGTTTTATATTACTCTTTGTTTTATTTTTAGAATAATTCTTTTTAAAAAATACACAATTCTTTTTTTTTTTTTTCATTATTAGTATGGATAGACGACTTGTATAACCAGGAACAAATGAAATTATTGGAAGAGGAAAATTCACACGTAGATATATACATAATACATATATATATACTGCTTAATTTTAGTCATATACGTTTCGTAAACTTTGCTATACATATGTAATTGCTAATTGGGGAATTCATTATTTTTGTTATTTTTATTTGGTCATTTATTACATTCCTATGTTCATATTATTATGTCTATTTTTCAGCCATTTAATAAGTGTACATCAGCTTCTTATTCACACATAATATATATAACTTTGTTCCAATTGCAGGTGGAAAACGCTGGAAAGGATATTTCTAATGAGTAAAATAGAAAGCCATTATGATTTATCATTTTTATTATCATAATGATACTATTAATTATGGAATAACCTTTTTTTTATAGTTTATTTTATTGACGCATTCTATTTTGTGTTATTTTTTTATGTGAGTTACTGCATATTTGTTTTATCCCTTCACGTATTCAACTATATTTTATATGTTATGAATTAAATTTTCCACTACAAAAGTAAAACAAAAACAAAAATGAATATTAATATTAATATAATTTTACTATATAAAAAAAAAAAAAAGCTTTAAAACACAATTTAATTTAATACACATATGTGTCCAGAAGAATTATGTTCCTTATATGATGTTTTCTTAACATGTAGCTAATTTTATTTTATTACAATCAAGGAAAAAAAGAAGAAATTAATTTAAGAATGATTTAACAGTATATGAATATATATGTGCACATAATCTTAATATTTCATTTACTTAAAGATATGACGTAGATGAGCATACAACGTTTGTAATTAAATATTGTTCTTATTTAAGGTGTTATATGGATAAAATATATAAAGAAAAAAGGAAAAGGCATGTCCAAAGGAAAAGTATAAAATGAAAAACTTTATTTATGCCAAGAAAAATGTACTATTCTTTGGATATATTTTTAATGGTAAATATATATATATATTTTATAAGAAAATATTCATATTATTAAAAATAGGTAAATACACGTATACTATGTTGTTTTAATTCTTATTATAATCTGAACAGTTTCGACAACCATGTACACGTATTAGTTGATAAATTTAGGCTGAATTATAGTTAATATTACAGATAAATCGGGTAAGATTAAAAAGGGTGAAATGAAAAAAAGGTGGGGAGTAAGTACAATATAAAGAATACATATATATATATATATATATATATATATATATATATATATATATACATGCGCATATATTTAGCACTTCCATGACTCCCTTCAATCTATTAACATAAGATTAGGGTTTTCTATGTAATCTTTTATTGCAGATAAAAATTGCACAGCATCTCTTCCATCCAATAATCTATGATCATAGGTTAAGGCTAGGTACATAATGGGTCTTATAACAATTTCATTATTAACAACAACTGCTCTATTTTTTATTGTGTGCATACCTAGAATAGCAGACTGGGGCATGTTAACAATAGGAGTACTTAACATGCTACCAAATACTCCTCCATTAGATATAGTAAATGTACCACCAGTGAAATCATCTAAAGATAATTTATTATTTCTTGCCTTTGTAGCTAATTCAGATAATGCTAATTCTAGTTGTGGTAATTTTTTATTTTGACAATCACGAATAACTGGAACAGTTAACCCATTAGGTGTAGCTACTGCTACAGAAATGTCTATATAATTCTTATAAACAATTTCATCATTTTCAATATATGCATTTACTTGTGGCATTTTTTTTAAAGCTAATGTTGAAGCATATATAAATAAGGATACAAATCCTAATTTACACTCATACTTTTTTTGAAATGTATCTTTTAATTCATTTCTTAAGACTATTACTTTACTCATATCGCATTCGTTAAAAGTTGTTAATAAAGCGCACGTATTTTGCGATTCCTTTAACCTTTCCGCGATTCGTTTTCTTATTGGTAACATACGAACTCTTTTTTCTGTTCGTTCGCTTGTCAATTCATAGGAGAGGCCTAATTTGTTTTCATTATTTACTTGTTTTTCCGTTTCTTTTATATTCACATTGCTTCCTTTGAATAAATTTTCATCTTTTTCACGTTCTATTTTCTCATTATTAGTGTTCATTACTTTTTCATTTTCTATTTCATCTTTTTTTTCTGCGATAATTTGAGGTGGTTCTACTGAAGTATCTATTTCACATAGTGGGGCATCAACTAAAACAATGTCTCCAGCTTCTGCAAATATTTTAGATAAAGCTCCACATGATTTTGCATTTATGTCAACACTAACTTTATCAGTGTCGATAACTGTTAACGTTTCATCTGTCCTAACATAATCACCAACTTTTTTTTTCCATTCACTTATAGTACCTTCTGTAATTGAATCACCTAGCCTAGGTACCTTTACCGTATCTGTATAAAAAAAGGGTAACATGCACAAATAGGTAAAACATTGCATATGTAAGCGGAACTTGTTAAATATATATAATATTTATAAAGAAGTTATTACTTCAATTATTTAAAATCATGCACCACGTTTGTGTGTGTGTAAAAAAAAAAAAAAAAAGAACTGTATTATATTTTATATAAATTTAAATTTTACCTATAGAAAAGTATCTTTTAAAAGAGGAATGATATTTTCCCCTGTGCTTATTCTCTATATTAAAAAGAATTCTCTTAATTCTGCTTGTGTTATTAAATAAAGGTTTCTATTATAAAAAAAGGAAAAGGGAAAAAAAAAAAATTAACATATGTTTCTTCTACAGATGGGAATAAATAAGGCCTTTACAGCTTTATTTATCAACATGAAAAAATTTTAGGTAATATGCGCATCAGTAATGCAATGTATATTTGTATATGTATATATATATGAGTATGTGTATATCATATGCATGTAAAATTACATTTATTCGAATAATAAGGTTCTGTGTCATTTTTTGAAGTAAAAAATATGGTTAAATTTTTTTTTGTTTTAATATGTATCACATGAAATTTACAGTATATTTTCCATATATTTTTTAAAGAAAAAATTTCGAAACAAAAATAATGTTTTAATTTTATACGGAAATCTTAATCTATTATTACATTCATTTTTCTTTACTACATGCTCGCATATTTGTTATTTTGTAAATACGGAAAAAAAAGGAAATATTATAAAATAATTTATGAGTGAAATGTATTTCTTTTAATGAGTATATATGTCCAATGCTCTTCTTTATAAGGAAAAAAAAAAAAAAAATTAGAGTAAAATTAAAAATAAAATAAAATAAAAAAACATTGTTTTACATAGAATTTTAAAATTCAGTTATGAAAATAAAATTAGCACTTTTACTATTACAAACATCTATGCATACACACATACAACAAAAAAATAAAAAATAAAAATAAAATATTAAATAGGGAAAAACAAATGCAATTTAGCAATTTGTTGTTTGAAAACGTTATATTTTGCTTATAAAATATTTAAATTATTTTATTGATACGATGAAAATAAAAGATAACTGAAAAAAGGAAGTTTAAAATTAAGAAAGACGTTTAGCATTGTTCAAATTCTTAAAATATCATGTTGCTAATATGTACAAGTGTAATGGTTGGTAAATGTAAAATTTAACGAATAACACACAAAAACAGGAAAAATATAATAAAACAAAAAAAAGTTAATGATTTTAAATAGTATATGTATGGAACATACATTCATGTACATTACAAAAGTTCTTAGAGAAATAAAACAAAAGGGAAAAATAAAGAAACATTAAAAAAAAAACATATATAAATTTTCATGTATTAGTTTTTCCTTTTCATAAATACGCTATATCAATATTTAAGAAGTAAAAACTAAGTTATATAAATCAATAAATTCATTTAATAGTTGTTTAAGAAAACAAACATATGTTTAAAAATAAATAAAATTAATAAAAATGTAACTACATATTTATTCATCATAATAAAAATATTTCATCATGGATCACTCTAATACATCTTTTTGTCCTTATATCTCCTTTTATATTCTTTTAAAACTTCATATTTCCAATTAACATTCAAAAAATTACATTTGGAATGGTAATTCAAAACAGTATAAATATGAAATTTTTGATTATGATTTTTGTTTTTTTTTTTTTTATTATTGAACCATTAAATAAATGTTACTATAACTTTCGTGTTGATGAACATATAACACCATGCATATGATTTTAATATATCAATGATAATTATATTATTCCCTTTGATGTACTAAAAATCTTTGGTACACGTTCAAAAATTATGCAAATATAGCTAATAGTCAAATAGCTAAAAATTTTTCAGCGTAAAGAGGGAATATTATATATTTTCTTTTTAATACATATGTGTCTTCGTTTTCATAACTACATATTAATAAGTATTTTAATTGTTCTTTTTTATAAAATATCCTCTTCTTATTATTACTCATATGTAGCTCACCCAGTTAGCCTTTATTTCTTTTTTCTTTTTCCTTTTTTTTTACTTTTTGAATAAATTCATGAGTGAACTTCTTTTCTTAAGTAAGCTAGCTGCTTCAGGACAAGTATGTCCAAAAGCAATGGTAGGAAAAGTGATACTTCCTTCAAAATTATAACCTGGTATAAATGAGGCCAATTTTAGTGTAACCATCCATTTATTGAAATTAATTTCATTGGTTAAAGTTATAGTTTTTGTATCTTCACGAGCAGTATCAAATTTATTTTTAATTTTGAAGGTGATAATATGTTTATTTTTATCAAATGAAACAGTACAATTTTTTTTTTCTAATATCAGTTCTGGTTTTAATTTATATTTATCTTTATGTATAGCAATGATATTTGATTTGCATAAAACGAATGGTTTTTTAATTTTTTGCGTTTTTTTGCTGCTTAATGTATGAAAATTATTTTTTTCTATTTGTTCTTTAATGCTGGTAAAATCACGTGCTAACGGAATTGTTATATCATATCGCTGTTCATATATAGTTTCTCTTTGTAAATAAATTCGTATTTTCCTTAATTCTGGAAACAAAGTCAATTCTATCTTTTCTTTGTCAAATGAAAATAATGGCTTGTTAATTTTATTATTTGGGTAGATATATATGAATTTACCTTCAACATGCACTAAACTTTTTATATTTAAATTATCAAATAAATTTATAGAAAATATATGTTTTTTTAAATTCATATAGGAGATACTGATATTTTCACCTTTTATAAATCCACCGAAACATAATGCGCTTTTCCATCTATGGAATTCTGTTTTATTTAGGCAATCAAGAACTATTTTTTCGTTGGAATCCTTTGAACTATCTTTTATACTAATTTCTCCATTCTGTTCGTTTGCATGAACATCAGAAGAATCAGATATAAATCTCATTATTGGAACAGAATTTTCATTACCATAATCTTTATAAATAGACAGAACACCCTTTTCAATAACTACAACTTGATTATTTTTTATAAATTGATCTGCTTTTTCTTTTTTACCTACCTCTTCTTCATCTTTTGTTTCTGATTTATTATCAATCATTTTTGTTTCATCTTCATCTTTTTTATCTTCCTTTTTTATTTTATCGTATAAATCTTTTTCTATTACATCAAAATTATTATTATTTAATTTGGATACTAAATGATTATATTTCTCTCTCTTAGGATACTGAAAAATGTATGTTTCTTCGTCCTTATTTTCTTCACTTTTGACAAATGTCAATTCATTAAGATAGTCATCTTTCAAAATTTTCAAGTTTTTATTCATAAATTTGAAAGTATTATAATCATTAAAATCTACTTGATCTTTTTTAAAGGGGGTACCATCTTTAGATATATATAGAACGTTGTCTTTTATCAAAAATGTGTCTCCCTTTTTACTTGAAGTGCTACCAAGTGAAGGTGTATCATTCTTTGTTCTTCCCGTATCACTTTCTTTTCCTCCTTCGCTTCCTCCTTTGCTTTCTCCTTCGCTGCCTCCTCTGCTTCCTCCTTTGCTTTTTCTTATACTCTCTCTTGCACTTTCTCTTATACTCTCTCTTGCGCTTTCTCTTACACTCTCTTTTGCGCTTTCTCTTACACTTTTTTTTGCGCTTTCTCTTACACTTTCTTTTGCGCTTCCTTCTCTTTCGATTTCTCTTTTTCTTTGACTCTCACTTTTTCGATAACTCTCATTTTTATACTCATGCTCACCTTCTTTTCCTTTGTTTATTCCTCTTTTCTTTACTCCTTTTATTTCTTTTCGTTCTCTCCTTTCAAGTGTTTCTTCGATATCTTTATAGTTATCTATTCTCTTTGTAAATTTATCATAAGTGTATGAAGATGCAGTAGAGCTTTTGATGTCACCATCAGAATGCATTGGTTTGTTACACACTTCCTTATTATGATTAGAATTTTTCCAGATCATCTTATTTAAAATAACATGTAAAAGATTTGCGCTGTCTTTGGTTTTAGGTATTATAATATGTTGATCTTTAAAACTGTTAAAGTAGAGGATGAATTTATTATTTTTATATTTCTTATAATAATTTTCACAATTAATAAAAGAATTTTTTTTTTCAAAATTTATAAATATTAGATGATTATTTTTTGGATCTCCTTTCAATAATACATTATTGCATGTATAAGGCACGTCTTTCCCGCTTTCATCTATTCCATTCGGGGTAAAGATATTTACCATTACTTCTGGTGTGGTAGAGTTTAATTTTGTATAACAAGAATTCCTTTCAGATTGATTATTTAAATTTTGAATTTTATTATCATTATAATTATTATTTCGTCTGAACATATAATTTTTTTTATTTTCTTGATCTCCTATAAATTTATCCTTGTTTTCCTTTATAAATCCGGCGTACTGCAAAGCATAAAATATCCTTAAAGATTTATCATCGTTTTTTATTAAAAAATAATGCTTTTCTGAAATATTATAAAAAGGTGTATGCTTAATAACATATATTTGATTATTATATAACATTTTTATTCTTTTTAAATTTTTACATCTTATTATGTACATTGGTTCTTCGTCATTTTTTTTATTATAAATAAAAATTTCTTTATTTGTGACTCCTATAAATCTCTCTTTATAATTTTCATAATTTAACAAATTATACTTTTCCCCCTTATTATAACTATATTTATCCTTTAAATGGGCATTATCCGTTTCTTCCGTATCACTTCTTGATCTATCCTCGGATTTGAATTCTTCATTACTTGTATTAAAGTCAGAAGAATAATCATAACTTCCGCTACTATTGCTCACACTATTATTCCTCAGGATGCTATTCTCCATGCTACTATTCCTCATGCTGTTATCACTCACGTTCGCACTCTCAGTACTTATGCTATCCGTACTCATATAATGGTCACATGTGTTGTCATCCGTACCTGTTATGCTACATTTTCCTTTTTGCTCATACTTTTTCTTTATAATTTTATCCATTTTATTTATCTTAGCTGATGAATACATATGCACTGTGTCATCTTTCATTTTTTTTTTTTTTTTTTTTTTTTTTTTTTTCTTGTTTTTTTCTCCTTTTTTTTCCTTGTCTTTTTTTTGTACATCTGTTTTTTAGAATCTATATAGGAACTAACGTTGGAAAATTGATCTAATCCATCTTCCGATTCGGTTGTTGAACCATCTGAATTATTTATTGACGAATTATTCGGAGATGTCAATTTACCTGCTGTATTTCTTCGAAAATAATGTAAAACATTGGATGAAAAAAAAAAATCAACTTTGTTATCGATAGTTTTTGTATCTTTTATTCTATTCAACATTTCTACTATTTTATTAAATAAATCTTTTTGCTCTTCTGATTGCATTAGGTTTAATTTTAATAAGTTTTCACTGTATGCTAATTTTTCTTGTGTGTTTTTTTCATTATTCATTTGCTTTAATGTGGTTAACTTATTTTCCTTATTGGTAATAATACTTGGTGAAGAATCTTGAATAGCTTTTAGTTGAACATGTTCATTTATACTTTTATTTTTTAATTTTTTTCCATAATCATTTTGTAATGCTAATATTACTGGAGGTGTTAGTATTCTTTCTTTATTCATACAACTAATTATTTTGTACAATTTTTGAATTTCAATTTTTTGTTGTTCGTTTTGTTTTTTATACATATGCAATTCACTCTCAATTTGTATTAAACATCTTTTGGTTATGTTCAATTCTTCGTTATTATTTTTATATAAATTTAAGAGTTTTTCATTTTCTTTTTCATTATGTAAAAATTCCTGTTGTTTTAAGTTTTCATCCTTTTTACTTTTACATATATCAATCCTTAGCGTATTAATTGTGTTTATAAGATTTTCTTTTTCCTGTAATAATATTTCATATTCATATTTCCTTTTTTTTAGTAAATTATTTAGTTCTTCTAAAAGTGTATCTCTTTTAAGTAGTTGTTTTTCTAATACACTAATTTTTTGAAGAAATTCATTTCCTTTATTCATTTGCATGCTTAAAAGCATATCATTCTCATTTTTTCTATTTAATTCCAACCTCAATGTTTTATTTTCTTCATCATTTTTCAAAGCATTTTTTTGTAACTCTTCACTACTACTTCTTAATTCTAGTAACTTTTTTTCCAACTCATTAATCTTGTCCCTTTGTCTGTCAATTATAACTTCTGCATATTCGAGAACATTCCTTTCTTCCATTTTTTTTTTTTCCTCTTTATAATATTTAAAAAGTAAAGAAATTAGTATATTTAAGTGATACAAACGATTTTTATATACTTTATTATTTTATTGTCAGCTGGGGTATTGTCTATCCATAAAAACAAGTGAAAAACAAATCTTAATAATACATTGTTTTATATGTCTTGAATGTGATTTTTTCAAAATATCCGTTATAAAATTTTGATCAGAAAGGTGAGAAAAATAAATTAACTTAAAAATGGAAAAAATAATTACGAGTGAATATATAAGCGAATAAATAAATGGGCAAATAAACAAATGGGCAAATAAACAAATGGGCAAATAAACAAATGGGCAAATAAACAAATGGGCAAATAAACAAATGGGCAAATAAACAAATTTGCAATTAAGGAATTAAACCATTGTGACTTTTAACTAACGAATATTTTGTTAAAAAGCGACTATAAATGTACCCAATAAAAATCTGATAATTGTGAGATAAATATATATAATAAATATTTTAGTACTGTCTGACAAATATTTTAATAAATTTTCCAAAAAAATGTGCAAATTAGCCGAAAAAAGGAAATAGAACGTATACATGAAAAACCATATTTTACTTTACAACTTTTTGAGAAAGATTAAATTGAATTATTATTCAAAATAAAGTTGTAAAAGAACAGTGAATGTTTTTTTAGAAGAAAAATAAAAATAAATGCAAAAAAGAGATATAATAAAAATAAAATAACACAATATAAACAGTTGTAAATATACATGTATATGGACGTATGCATGTAAGCACAAGTACGCGCAACAAAAAAAAATAATATATTTATATATATATTGTATGTATACATGCGTGAAAAAATATTTAAAATACTTTTTCTTAATAGAAAATCAATTTTTACACGTAACTTTTCCAATGGATGGAAAAGCACATTGAAATAAAAATTACACAAATAAAAAGAAAACAAAAATGTAAATACGTAAGTGTAAAACATAAATACACCCATATACATGCACCAACTAAGAGCTATTTAACCTGTTGAGAATGTAAACAGGAAAATTAGTCAGACCATACGGTTTACGAATTATTTGTAAATTTTTAATGAATATTCTTTCAACATTATTTGTTTTGCTGAAAAAACATGGAAGTAATAGTACTTAAAAAAAAAAAAAAAAAAAATGGAACAAATGAAAAAGATATATGTATATTCATATATATATATATAATTACATATTTGTATATTACTCTTTACCCTTTAATTGAATTATTAACTTTTTTTACTTTTAGTTATTCCTTTTTTAGCAAAATTCTAATAAACTATGAGGCAGCAATTTTAAATAAAAAATATATTAAAACATTTAAATTAATAATACTGTTTTTATATATTAGCTAAAAATTATTAAATGAAAAACGTTTCATAATAAAAAAATTTATAACAATAACAAATATATAATAAAAAAAGAAAAAAAAAAAAAAAAAAAAGTGTTGTATCTATAATTTTTTTTTGGTTGAATTTAAAAAAAAAAAGAAAAAAAGATAATTTGTAAGAATATCAACAACATTTCGACTTCTTTTTTGCTTCACTTTGGTCATTATCATCGTCAACCTGGAAATGAAAAAAAAAATAAAAAAACAAGTTTCAAATAATATTTGTTATTTAGAAATATTACTATGAAGCTTTGTTAAAAATGTATATTATTTTATTTTTTTTTATTTCTTCAAACATTTATTTTTTTTCCCCGAGGGTGTATCGATAAATTGTCTTCATTTTTTGCGCCTTGTTTTTTTTGTTTGACATTATAGATTTCTAAGAAGCGAAAAAAAAACAAAGATGTATATATATTTATATATGTGCAATTTTCTCTAATTATTTTAAAAAGCACTTTAAGAAGTTAAGTCGGGATAAAGCATATATGGCAAATATATATGTACATTTATCATGCGTACAAGCATATATAAAAACAAACATACATATAAACAAACATACATAAGCACAAACATACATAAGCACAAACATACATAAGCACAAACATACATAAGCACAAACATACATATAAACAAACACACATACAAACAAACATATGTACATACATGAATGCATAATACACAACAACCACGCATTTACGTGTGTACATGTTCTCGTGCTAACCGTTTAATAACTGGTGAAACGCTAATTCCACATTAGTTGCTTCAAGAGCAGAAGTTTCGATAAAAGCTAATTTTTCTTTCTTTGCAAATTGAGTAGCATCATTATCATTTATTACACGTAAATGTTTTAGGTCACTTTTATTACCAACTAATAAAATAACAATATTGGAATCAGCATTTTCTCTTAATTCTTTTAACCACTTTTCAATATTTTCAAAGGAATTTTTTTTTGTAATATCATAAACTAATAATGCACCAACTGCCCCTCGATAATATGCGGAGGTGATGGCTCTGTATCTTTCTTGACCTGCTGTATCCCAAATTTGAGCTTTTATAATTTTATTATTTTTTAACTGAATACTTTTAGTGGCAAATTCTACGCCTATTGTACTTTTACTTTCTAAATTAAATTCGTCCCTTGTAAATCTGCAATTACAGGCGAAAGGGAGTCCGGAAAAGGAAAATGGACATCATGAATAATATTACATATATATATGTGCATGTGCACATATGAATGTCATCTAAATATTGTTAATCTATTCTACAGAATTGCCTTCTTTTTTAAATAAAATTCAAAATAATCTTATATAGTAATATAAACATGTATATACATACGCACATATACACGCATTCGCTAATACAATAATATATGATATCTAATCTGCACACACATTTTATATGATGAATTCTTTTTATTTTTTCTAGTGGCAAGTAATGCTAATGTTTAATTAGATATTTTCTAATACGTTTTATTTTGGTTGTGATATACTCATTTTAGGTTTAAATGAATTATACAAATATGTCTACTTAGAATAGCAAAAAAATAAGCATACAACCCCCTTCATGTATATATGTACACACATACCTGGAAAGTAAGTTTGATTTCCCTACTCCCGAATCTCCTATCAGAACAACTACGTAATACAAGATAGAAAAAAAAAAATGAAAGACAAAAAATAATATCAACTTATTAATAACTATGAATATGATATCAAAACTAGTCCATCACCTACGAATACGTCTGCGAATGGGACACATACTCATATGTATGATTATCAGTGTACAGATATCCATAAATACGTATACTCATAGGTACACATATATTTATATATGTAACTTACTTTTAAAGAGGTAATCATAGTAATCCTCCTTCATAGACATTTTTATAAAACTTTTTAGTTATATATAGCAATAAATCCAAATGTTATATATATATATATATATATATTCTATGATTATGCAAATAAAAAAAAAAGAAAAAAAAAAAAGACTTCTAATCTCTATGGACGAACTTCCTTTATTAGTACTTTGTATTATAATATTGTTTTCTATAATTTACACAAATCTGTGCTACTGTATATTAATAGTGTTGTATTTAATAATAATATATTATCATGAAGCAACGTATTATGTAAAAATGGTAAATATTAAGATTTACAAATAAATATGATGTATTTATATTTTTTCATTTTTTTTAACACCATTATAAAATTTGTTTCTTATGATTTAATTATCACTTTTTTCCTATCATCTGATTCACCTAATGAATCTTGTTAACATGTATTTTTAATATAAATTTAATATGCAAAATTATATAATGTCATTTAAAAAGTGTCCTGCTAATAACTCATACATCATATATATATATATATATACATAAATACTTAAGTGTTTATACTAAATATTATATATATACATTTATATAATTTCTATACATATATGCGTAAATACACAAATGAACATATGTATATATGTACATATAACAATTTTTAGCTTTCACAGTTTGCTTACTACAAAATTTTTCTAATTTAATTTATTTACTTTTTCTTACTTTTGTACAAATCTGCGTATACTATATAATGTATATCATACATTATATATATGATATATGCAATATAGTATATACATATATATATAATTTTTTTTTTTTTTATGAATCAAAAAAATAATTGAAATAAACTATAGCTGTTAAGTTTTCAATATGAAGTAGAAATTACAAAAAATTTTCTTTTTCAACTTTTTAATTTTACAATATTTTTTCAAATAAAAATAACTGCACACAATTAGAACTCAACACTTACATTTTTTTTATAATAAAATATAAAAAAAAATTATAAAAAATATTTCAGAAATGCAAAAATGTTTATACCAAAAAAAAAAAAAAAAAAAAAAAAAATGCATATAAATTCATACGTGTATATGTAAAAATGTATGTGTATATATATATCATTTTTAAAAAGTTGTACTTTTTTTTTATTTTTTTTATTTTTGCAAATAAATTTAAAGGATAACTACATAAAAATTTAAAACAGATATCTGACAAAGATTTTTTAAAAAGGAAATTACACATATATAATTATGTTCGGTAATGTAGCTTTATATATCTCCCTATTTTTATCATTTAAGAATACGTATGTATGTAAAGATTTATTTTTTCATTATATCCTTCATCATCTTCTGTTGATCTCTAATTTTTTCTATGTTAATTTCCATTTTTTCATTAACATCACTTAGCTGTAATTTTTAACAAAACAGAAAAATAAAATAAATGGAATGAAAAGAAAAGCGAATTTCTAATATAGATGAAAAACTATATAATGTTCGCAAAATTATGGTAAATCAGAATGAAAAGTACTTTAAATAATTATGGTACTGCTTAGTTAACGAAAATTTATAAGCAATATACGTTCATAAAAACATATATACACATACGCACATGTACAGAGGTACCATAATACATATATACACATTTTTTGCTTACCATTTTGTTCTGACTACTTATTGTATTTCCCATAATCAACGCTCTAGTATGCAATTCGTCGAGCTACATATAATATTAGTTTAATAAAAGGAGAAAACATGTGTTATAATATATATGAGAAAAGCGTAATAAATAACAAAAAATATGGAAAAAAATAAAAACACGAACTGGTGCATATGTGTACATGTTGAACGTATGCACAATTCGTACCATAGATGACAAAGTGCTTAAATCTCTTTCGTAATTTTCATCGAATGTTCCTTTTCCTTTAAAAAAATAATGTATTGATACTAAATAATGATTTGCTTTTATGTACTTACGTGAATATATATTTATATATGCATATATATTTATGCATTTATGTGTAATAGTAAACAATACAACGATTGTATAAGTGTGCCTATCATTGCTTACTTTGCGTTGAGCCCTCAATATTCAACGAACTTTTATAATTTTGGCTGCAATTTTTTTCATAAGTGTTCTTAATATTATGATTTATTCTTTTTTTCGTATCATCGTTTAACTGATTATTTGTTTTTTTATTTTCAATATTATTAAATGTTTCGAATCCTAAGAAGGAGTTTATATTTTTCCACCAATATTTTATACCTTCTAAGTGATATTGACTTTTATTTAAATTTTCTTGAATATTATCAGCTTCCTTATTTATATGTTTTATTTGTTCTGTGCACAACGATTTTAAAATACAAATGCATTTTTGAAATATTCATGTTATATTTTGTTAAATATATACATATATATGTATATATATATATATATATATATATACCTCTATGTGTAGAATTTTTTCTCTTTTTTCATTATATTTGCTCGCATATTTATTATTATTATTTTTTGTGTAATTTTGTTCTTGTTTATTGTTAATAAAATCAACATGGACAAACATGATAATTTTATTTTAATTGTGTATATGGCATAGATGTCATAACAAAATTATTACCTGTCTGCTGTTCTAATTCTTCTTCTGCTTTTTTCGAAATTTCGGTTACTTCATTTGCTGACCTTAGTATTTCATTTAAACTCTCCTCACACTTTTTTTCAATTTCGCTTATTTTCTATGGAACAGAAAAAGGAAAGCACATGAAACTTTGTAAGTAAATATACATTAATAAATAGGCAAAATTGTATATGCCTATATGCTTATTTATAACGAATAGGTATTATTATTCATCTTTTTAAAAGTTTCATTATAAGCTCTCTCATTTATGTAAAAAGGTGCTCAAAATGAGTTAATACAAAAAAGATACAAAAAAGATTTAATGATTCTTTACAAATGTACATATTTATCGTAAAATATATATATGTGTGTATAACTCTTATTCGTGTATATAATGTTTTAATTTAAATATATGTATGTTCATCTGGACACGTGTTTGTGTATTTTATGCATTCTTATATTAACATTTCTTTTGGAATAAGCAGATTTTTTTGGACTCATATCCATAATGAGAAAAAAAACGTTTTCTTCATTTGTTAAAAGTTTTTATCCTTAAATGTTTCAAACAACAGAACATTCATGAGTAGTATACCCAAAAAAATGCCAAAAAAAAAAAAATTGTTACAAAAAAATTAGTAGTATTAAACATTTAAAAAAAAAATTTTTTTTTTTAAACTTACTGAACGAAAATGTAAAATCTTAAAATGCTAAAACTGATGAAATTATCAGTTTTAAGTTAATTATTATATTTTTTAAAAAAATATATAAACAATAATATATATACATATATATATATATACATATTTGTAATATAACTTCAGTGTTGGAGAAAAAGAATAAGGAAATATTTAATACATAAAACATAATTTATATTGCATAAAAAAGAGAGAAAATAAACGTCATTTTAAGTTAGTCAAGTAAATTATGTATTCGTCTGTAAGAATATGTAAAAAAAAAAAAAGAATAATCAACGATAAGGAAAAAAGTTATGCTTATTTTTTTTTCGGAAAAGAAGCTGATATATATAGTATTATTATTTTTATTTTTTTTTTTTTTTTTTTTTTTTTTCCGTTATATCTATTTTGTTTTTTTATTATGACTATTCATGAATTTAATATTTTAAAGTGACTATTTGAAAATTAATAAATGTGTTACAAGGAATAATGACTTTTACTTTGATATGTTTATATTCTTCAACCCAGATTTTTTTTTTTAATTAAATTTTGAAATATTTATGTTAAACAATTAAGAATAATCACTTCAAGAAAATTGAGAGTTGTAGTTTATTTATTTATCTTTTTCACGAACAAAAAAGTATAAAATGGAAAATGTTGCATGAAAGAAAAAATAATGGGTGCTTATATGTGTACTTGTTTATTTGCATGTGAGCATTCTAATATTTATGCTTGTATACTTAAATGTATACATAGTGATAAATTCCTTTAGAATGGCAATAATATGAATACGCGTAGTTATTTTGTTAAAAGTATATATTCCTTAAAATTTTTACAAAGAAAATTATTGTACTCGAATAAAGTTAACTCCAATTCACTAAGCTCCAATGAGAACATTAGGATAAGATGTATGCTCCAAAATAGTAACTATAAGACATACAGAAAAAATAAAATATTAATCAGTAGCAGCGGTAGAAGCACTAGTGGCAGAATTAGTACCCCATTGCATTTGGAAATTAGAGCATATTTATTGAAAAAATGCGCACGAAAGAAAAGATGGAAAAGTAATAGTAGAACAAATTTTAAGAAAAAAAGAAAGAGTATTTTTAACCTCGTTAGAATTAATTCTCCTCTTAATTTTACTAAAAAATTATTATTATGTTCTTTGCTTATATATGGAATAAATAATTATTTTGTTGATATGACTCTCACCAGTGGTTCTAGTATGTACCCATTAATAAATAAGGATGGAGTGATTTTATTTTATATTTGTGATTATGCTTTAAGATTTTTTCATGAATTGCGCAATATGTACTCATGTAGTTGTATAAACATTCTGCATAAATGCCATAGTATTATTAATTTAAATGTTGATCATACGTATTTTATCAATATTAATAATAGAATTCATAGGAAAATAGAAAATCATAAAAGAAATATAGAAGCACGTAAAAATATTTATAAGAGAGGTGATGTTGTGTTATTAATATCACCTGTAAATAATAAAAAAAGAGTGTGCAAACGAATTATAGCAATCGAAAGCGATAAATTATTTGTTGATAATTTCAAGTATTTTCTTGAAATCCCTAAAGATAATATATGGGTGGAAGGGGACAATAAAATGGATTCCTTTGATAGTAGAAATTATGGCTGTGTACATGTAAATTTGATAATTGGTAAGGTTTTTTTCTTGTTAGATCCTTTTAAGAAATTTTGTTATATTAACAATAAAAAAAATTATATAATAGAGAAAAATCGATTTTTGTATTTGTCCAATTAGATGAAGATCTGAATCAATACTCTTCAATGAGTGTTTCCAGAAAAAAATGTTAAATTACCAATAAAAAGGAAAAAAAAAAAAAAAAAAAGAAGAAGAAAAAGAAATAAAAAAAATATGTACAATAAAATGTTTTTAAAACGAAATATGAATGTGTAATTAATTATAAATGTGGAGGTTAGAGCAGATAAATAAGTAGTGATATAGGGAAAAAAGGAGATAAAATTATAAGGGTCAATTTGAAAAAAAAAATTAAACCTCTAACAAAGGGTCATTATATGCATATATACACATATATTTATTATGTGAGAAGAAGTCTGCGTTTTATTTGTTTAAAAGGCTAGAATATTTATTTTGTTTTATTTTATTATATGATTTTTTTTTTTTTTTAATTGAATGTATCTTATTTAATAAGTGCTAAATTCTTTTATGCTGAAATTTTAAAAACGTTACTTACTAGTTACAAATAAATAAAAAATAAGACATTTAAAAAAAAAAAACAAATTTTGTGCAACTTAATGGCTGTATGACAACCAAGACACTGAAGTTTTTTTTTTATTATTTGAATAAAAAATATCTGCGAAGTATTTGTAGATATGTGTGTATATATATATGTATATGAAAAAATATTAATTACAATTTTGGATAATTTTTGCATGCAAATCATTTTATATATTGGGTTTTCATTCTCTGAAATTGTTTTATTTAAATTATTTTTTTTTTATTTAGCAACGGTCTTTACTTACACAATGTGAGTATTATTATATTATAAGAATAGTATTCATCGCACTTCTTGTCGTAGAGATATAAGTTTATTAATGTCAGCTTAAAGTTATATACTGTTCATGCATAGGTATAGCTATAAGTAAATATTTAGCTCTTTTTTTTTTTCCACCCTATAATATTGAATATATAATTATGTGTAATTAAATATCTTTGATATGAATATTTATTATTCGTAGAACGGACGAGACAATTCTTACACTATTTAGTAACAATTTATGATCAAAAAGAAAAACTAAAAAAAGTATATATATATATATATGTATATACAGAATAAAAGAATAAGCAAAGTACAAAATTACTTAATATATACACTGTATGTATGTATCCAAATGAAAAAAGTTGAGGAGTTATCCTCTAAGATGAATTGTGTTTGTGACAACGATGAAGAAGAAGGTAATTTATCAAAGGATTTTACATTGGAGTGTTGGAAGTACAAAGATTTAGAATATATGCTAAAAGACATTAATAATGATTGTAAAAATTTATATGAAAGAGGTGCAGGAAGAGGGAGAATAAAATCAGATGAATCTTTTGTAAAAAGTAAAAATTCAGGGTACTCTATATCTTCTTTTTCTTCAAAAAAATATACTTCTTCAAGTAATTCATCCAATTTAAACAGATCCGACTATTGTAGTAGTTCTTACGATGAAATAGACTATTTGTCTTTAAGCGATAAATTATCTATTAATGAAGATTACAGGAATAAAGAGGATTATAATTCAACTAATAGCTTAAGCAATAGCAGCAAAAATGAAAGTTACAATAATTCAAGTGAGCAAAGCATTAACGATAGTTCTGTTATTCTATCTAAAAATAGGAGTAAAAAAAATAGCAGGTACAGTACTACTAAAAAGAGTAGTAGTAATAGTAGTAGCCATAGCAATAGCATCAGTAATACCAGTAATGAACAAAGATATGAAGATACAAAAAATATGTACTATAACTGCATACGCATATTTTCGTTAAATGCTTACCTGTACAACGACATTTTCAGATATAACCCTCATCTGTACGGTATTTACGAGACTTGCAGGAATAATGAAAATAGATGTAAACAAATTGCGCATTTATGTTCGCAGTTTGATTTAATATTTTTGAGATCAGTTTATGGAAAATATCAGAAAATATTGTATGATAAATTGAAATGTACACATACTATATTACTTGATAATGTACCTTCATCATATAACTTTTTAAATGAAATTTTGTACACGTTCCAAAATTATTTTTATGGTAATGGGGGGCTATATATTTGTTGGACTAAGAAATTATTTCATCTATCCTATTATGATTACATGTTTTTATCATCAGATATCTTATTTAAAAGGAAAGTTATCAAAGTAGTAAAATTAATTTATAAAGAAAAATATAATTTATATTTCTTCCTATGCGAATTCGATTTATATAGTTTACAAAATAAAATGAGTAATTTAGATGATTTAATTGTATTAATAAAGAAAACATTTTGGAAAATATATTTATTTCAGCTATTTTATAAAAACAGGAAGAGTCTAAAGAGGAGTGATGAAAAGGTGGACAATGAAAATGAAAGTGTGTTTCACGAGGAAACGCAGGTAAATGAAATGATAACAAAAATAAATAAGGAAGGGGAAGAATGTGCAAGGAAAAGGAATAGACATTACGTTGCAAAAAATGATATCGATTCTGACAGAAATGGAGCAATCAATTATAGCATCAATGGTAATAGCGCTTGTAGTAGCAACCATAGTAGCATAAGTAATGGTGGTAGATATTACGACAATGACAATAACTTAAATCATGGTCATAAGGACAAACCTATATCAACTATGATTTTTAGAAACAGCTCCACGTTCGTTATTGGCAGTTTTAATATAGATGTACATGAGAACAGAAATTTATACGAAAAACTTGTAAGCTTAAATGGTCACGGAAAAATGAAGGATTTATATTTTTATAAAAATATCACATATAAGCTACAAAAAACTTACAGTGTCGTTGATAGGAAAAACACTTTAGTTAGTGGTTTAAATTATTGTTTCGGTTTAACAGATAATATTTTCGTAGTAGAATCTATTTTCATAAATAGCGAAGATATTGATGATTTAATTTATTTATACAACCCGAAAGAAGTAGTAAAAGAAAAAATAACCATTTTGAAGAAATCAATAAATAACTATACTTTAGATAACTTTCCTAAATTAATTAATAAAAATGGCATTTTAATGAAATTTAAACAGGTACATAATTATGGTGTAGATATATTAACACAAAAAAAGAATAAAGAACTAAGTGATCATTGGATATTATCATCTCGAATTCATTTAAAAAATGTGAGTAGAACGATAAATTTACAAATAGAAGAGCAGCTGTCTAATTTTATAATAAACGTTGATAAGTATTTTATTCTTAATAAAAAATTTTATGATGAATTATGCGAAGTGAAATCTGTCCTAAATAGAGGAGACGAAAGAGATATGGAAAGTAAAAGAAGGGGAAGCAAAACTGGAATATATGCATCTGAGCCTCTAAAGATTGAAAAGTATAATTATTTCAAAAATTGTATTGTATGCAGTGAAAACATAAATAATATTAATAAAATAGATATTAAGCTGAAAGATATTCTGTCAAAATGTTTTGAATCTGGAGAAATGAAGCCGCAAAATAATGAAAAACGTAAGTAAACAGAAAAAAAATAAAATGAAATAAAGTAAAGTGAAGTAAAATGAAGTGAAGTAAAATAAAAAAGTCTAAAAATATATATATTCATTAGCTTTCTGGTTAATATAAATTTATTTGTGTAAAAACTTTCTGCGGCTGTTCAAACACTTTTAAAGCAATGGACACGCTAGGATACACTGCTACTTTTGTTTATTTTAATCAGTGATTGAATAAGGGTCCTTTTACATTAGTAATATATATAGGCATATTAACTGAGAACGAACATATCAATACATGTTTGTACATATGTACATGAATACATGTATACATATACGTCCGATACTGTGCATATACATAAATTATATACAAAATAATATCGTCCCATATATAGTGCAAATTGAAAGAAAAACTAAAAAAATGAATTAAAAATTTTATTTCATGTTTTACCAAAAAAAAAGAAATATTACTTGGGGGTATTTAATATATATGTTTCTACGTTACTATCTTTTGTACATACATATATATATATATATATATATATTTATACATGCACTTAAGTAGAGAAAATAGGTGCACAAAAAAAAAAAATAAATAAAATAAAAGGGAAAAAAGCGCGCAGAAAAGTACAGTTGACTCAATTTTTTAATTTTCACGGTGAATTTACATCATGAATGGAAGCTTTATTGTGAACACACTGAAAGAGCTTATATATATGTATGCTTCATACACATATATGAGAACAGTTTAACCCACGCAGTTCTACGCTTACGCCTGTACATGTAGGTCCATTTATCGAAAATGTCCTAAAAATCGGCTGGAAGTTACAAATGATCAAAATCCAGATCCTCATCAAACGCTTTGCTTGTATCTATTTTATTGCTAATATAGTTCTTAATGTTTTGTACAATGGATTTATTTCGTAGGTTGTTAAGTAGAGTTCCTCTCCTATTACTGCTGATGCTACAATCGTACATGTTCGACAAATTTTCAGAAGACGATGATACATCAACTGTGTTATCACTTTTTAAAGATTCCAAAGAGTTTTTTCTTTTCTTTTCACAAATATAGTTATTATAAATATCAGTAATGTTAAAATTTTGTTTTAAATCATTGTTCATTAAATTCTTAGCTTCATAAATAATGTCATATGGATCAAAAGGTGGAATATTTTGAAGAAGTTTTAGATTAACACTGAAATTACCGCATAGTAGGGAGCTTTTTAGCTTCATACAAATAACCAAACAAATGTACAAAATAAAATTTTCATTATTATTAATAATAAAATGATCATATAATATAATAGTATCTGCCATATCAAATTCTTGTGTTAATAATAATAGAACCCATTTTAAAGCATAATACTGAGTTTCTATTTTAAGAATATATAATTTCTTCCATATTTCGTATTCTTTTATTCTTAGTAAAAGAGAAAATTTTTTAAGTTTTCCGTTTATACCGTCATCAGTATTATCTAACCCTTCACAAAAAACATCTCTTTGTCTTTGCATCAATTCAATAAAACAAAAAAATGTATCAGCTTCCCCTTGTAATGAACAGTTACATAATGGATCATTAAAAATAATAAAATATAGAGGCGCCAAAATTTCATTCATGCCTTGAACATATTTAACATATGGATGAATTTTAGCATATATAAATAATATCCTACATAGTAAATCGTAATGTCTTCTCGGATTAACTATATCACAAACATCGGAAAAATGGTTTACATATTTTTCGTAATTTTTCGAAGTAACACAATGTTCTGATGATTGGTTTGTTATTCCTATGTGCAGATTTTGTGATGTGCTTTCTGTTGATAAAAATTCAACATGATTCCTTTTTTGTTCCATATATAAATTATTATCCTCTTTGTATACTAATAAATTAACTTCATCAGTTGGATTAGGTTCAGTACTTTTTAAAATATGCATGTCTGTTATTTTCTCATTAGATCTCTGACTGTTTATCTCAAAATTTGGCGTTCTGTCTTTATTAACATCTGTTGAAATATTTATCATGTTGTCCACTGCCTTTTCATTTTTATTAACAGTACTTGCTATACTATTTTTCTCTTTATTTGTATATATATCGTAAAAATGAGAGTTGTTTTCATTGTTATTCAAGTTGTTCGTGCTACTACTTAAGTTTGTATTGTTGTTACTATTTATGTTAACTAAGAATGGTATTTCTTCATTATCTTCTTCATAATTTTCTACGTTAATTAAGCTGTTCAAAATTTTAATATTATTATTAATAGTTTGTTGCGGATTTAAATTGAAAAATGATAATTCTGGTCTAGTTCTAAATGTATCTTTATTAATTTGACTGAATAATTCGGAATTTATTATGTTCGTTTCCGATTCCTCATTTAATTTTGTTGAAGCATTCTCTTTTTTTTCTTCTTCATATACATCATTACTATAACTACATCTCAAAGGATTTATTACAAAACATTTTATATAATCTTCATACAATTTCTTCTTTTCAATAAGTTCTTCATTCCATTTCTTCGTATTTAAACTAAGATGTTTTAATGCCAATTTCCAGCATAATGAGCGAATACATGGATTCATATCTAATATATTTTTTTCAAACAAATATATCAAGTCTTTTTCATCAACTACCATTTTTTCAAATATATTAATACACGTTTTTATTTGTTCATCAAATTTAGATATTCTTTCATTTTTCTTTTTAAAAATAAGCAAATAGCTCAAAAACTCTAATTTATATTCCATTTTAATGTGAATAATGTTTTATGCTCATATAACATGGGTTGCTGGTTCGCAATGGTACATACATGAACAGATGCATGAATACGTAGATAAATACCCGCGTACATAAATACATACACATGTACAAACAAACATACATACATACATACGTACAAATATGCATAAATACAAACACACATATATACTACATACGGTAGACATTTAAGCTGCTATTTTCAGAATAACGCAACTTAATCGAATTCTTAAAAGAATACATCCTCATCTGTTTTAATATTTTCAGAGTAACTGAGAAAGAAAGAAATATATAAATGATAAAAACTTTCACTTGAAAAAAATATTCATTAAATATATAAAATTTAAAAATTGTTAGAATATGAAGATATGGGAAATATAAGGAAAACCATTATTAATGGATTTATTGGCAATATATATAAAATATTCTTAATATGTTATTGTTAAATGTATATAATGTCCTACTACCTTCATAATAATATATATGTAAAATGCATACAAATTATAACTGCAATGCAAATATTTCTTTTTTATGTAAGTGGATTTAATATTTTTTCCAATCGCATAATCCTTATAGTATACTTGGATTGCGTGAAACTGTATTTTTTAACAGTATTCTATTTTTCTTTTGATATTTTCGTAAAAAAAAAAAAAATTTTCTTTTTTTGGACTTAAAAAAATATATAATGGAAAGTTATTGATGAAGTAATTTCACCTGTACGGGTATCTGTTTTAGAATGTGAAGGATTGAAATTACACAAAAAGTAAGTAAAAATATAAGGAAAATATAATATAATAAAATATGCGGAATCGCATATGTGATAAAATATAATGCATTAAAATATACCTTAATACGGTAAAATGAAATGTAATAAAACAGAATGTTCCTCGGATGAAGGAATTTACAGCATGAACAATAGTAAAAAAAAAAAAAAAAAAAAGGGAAACGTTACTAATTAGAACAAGTACATTTTTATATGAAGAAATTCGTGTCATTTATGATAAATGCTTAAGAAGTTAAACGTCGATATTGTAATAGCATATAATTAACGATATACTTCAATGAATTGTGTAACATTATATATATAGGGGTTTTTCTTGGTACATTACGCTTATCATATAAAAATATTTCCTTCCAGATGATAACCTTTTACACAGATAAGTGTATTTCACATATGGATATATGAAAAATTATATGATTACATTATATAATGAAAGTGCGTAATATTAAGTCATAGGACACCTTTTTTTTTTTCCATATGAAGATGAATAAATGATCTTATAAGAGATAAGTTATTTCCTTTTTTATGATTTTTTTTTTTTTTACTTTCGTTTGATTTGATAGAACGTTATGAACCTCAAATGAAGAAAAAATGTATAAATATGTAAAATCCTTTTTTTTGTTGTTATTATATATATTATTTTGTAAGTGTACAAATTCATATAACAAAAAATATATCGATAGGCAGTGGAATTTTGTTAATGTTTCTTCGAAAATTCAGAACAGTAACAATAACATATACATATTTAAGGCATTCAAGGTTTAGGAAAAACGTTTAAAATTTTGATATTTTTGTTTATTCATTCAAGTTTTTTTTTATTTAAATAATGAAGCAGATAAAGGTATTGAGGCCATCTACAAAGTTAACAACCTAGTATATTTTATCCGTCTTTTTTTTTTTTTTTTATTCTTTTCCTTTTTAGAGTCAAATAAAAAAAAATAAAAATATTATCCAGTCTAAGCAAAATGCAAATTTGGAAGAAATCAAGAAACTGAGGTTACAATAAATTCCCTCCATTCTTTTCTTACTGTTTTTGATGAGTATTATGCACTTAATCTCATTGTGATTTTCATTTTCCTTTTGTATTATTACAACGGATATCGCTCTACATAACATAATTATTTTTAATAGACAAGTTATAAAGGAGATAAAAAAAGACAACATAGAGGAGTTTTATGACGAAGAAAAGAAAAAGAGAGAAAAGGAAACGACAGCATGGAAGGTCATCCTCTATAATGATGATATTCACAAGTACTCTTTTGATAATTTTCAATATAGCTTATCTATATGTGTATATATATGCATACGTACATGCATATATGTATACATGTGAAACGCGTTTCCCTATTTTATTTTGTTTTCTCCCATTTGTAGTTTCACCTATGTGACTGACGTCATTGTAAAAGTAATTGGACAAATAAGTAAAGCGAAGGCGCATACAATTACTGTTGAGGCTCATAGTACAGGGCAAGCTCTCATTTTATCAACTTGGAAATCAAAAGCAGAAAAGTATTGCGAAGGTAATATTATAATGGATACTTATTTAGACATTCGTACATACGTATATGATGATGTTTTCAAAAATATTAATTGTACACATTCTTATTTTATAGAACTGCAAAAAAATGGATTAACAGTTTCAATAATTCATGAAAGTCAATTAAAAAGTAAGAAGAACCAAGATACAAACTCTTAAGGTCTTTATCATTACCAACACTTTTATCTTAAGAAATATGTTATAAATGAAAATCGCTTTTCATTTTATGCACATTATGCTTATGTAAATAAAAATAGAAAAAAAAAAAAATAAAATAATACAATTTAATTGTTTTTATATTTACATTTTTGTATTAATTTTAATTATAAATTAAAAAAAAAAAAGAAGAAGCCATTGTTAGAAATATTTACACATATATATTGGCCCGTTTCTTACACGATGTAAATAATTTTCAAACATAATTTTTTTATAAAAAATAAAATTAATATATGTGTAAGCACAAAAATAGTAGTTTATGCATATTATTGAGAAAAAAAAAAAAAAAAAAAAAACAAACTAAAAGGTTTATAATATAAAAAATAATAAAAAAAAAAATTTTTTATTCAACAATTTACTCATAAAATATAGATGGAAAATATATACATGAATGAACATCATATTTGCTTATTTAAATAAAAAAAAAAAATAATAAACAGTTGTAAAATTAGGGATATGTGTGGAAAAAGACAATTATATAAAATAATAAAATAAAGCAATCTAAATGAGCTTAACTTATAGTATTTTGCCTCATATGAAATGTGCATGTTTATATATATGTTACATACATATACATATTAACAAAGCATTTTCCTAAAAACAGCGTTTTTTTTAAAAATGTAAAATAATCCTTTCGACATCAGCCACATCAAACAATATATAACATGCCTATACTTATATATAATATATGCAATAAACAATACCAGCAAAAGGAATTGGACAAAAAAACAAAAAACAAAAATACGTAAAAAGCTGTAAAAACAAGAAAAAACAAAAAGGTATACGCAAGCGTATTAATACGTGTATAATATATATATATATATATATATATATATACACGAATGCACATTGTGGGAAATTCCAAAGGCGTAAAATTACACTAGTTTAATTTTTTTTTTTATTCCAGTTCATTTTGTGGAAACTTCATGTACTGAACTAACAAGTGTCCTATAAATTCATGAGCATAAGCAACTGGGCAAAATAATTCTTTTTTGTTATTTCCATCAAAGGTATTGTTTGTGTTGAGGTTATCTGTATACTGAACGTAAACAGCCCTTTTCCAGTATTCACTAGAGGTAACCCAGGAAACATAAAATATAGAATTTTTCAAAATAAATAATACAATATCATCATACTGCGTATTCATTTTGTTACTTTTTTTTATTTCTATATCATGTTCAAGTGATAAAATCGATTGTAAATAATATGGTTTTGACAATTTTGTCAAATTTTCGGAAACTTTTATAAAATGTTCATGCAACAAATTTGTATGATTTTGCGGCTTAAGGAAATTTTCATAAATATATAACAAGTACCTACATGAATGTTTATCATGACATGGGATATGTTTTCTTACTATTTTATGACAATCACCTATTCTAGATCCAAAGGTACATTCTTTAGGAAACATTTTATTCAATTTGATAA
The DNA here is from genome assembly GCF_900090045.1 of Plasmodium malariae. Classification (NCBI taxonomy): domain Eukaryota; phylum Apicomplexa; class Aconoidasida; order Haemosporida; family Plasmodiidae; genus Plasmodium; species Plasmodium malariae. Next base: position 1,276,385 of record NC_041788.1, on the reverse strand, counting down.
ACGTTTCATCATGCATAAAACTACATTCATACATTTCATCTTTTTCCTTCTGGGAATAATTACCATTTAGAATTATTTTACCATGATATCGATCAGACGCACCTTTTTTATTTTTTTTCATCAGAGGATAATATTCGGAGCATCCATTATACGACGAACTATTACAATCAAATTTTAAATTATAAACAGTATCTTTAACCCTTTTACTCATCAGTAATTGAAAAGGTAAATCAATTCCTGGAAAACTAATTAAATTATATTTATTTTTAAATATACCTGATGTAATAAGGTTGTTTTCAATATTCATACCAGATGATATATACTCCAAATTGGCTATTAATCTCGTCTGTCCATATACTTCAAATTTACTTTGTTCATAGTATGTTACACCTTGTTCTAAAATAGAAGTATATCTTAAATAAATATTTGTATATATATCAAAAGCAGAATCTGCTAACCATACTATTTTAAAACCATGTAATATACAAAATCCAACAGATGCCTGAATTAAAGAAGTTGCTGATATGGGTAGAAGCGTCTTTCTGTTTTCATTTCCTAAATAACTAATAGCACATCTATGAGGTTCTTGATCCTCAAATTCAATACCAATTAATCTAGTGTCTTCTTCTATGGTATACAAATTAACATCAATTTCATTTTTATTTATATTTTTGTGTTCCTCTGCGTATTCATAATTATACAATAACTGGGGAACTAATTTAGCTTCACACAAAACATCTGATAACCATCTTCCCGAAGATCTATGCAAAGGCCATTTACCTGTCCTTGTGCATAAAAATTCTACATCAATTTTGGAAAAAACATTTGGATCACTTTTTGAATTCTTAATTAAAGTCTGATAATGTTCCTCATCATGTGCGTCAAATAAATTCATGTGTTTTTTTATTTCATAATAATATTTATAATAATTATCTATTTTTGTTGGTACATCTTTCAGCGTAAAAAAAAGATCTTTTTCAAATAATTTATTTCTAAAAAATTGATGCCTCATTTCTTCATCAAGATCATTAAAAGTTGGATGAACTTCATACACATGTTGTAATTCCTTAAGAGTATATTCATTTTTTAGAGGATATATATAACCAACGCTTGTAGAAATTTTATGCTTTTCTATGTCAAAAGGTTCTTCTTCCTTATCAGAATAAATATCGCTTTCCTCCCCATCTTCACCGTGATATAAATTATCAAATAATTTATTCTTATTGAACATGTTACTGTTTTGAAATAAATCCATAAAACTACCACCTTCCTTATCATCTCCAAGGAAGTCATCAAATAGGTTAAAAGAGTCCATATTATTGCCATTTCCGTCGTGATGTTCATCGTCATTTCCATCTTGATGATCATCGTCATTTCCATCGTGATGATCATCGTCATGTTCATCGTGATGATCATCGTCATTTCCTCCGTTATGACCATCATGATGATCATTTGAATTACCGTTTCCTTTATCAAAAGAAAGCATTCTTTTATTATTCTTATTAAAGAAATCTGTAATAAATTTATTTACATGAACATACTTCTTCCCATTAGCTTCTATTAGGGAAGATATTTTACAAATGTTGTCCTCGTCCATTTGGTTTTTAAAAATGAAAAAGCCATAACTTCCTAAATCGAGAGATTGAAAAGTATAGTTGTAAAATTCAAATTCAACTGCATCATCTGAAGGCCTCAAAATAGCTGCTTCATCATCTAAATTTATTTCCTTTCTCCATTTGCCAGTATGAACATAATCATAATCATAATTCGCATAATATGACTTGGATAGTTCCTTGTACGTATCTGCTGATGCATCAGCATTATTTCTATGAATAATACTATTATGCTTTGTCTTTTTATACTTGATCAAATATGAATTGGAGAAATATGTTACAAGAATATCCCACACTTGTTCAACGTTTAATATTTTTCCTAAATCAACAGGATTGCAATTAAATATACATGCTGCGTTGTAATATATAAAATTTATCATAAAATTCTTAAAATAAAGATCATATACCCCATCCAAAAAAATAATTCTCTCGGCACATTTATGAATTGATGGGATATTTTTACATATAGTATTAATTAAATAAATAAAAATTTTTGGATTATTTTGCATCATGTCTCTTTTATTTTCTGGTATATACCTAAGGAAGTATTTTGTACTGTCTCCATAATATTTAGAAGTATACTGACTGTAGCATCGTACTATTCTATCAACATATTTATTATTATCCAATAAATTATATAGTTCTGAATATTTCTTATTATAAAGATTATTATCTTTATTTAAACCTATCCATGTAACATACGAATGGTTTTTACTTAATTTTAATACTGATGAAGACAAATATGAGTTTAATATATATTCTATATCCGCTAATTTAAGGTTATATAAATAATAATCAAAATTGCCATAATATATAGAACTATTCTGTATACTAAAATGTAATGAATTTAAACTATATGGTATTTCCTTCAATAACGCATTGGCCAATGGATGTATATTATCTGTTATAATAAATTGGTTATGAAAGCCTAACTTCGTACATAAACCTGATAATGCTTTTAATAAATCAAAATCTGCTTTATTCATAATAGTGTGGACACTTGAATGTATTCTGCATACAGAGTCATCCACAATTTTTTTTACCAAGGATAATCCATTAATATCTTTTAAATTTAATACAATATCGACATGACTAGACTGTTTTAATAAATCTTGTGACACAGACAAATCAAACGCTATATGATACATATTTAAGTAATTTTTTAACACATTGTGCCTTACACATTTTATAATTTCTTTGTTATTACTATATAAAAAATGAGCACAAAAAAATTCAATGTTCACAACATCATTTCCTACTGCTAACCCATTAATAGTTACATGGGGTACAGTAAATGTTCTACTGCATACATTATTGAACACCTGTTTATCTAAAATTGACGTTTCTTTTGTACATATGGACTTTAATTTTAATAACCAAAAAGCTTTAAGAGAATTAATACTTTCTAAATTATTACAATGGTTTGTGTTTTCAACTTGTTCTTCCACTTTTCGTCCATTATATTTATCATATATATCGGATAGTAGCTTTACATTAAAATTAAAATCGCAGTTACTAGAAAGAGTGTATATTCTTGACAAACTAAAAATAAAATTAAGAAATACAAAATATATTGCTAATGTACTAGTTGTCATATTTAAATAGTGCGAATTATGTAAAATTGTGCTTGTAGTGTAAGTACTCTTTTTTTTTTTTTTTTTTTTTTTGTTGCTGAAGTATGGAAAATTATTTGATTTTTCCTTTTTTTATTTTTTTTTTATCTGGAACAAAAAGGAGAAATATTTTAAAAAATTAAAAAGAGAAATAAAAATTTCCTTATATATTTAAAAACACAAAAAAATATTTTTAAATTCAAAGGAAAAAGCCATATTTTTTTTTTAATTTTACCATTCCCCAGTTACAAAACTTATGCATTATATTGTATGTATACGCGTATACATATGCATATATATATATACATGTACATAAGCGTATACAATATGCATGTACATATGAGTATACATATGCGTATACTATATGCGTATACAATATGCATGTACATATACGTATACATATGCGTATACTATATGCGTATACAATATGCATGTACAAATGCGTATACATATGCGTTTATGTGAATATAAAACAGTTAAATCAAATAAAAGGGACCTATTTGAAGTCTTTTAAAAAATATATATATAAATTTGTACTCTTAATAAACTTCAACATTTTGATATTGTGAATTCGTTACTATATATTTTTAATTCAAAAAAAATTAAAAATTAATAAAAATTGAAAAATAAACAAGGCAACAAAGATGTGTTTACGAAAAAGTTAAAAAAAAAAAAAAATTTAAGGCTGAAGGTTGTACGGGTTTTAAGTATAAAATTATTATCGTTATATTTAAATAGAGAAGCATATGTATATTTTATTTATTTTTCCTTATCATTTTTACATTTTATAAGTTTTTAAACGAGTGAAATTTTAAAACGTGTGACGATCGATAATTTTATTTCGAAAATTTAAGAAATAAGATGAATATTATAAAAATGTTTTGTTCCTCTATGTAAATCAGAATTAATTTCTTCATCTAATCACTCATAAATAGTAATAAGTACTTGCCTTATTTATTTTAAAATTTATATAAGTAAAAATTTACATATTAAAACATAGTTCTTGTAAAGAGGAAAAGCTTACTGTTATAAACATAAGTGTCAGGTTGATAAATTTTATCGCCCTTTTTAAAAAGAAAACATGCGTGATTGAAACATAGTTGTGCGTCTTACTTTTCCATAATTAAGAAAATTGTATATGTATATTATGTATATACGTACATGTACGTTATATATATTTGTGTAGTGTGTTCGTTATATAAGTGTGCATTGTGTGCATGTATATATATATATATATGTTGTATGTATATATGTTTCACATTTGTATGTTGCCTGTATGTTGTATGCATGAAATAATTTTAGAGAAAATAGTTAACATAATAATATTTTCAATGTTAAAGAATCAAAGAAATTAAATAAGTTGAACTGAAGATCTAAAGAAAAAAAAACAGTTTAAATTCTCAAACTATGTAAATAATCAAATAGGCATATATACACTAATTGTATGTATAAATGGAGAAGGTAAAATGAAGAAAAAAAAATATGTTATTTGGAAAAAGGGAAATCTTCTAAAGGAACACAGATAAAACATATATATATATATATATATATATATATATATATATATATGTACGTATTAATGTTCATTCACATGCCCCATTAATATATCCCATATAAAAATTAAAATAGGAAGATGTAGGAAAGAAAAAAAATTTTATAACTTGAAATATTTCCTTTATTTCAAACTATGAAACAGTTGTTTCTTCATCACAGAGTAATAAAAGCATGTTTTTATTAATTACATAATATTTCATAATTTCAAAAAAAAAAAAAAATAGTTCGATATTAAAGGCGTATAATTCCCATTGTCTAAATTCATTATAAAGATTAAATGAACAAATGAAAAATGTTGAGGGGAGGGGGAACTAAAGCAAAAAATTAAAAGTTTTTGAATAAGATGTATACATAGAATGATAAAATAGTCTGTGATCATTTATGTAGTTAATTAAAATCTTCCTTTTTTTTTAAACATTCTGAATATATTTTATTTAGAGATAGGACAAATTTTATGAAATTGGGAAAAAAGAAAATTTTAATGAGCTTCAATATTGATGGTGTTTTAAAAGCACCTCATAATCGATTATTAGAATATATAAGAAAAATTGGCTAATGAAATTTTTTTATCATATATGTGATCTCTATTTTTTTTCCTTTTGTTAAGAATTAACTATTGAAAATGAAAAAAAATAGTTGAAATTACATATTCTATGTTAGTCAAAAGGTAAGTAAACTAGCCGTTAATTCAATTCCTAAGAAAAAAAAAAATTGTTTATAGAATTTAACATATAAAAAGAACGTTATTACTTAAGTTGACACATTAAATAATAACTATATAATGTGTTCAAACAGAATGTATATATATTTTATTTATATACACTGTATGTATATGTAGATAAAAACATGCAGATGCTACATATTAAGTTTTTCTCACTCCTTTTCCTCACTCTTTTCTGTGAATGGAGCTGAATTTGTTTAAAACAAACTTTTTTTCTTATTTTTATATATTTTTGTTTGATCAAATTAGCAGTTTTACAATGTGGTAATTTCATTGTTATGTTCATTATTTAAGAAAATTAATTAAAGCAGAAAAAGGTTACCACTTCACCTATTTTTTAAGTGTGACATGTAAAAGAAGTATTCCCGGAATTTTCCTATTTCTCATTATATATATATATATATATATATGTGTGTACATGAGTGTATGTATATGTAGATATAGATACATTTTTACAGTTGCATCAAAAATTTATCGAAGTCATAGGAAATGCATTTTCTCTTTACATACGAAATGAAAATTATGTCATTTGAGTTTGATTATAAGGAAGGTGTATGACCTTAAAATGACATTCGTGTTTGTGTAAAAAATAAAATAAAATGTTGATAAAAAAGAACTATTATAATAAAAAGGATCAAATAAAAAGAGCACTCAAAAAATAAGCAATAACGAAGGATAAATAAAATATCTGTGTACAGATTACACTACTTCGATATATAATAAGTGTCTCAGAAAAAACAGAATATTCCCAAAGTAAGATGAAATAAAATTCCTTTTGAATTAAGAAAAAAAAAAAAGAGGTTATTTAATTCAATCGATCCTTTAAAGCAAAGAAGAAGTATATATATACTTATATATAGATATCCATATATACATATATACCCATATGAATGGAATTAATATATAAAATTTTCATTCTCTTTTGCCTTTATATAATGTATAAAGTTTTGTATATCATATTGCTTTCAACTTATTTTATTAAATATTTATTTTGCAATATAATAGAACCTTACGAATTTAGCAAAAGGGAGTTGCTAAAAATTTACGAGGATTTCAACGAAACATATTTAGATTCTGACAATAATATTTTAGACGCAGAAAATGTATTTCATAATTTAAAATTACTTTCTGTTTGCAATATTCAGAAGAAGAATTTTGTTACTTTTATTTCAAAATTTCTTTGCAAAAATATTTTTTTTACGTCTTACATAAAAATAAAAAATGTTGATATACTTTACGGGGACTTTGTTCATTCAAGTTTATCTAAATACCTAAAGGAAATAAATTTTATGTGTAAATACTACATTTATGACAATTCTTACGAAATAATAAAATGTGATAACAGTACATACAGGTTAGAGAATTATTTTATAGGGTTCGACATAGAAAAGAGAAATGATATAGAACAAAGGGAAAGTAGTTATAAGCACTTTTTGAAATCAAACAACTTGTTAAGTAAAAATGTAAGTACTTCTGAAAAAGGTAAAGGAGTATTATTACACCAAGGAAACGAAAATAGAAATAACGAAAATGGTAACGCAAACAGTAACAATTATAGCAATGATGGCAATAATAGTAGTAATGATACTAATGGAAAACACACAAATTATGGTAACAATGTTGATAAAATCACCAGAAATAACTATGTATGTAAGTTAAATATGAACGTTAGTTCTTACTTATCGTATGGAGAAAGTGTCATTCTAAAAATTTTAATTGGCCTATGCATAAGATTAGGCTATAAGAGACAAATATTATTTTCAGAAAATATATTTTCCCTGGGGAAGCTTTTTGAAAAAAACAGTTCTGGAAGCAGTAGTATCTTTAATCTTGGATTTGATGTTAGTAGTAGCAGATTTTACAATTCCAGTGAGAAATACAGTATAAGAAGTGATAACTCTTTTATTAATAGAAATAGAAAAGACTTAATAAAAACAGGTATTCCTAGAATTAATTTAAAATTTTTTGCTAATAAATCCTATTTATTATGGAGAGGAATAGAATTAAAAAAGGAAAACTTTAATTATAAATTATTGGAGTTGAAAAATTTACTAGATCAGACAAACTATAGGGAAAGGATAAAGTCATGTTATTTGAACGAATTGTTTACTTATTATGAGCAGGACGAAATATATATAAAAAAAAAATTCGGTAATAAAATAAAATATAGAAATTTTAGGTCAAAAAATATGAACAAATTAGGAGATTCTTTCTTAATAGTAATCTTTGAGTACTTTTGTGATAAAAATGTTCTCTCTTTTGAAGAATGTGTTAGTAATATTAAATCATCTACCCTTTTGGATGAAAAGGCAAAAAGTGTTTTGCATCATTTTCTATATGAAAATTTTGTATGTATTGAACGTTGCACCATTAAAGAAGAACAATTACATATCTTTAGTAACGATATAATTATAGAAGAATTACAAGAATATGTTAATAAAAGTAACTCTTTTACATTTAAACATAAAAGTTATTCAAAAAAAATAAAAGATAAAATTAAAAAAAATACTGAAAATAGAGGCATATTTCTTCCGCATGATGACAATATACAAAAAGACTTTTTTGAGAATACTATGTTCACATTTGAATTTGAATCCACAAACTCTATACTAAAAGACGAATTAGACAAAATAAATATAAACGATAACTTAGAAAACAGAATTTGCAACATTAGTAAATATATAAAATATCATGAAAAGCTTTATGAAAGGGACTACAGAAAAAAAAGTAACAGAACGTTAAATGAATATAATATTTGGAATAATCTATTTCTGGAGCATTCTAATCGTAAGAATATTAGCGATTTTAAAAAATATGAATATGTTGAAGGGGGGAAAAATAGTATCGAATTTTCCTTAACAGACATACAACATAAAATTTCAAATTTTGGCACTTCACAACACAGCAGCTGCTGCAATGATAATAATGATTATAAAAAAGAAAATTGCTACGAAAAGTTAGATTATCATCAAAGGGAAAATTATTACAAAAACTCGTATGTTCATGAAAGCTATTCTGAAAAAGAATATAATAATACTTCTAATGAATTAGAAGAATATGAAATAATGGATGAAATTAATTTATTAACGAAGAAATACCCTAACCATTTAGATACACTCTTTCGTAATAATAAAAATAAAATTAAGGGAATATATCCGTATTTATTTATAATGCACAAAGGCGAAAAAGAGATTAATAACTTACAAAATCTATATGAATACAATACTTTACGAAGTGTGTATGAAAGTTATCATATGAGCGGAGGTACTAATGCAAAGAAGGACTATAATCCTAATAAAAATGAAATTATGCGAAAAGAATTTTTTAATTTTATTTATTACACAAATAATAATTATAGCTTTACTGTAAAGAACGTTCCTACCAAATATAAAAACATATTATTATTAGAAGAAGAAAAAGAAGAAGAAGATGATGAAGAAATAAAAATAAAACCTTTTATTAACAATGGTACAGAACAAAATTCAAATAATTCTCTATTACGAAAAAGAAATTTAAAATTTTTATGCACTAAAGACAGTATATGGCCATATTCAAAAAAGCCTATAAAATTTTCCAGCAGTAGTGGTGTTTATTGTGAAGCTCAATTTGAAAATGTGTTATCAGTTAGAGTGCTTGAGGAAGAGCAGACATTTGAATATTTACTAAGGCATATTACTAGTAAAAAAAAAAACAAAAATACACTGAGGAATAGTGAGCAGGGGATATATTACTACTATACAGAGGACGCTTCAATCAATGGAGAGAGACAGCAAAGAAATAGTGATACTTTCATATATCCTGAAGGTTTGTTGTATGAAGCTAAGGGCATTTCGTTGGATGAAAATTCTTCTGTAAAGAGTCAAATTATAGGATTCCATTTTTTTAATAATGCATGTATAATAAAATATATAGGACCTGGAAAAAAATATCACATAAATAACCCTATCTTAAGCAATGTTTTACTAAAGTTAGTTTTTGGTTATTGTATTATGCATGGATTTACAACCTTAAAAGTTGAAGCAGAAACGTTGGATTATGAGACGGGAATGAAAACAACAATTTTGGAAATATTATTAAATGGAAAAACAAAATATGAACAATTAGGATTAAAACTAACAAATGTAGCAATTTTTTCAAAAGAATTATATTATATTATTACTGGATTTACATCGAAAAATGATCTAACATTATCAGGTATTGTAAAATTTGAACATAATTTATATGTAAATCATAACATTGAAAATTTTTTTTTTCATTATATAAATAGAGAGGCTAAAAACATGTTATATAAGTTAACTTTCAGTTGTAGTGAAGACTATTATCCTTATAAAAATTGCTATGATATTTACCCATTAGTGAGAAAAAATAACGATAATTATTGTTACTTCGAGATGAATAATATATTTAAAGAACTCAATGAACTTTTTCCTGACGTATGTACAATAGGTAGCCGTATTGGAAAATGTTATGAACAAATTAAAAAATATATTCTCTGCTCAAATAATAGTGAAGGTTGTAAGTACTATAATTTCATTATAGACACCTTCATAAAACCAAGAAGAAAAACATCATTTTTCATTAATCATAACATGAATGTTCAAGAATATTTAACAAGGAAATCCTATACATATTACTTAATATTGAGCGAGCTAATAAAAAATGGAGAAAGTGGATTGTTGGAAAAAAAAAATTATGATTATATGACTCATGCACAAGCATATTTTTTCTTAGCGCATATTTTAAAAAATTCAACTTTTTTTATTTTTTGGAATTTTTCTACCGAATTCTGGAAAAGGTTTCAATACATTCAAAAAAATGAAGATGGGAATGCTTTTACTGATTCGAAAACTCAAACAATATTTTGTCCAATGGCATATGCTTATGAGTTTATATATCATTTTAACACATTTTATAGGAATGCGTAATATACTGTCTCATTATGTTTGTAATGTAATAACGAAAAAAAAAAAAAAAAAAAAATATTCACCATACAGTTTTAAAATATTGTGCTTTTAATTTTTCGAAGTTCGTTATATTTTATATTTTTGTACTTTATTTATTTATATATTCATTTATTTATTATTTTTTTTTTTTTTTTTTTCCCTTTTGTTCTATACATGCGACCAATGCACAGCTTGCAGTCAAATATATTTCCCTTTTCCCCTTTTCTCATTCCTTAAATTTGTTACTCCTTATTTTGGACATCTTTATCAGTTTCGTATTGCGACTTTAAACGCTCCTTCAATTATTTTTTTACTCCTCTTTGCTTTACATTATTTTATTTTATTCTGTTTTTTTATTATTCTCTTTTGTTTTATTCTCTTTTTTTTTTTTTTTTTTTTGTAATTAAACAATTAATGCATTATTAGTGTTGCGTTGTAAGACTATTATGCCGTAATTTTTTTTTTTACAAAGAAGAAAGTAAGGTAGTAATTAAACTTATTTTTGTATATATTATTTATTAAATTAGTATGAGGAAAATCTTTAAATGAATTACATTCTTACATATATAAGAACGTTCAGACAAAGGAAAAGAAATGTTTAAATACTTATGTAGTAAAATATAATTTTTCTACAATTTTTTCACGTATGATATCCATTAGTGTTTTTTAAGTTTTATTAAAATTTGGAAAAAATAATTAAAATATTATTATGTGAAATATGTTTAATATAGCTTTTGAAAAACCTGATATATGGCATATTTTTGGTAGTAAATATCATAGTTTAAAGCAAATGCATACACACATAAAAACCATTTTACAATTTGAAATTATACATACCCGCATATATGTATGTATTTATGTATGCATGTATATATATTTATATATATTGTACGAAAAAAATGATAAATATAATACAATAAAAAAGAATAGGAAGAAATGGAATACATAAAAATTATGATATATATATATATTATAACTGAATTTTTATGTAAAATATTTTCTTAAACAAATAAAAGCTTTTAACGTAACATATAAATTTGCACATCTTTAATGGCTATATTTCAACGAAATTAAAATAAAGTAAAAATAATAAAGATACATAAGAACATTCTTCATGATAATACATGCGTAATAACTTTTTTAACTGATATTTTTATTATTTAGAGTATGAAAAATTATTTTATTAATTACACTTTGAATTTCTTCAACCTTCTTACCATAATCCTCCCTAGATAATAACATATCATTTTCTGCTGACTTTAATCGACTTGTTAAATCTTCCTCCCTTTTTCTATAATTTTCTAATTCTTTAGAATGTGAAATCTTGTCTAAAATTACAAATACAGAAAACATTATCATCATTATAGTTCCTATACCCTTCAAAATGTTTTTTGTCAAAAGAAGTTTTTTTAAATTATTAAATTCCATCTTCTTTGATATATTTTTAAAAGATGATAAATCCACATTGTAATTCAAATTATTCTTGTAGCTATCACTTATCGTATCTGCAGCACCTTTTCCCGAATTAAATGCAAAAAATAGGATGAGTATATAAAAAAAAAATTGTGCGCCCATAGTGAAAAAAGTTATAATTCAAGGTAAAGTTGTATAATATTTAAGTATTAATTTTTTATGCATATTTTTAAAAAAATGATAATTAAAGTATATATTAGTTTTAAAAAGTTAAAATATGGACAATTAGCAACTCCAGTTTTAATCGTTCATTTAAGATAAATGTTTTTTTTTTTTAAAGATAATGTAAAATTTCATTAATGACATGTAATTTTGTTACTTTATCATACTTTCTTAATAGCTTAATAAAAGGATAACATTTATTTAGCATAAGTGAATATTTATATTTCTGTTGAACTATATTTAACATAAAAATGCTTTACAGGTACCAATTTATTTGTATATATATATGTATGTACGTGTGTGTGCTATCATTTCTTTTGCTCTAAGTGCGTATTATGTAGTGATTTTTGCTTACAGCTGTGCCTTGTCTATTATATTTTTTTTTTTTTTTTTTTAATCCATTTGTTTTCCTTACGTTTGCACTTTTTTTAGATATAATATAAAAAGGGGAAATACTCCTCAAAATAATTTTTCACTGTATTTCATCTATTTTATAATTTTTTTTTTTTTTTTCTGTATGTGTATTGTAACTTTCCTTCTGTCTTATATGTATTACTTAAAAATTCCTTTTCCTTTTTTTCCTTATGTTGTATCAAATGTGCCTTATAGAGTACCATTCCCATATAATTTTAATATATATATATATATGTGTACTTATGTGTGCGTTTATGCAGAAGAAGAAGGAACAACTGTCGTAAAAAGAATGGATAATATTTTATTTAAGTTGGAAAAAGTAAAAATTTCCAAGCTTAAGAAATATATGAGGAGCTATTAACTGAGCTATTAGTGTGGGTACTTGATTTTTTCTTTTTTTGAAATTGTATTTTGCAATAAAGTACTATGGCTAAATTTTTTTTTTTTTCTGCACTAAAAGAATCAATACCGTATTTTATTTATGAAAAAAGTTCCTAGAAGAAAGTAGTAGCGTCAAAATATTCAGTAAGTTTGTATATTTTTATATTATGTATATATATATATGTACATATATTTGGATATATAAAAACTTTTTTTCTAGTTGACCCCTGAAAAGGAAAATATTGCTAATACTCGAACTCATTTCTAAAAATGTAGAAAGTTTATATGTTATTTTGTGACTTGAATAGTAAAGAAAAAAAATAATAATAAATGGGATCCATAAATATATAGTATACACTTAAAGGTGTTTTCAAATATTCGGACAAAACACAGAAAAAGGATAGAAAGTAAAATGATCAATTATTATGAAAAAATTAATAAAAAAAACAACATTACTAAAACAATGTAAGCATATAATATCGGTAAAATAGTAATGTTTCATTTATAAACAAAATTATTATATATGACCACAAAACAACTCTAATTTTCCTGTTTTCCCATTTCTACGTTTTTATTGGGAAAGTTTCAAAGGAATTTATCACTTCATAATAGGTAGTTTAAATTAAACTATTCTAAGAGGATCGAACATTTTTAAGTACGTATATATATATATATATTTGGACCTGTATTAAGTGCTCTACTGATACATTTATACCTTTCTGCAATAAAAATATAAAACTTGGAGATAAGGATCTCCTATTTTAACTACAAACCTGTTATGTCATAAGCCTCTTTTTATTTTATGTACCTGTAATTATGTTGTAGTACAATGTATATATAGTAAGACACAAAAATGAAATTGTTATGTTGAAGTTCCTAGGTTTAAATATTCTCAATACCTAAATGAACGTTACAGTTCCTATTTTTATACTTAAAATGAGATAATAAAAAAAAGAAAAAAAATTAATAATAATAATAATTAATAATAATAATAATTAATAATAATAATAATTAATAATAATAATAAATTAAGAATAATAATAATAAATTAATAATCTCAAAATGGAAATAGTGAATGTTGTGATTTAATAGACCTCTTTTAAAATTATTTAAAATTTATGAAAAACAAAAGGATTTCATGTAAAAGAAATAATAATACTAAATAAAAAAAAACTTTTCTTTGTGGGTTAAGGCGTAATAAAAATATTTTAATTGCTCCTACATATTTCTTAAAAAAAATAATGATAACTAAATAATTAAGAAATAAAAGTGAAGGAAAGAAGTAAACAAAAAAATGAAGAAAAAAAAAACACTCGAATATAGTATCTCACAAGCAAATGCTCTTTTGCATAAGCAATGGTATGAAAAGAAAAAAAATATGAAACAATTTTTATATACATTATTTTAATACCAGTAATTAATAGGCAGATATGTACATTTTCACTTATGCGTTGATATAAGTTGCTATACATATAACACATACATAATTGTACACATAATAACATGCGTAACTGCATACGCAAGTGCACATTAATATATATATATGTGAATTTATTGATAAGCACATACGCACATATGTACGCACACCTTTTATAAACATGTACATATACTAACAAACAAACACACATGTACACACAATTTAAACAAATATGAATGCGAAACTTCCCTCGACAGTTGGACAAAAGAAGATATACAGTTATACACAAAATCATTAAAATAAGAAAAGAAAGGAGAAGAAAAAGGAAAAAAGAAGAAAAGAAAAGGGAAGAAAAGAAAAGAGAACAAAAAATAAGGAGAGAAAAGAAAAGTGAGGAAAATAAATGAAAAGAAAAATTAAGGAGTGAGAAAAAAAGTGAAGAAAACAGAAGAAAGTGTGTAATTATGGGGGACAAGAAAGCACAAGAAATACTAGATGGAATGCAATCATTTGATTGTAAAACTCGGTTAAAATATATGAAGGAGTTGAAAGTATTATGCCATATCATAGGCATGGAGAGGACGAAAATGGAGTTAGTTGAATTTTTATATAACATAATAGAAGATGATTCAGATGTTTTGATAGAGTTATCAAATAATTTGGTATTCTTAACAAACTTTATAAATAATGTAAATAACTGCTATTTTCTGTGTGACTTAATATTAAATTTTATAATAACGTATGAAAAGGAAATAAATATAAATGGGTATAATGCTTTTAAAAATTATATACATAAATGTGATAGTAGTACATTGATTAATATTATATACCCAAGAATAATAAGATTGGCCAATAATGAAAGTGATAATTATCGTATTGGAGTCAGTAAAATTATACCAATCTTAATAGAAAGATGTATATATGAAGACCAAGCTAATTATATGAAATCTTTTATTCACTTGTTTCTAGAATTGTGTCAGGACCAGAGTATATTAGTCAAAAAATCTTGTTGTGATAAATTTTGTAACTTTTTAAAAATATTAAAAAGGTATAGAGAGCATATACATAATTCTGCATATACAACTATAAAACATGAGCAATATGTAAAAGAAATTGATGTAAAGGAAGTCCATAATAACAGCGATATTGATAGTGTTAACAAGAACATTAAGAAGTCAAATCACCGCTTATGGAAGCAGATAAAGGAAAATAAAAATGAAGGGGAAGCTGAGGAACTAAAAAAAAGGGAAGAAGAAAATGTTATAATGAATGCTGATGGCGATAAAGCATGGGTGCTTGCTCCAAACAGTATATCGCCAAGTAGTATTACACCAAGTGGAATTATGCCAAATGGTATTACACCAAGTAGTATTACGCCAAGTGGTATTACGCCAAATGGCACTTCTCCAAATGAAGGTACGCCAAATTCAGCCCTTCCATGGGGAGGCAAAGGGGAGTGGAGTTCACTTAGTGATAGAACAAGTGAAAAGAAAACAAAAATCTTTGTAGACAAAATATGGGAAAAGGCTCAAGAAATATACCGTAGTTTTTTTTATCCAATAAATGGGTTGGATGAAGTCCAAATTAGTGCAGTGTCCATATTAAATGAGGTTTTATACAATGACCCTAATTTTGTGAATAATTTGGATCAGGTTTTAACTAGTATATGTAATGATGAGAGTTGGAGAGTTAGGGCAGTGTTAGCAAATAATATACAAGAAATTCTAAAAAATCAAAAAAATGATGATTTATCTGTGATATTGTTATTATTGTTAAAAGATTTGGACAGTAATGTACGTAGTATTGTTTTGAATAACTTGGATAGAATATTAGTTCATTCAAAAATTAAAGTAAATATACTGGATGAAATATTTGAAGATTTAAAGAAAGATATTGATAGTAATAATATACACTTGAAAATTTCGTTATGCAAATTATTATGTACCTTACCAGATGTTTTAGATAAGGACGGATCAATCGAATATATTCTTCCACTATTTTTACTTTTTATTAGAATAGAAGAAAGTAATTTGAAATCAGAATTATTTATTTGCTTACATAAAATATCAAAACTTATATCTTTTTTTGATATGAAACAAATAATTATTCCACTAAGTAAAGAAATTGTAAAAAGTAAAAATTGGAGACTACGATGTTCTTTATATTATCATTTAAAATTTTTTGATCATTTTTTTTTATATCAAAATAAAGAAAATAGCTCTTCGAATTATGTAGATTTCTGGAATTATATGCATACAGGAGCTAAGGATTTAGTGTACTCTATTAGGATAGAGGTAGCTGAAACTTTGTATTTTTTAATTAAAAATAGAAATTTTTCTTTTTTTGAAAAGGGATTAACATATTTATTAAATGATTTAAAAGAGTCTACTAATTATATAAATAGAATAAGCTGTTTACAATTTATATCAAAACTAGTTATACTATTTCCTTTACAATATATTGAAAATTATATTTTAAAAGTTATCAAAGATCTAAGCAAAGACAAAATAAGTAATATTAGGTATAACATAGTTAAGACTATATATTATATAAATAAATATGTTAAACATGTTCTGACTATAATCACAAATAATACATATGATGAATTGATAAATAATGTAACTAAAATGATTGATCAGAAAAATAAAGAAAATAAGCAAAATTGCAGCACCCCTAGGCACAAAAATAATAATACTCACTATTTTCATTTTTTGGAAAATAGACAAAATCTTCTAAATTATAAGATGCATAATAAAGGCGATTCCTTTTTAATAAATTCGTGTCATTTATCTTCACTCTCATTTTATCATAACATGAAGAATATAATTACAAACAAGAACAGCTGTGAACATATCTTAAATTTCTTATCAGACATACTAAATTCCTTGGAAAAAGACATTGACAATGATGTATCCAAGGCTTCGTACTCATTAAAAAATAATGATTTCTTTTTTTACATAAGTTCTGTAAATACATTTAACACTGTTTGTAAGCCAATTAAGTGACTCTACCCCTTCGCAGCTAATTCCCATCAGTGGTAGTTGTTTCGCCAACAACATGTACGAGCAAGTAAATTGGAGTATGTAGGTTCATTGTAGTTTGCGGTGGTGTGTTAAAGTGTTTGGTAGTGTGTGGACGCGTATAGGAGTACACTTCTTTTTATTGACTTATCGTTATATTTCAAACTAATATGTACAATTTTCCCCTACCACCCACTTTTTTTAGCCGTGCATTAATTTTTCCTTTTTTATGTCTATATATTTCATGGGAATATTTTTTTTATAAGTTTGTTTTTTTTTCCATTACAAAATGACATAAAATATATATATGTATATGTTCATATATATGAGTATATATATACATACATACGCACATACGTACAATATAACAAATGCAAACGGACAAACTATATGCATGTTTCAACTGAGCAAAACTTCTTGTTGCTGCTGCATTTAAATGTAAAAGTGAGGCTAAAAGTTTCCTGTTAATGGCATTTTGACACCAAAACATTTGAGCGGGTGTAAACATTGCAAAAAAAAAAAAAATAAAATAACATAAATAAACAAAATGAAAACACACCTATGTACAAAGGTACATGTTTATACATTTACTCATTTATTCAGTGGATATAAATAAATTAGGGGTGTGTAAAAAAAAAAAAAAAAAATCAAAAATAATGTGTACATGCAAAAAAAGGAGCGGCATTTCATCTGCAGTTAGCAGCTACTACACAAAACTGAAGTAATATCTATTTTTTACGTTATATTTTCAAAATTCTACATTTATCTATTTCTGCATTTCTGCGTCCATATACTTCCATGTTTATTTATATCTATTTTTTTGCGTATCTATGTTTCTTCGTATCTATGTTTCTTCGTATCTATTTTTCTACTTATCTTTGTATCTACTTATCTATGTTTGTATGTTTCTGTAAATTCATATATTTCATGCCTCAAACAAGGCATACAACAAAACATTGCATATATACAATGATTGGTCGCTAGGAAGAGTTTTCTGTTTAATAACATTTTTAAATATAAAAAAGTAGGGCATTAGGTCCATAAGACTCTTTGACTGGTATACAAATTTCACATGAGCATTAATTTTCTGATCATATATTTTTCTTGATATTACAGATGGAGCCATTTGAAAAGGAATACAATTTAGAATATCTTTTAGCAGCAAAAGAATTGTTTGCTTGGCTAATGATGTTACATCACTGTTATTGTTTAATGTGTCTACATAAGAATCTAACTTGTGCAAATTATTTGTCTCTTCTTGTGCTAATAAATATGAGGACAAACTGGTATCTTTTGCATTTGATAATAATGAATCTTTTAAATTTTTCGATCTTTTAAGAAACAAAGGGTCCATTTTTGTTTTCTTCCTCCTCCTCTTCTTATCATCGATTTCATTAATGTCATTTATTTGGATATGGCAATTTTCGCTATTATCTTTTCTACGGAAGGTGTACACTTTGTTAGTACTGCCATCGCAGTTGACGTCTTCGTATGGATGATTACTATTATTATTATTATCACCATTATTATTATTATTATTATTACCATTATTATTATTATCACCATTATTATTATTATTATTATTATTATTATCACTATTATTATTATTATTATTTTTATCACTATTATTATTATCATTATTATTATCATTTTTATTATCATTTTTATTATCATTATCATTATTATTATTATCATTATTATTATTATTATCATTATTATTATCATTATCATTATTATTATTATTATCATTATAGTTAACAATATTATCATTATAATCATTGTTATTATTACCATTAACAATATTGTTAATGCTATACCCGTCTCCTTTTCTCACTAACGTTTTATTATTTCTATTTGTGTATGGATTGTAGCTTTCCTTTCCCTCCTTTTCGTTATTTAATGTATTTGTTTCCACTTTACCACACTTCTTTTTTTGAGGTTTGTCTACTATCTGCTGCCCCTTTTTTGAGGGGTGGGAACTTTCTTTTTCTGTATCTCCATTTCGGAAATTTTCAACTTTTATACCAATTAAATCGTTTTCAAAATTGTATCTTCCTTCTGTACATTGGTTATTCTTATCTAAAATTTTGGGAAAATTATCATTCATTTTATTTTCTAAATATGAGGAAGAAACAACATTTGATCTGTTGGCAACTTGAATGTTCAATGTTTGAAATATATTTTTCAAACGGTTCTTTTTGGGCACAGGGATTTCCTCTTCGTTCATTATCTTACTCTTTGTATTTTCATAGCTATACAATAAATCGGAATGATTATTTAATGTAGTATTATTATGCAATTTTGAACTTCCTTTTTCTAAATTCTTTTTCACATAATTATTTTCTATTCGATTTACCTTTTGGTGCATCTTCCTTAACGTTATATCTTTTTCAAAAGAGGAAAAACTGGTATACTCATTTGGTCCTTGATTATTTTGTTTATGTACACCTTTTGTTTTTATTGTTTCTCTTTCCTGAAAAATGTCATTAAAGAAGTTCTTATTATATTCGTTACAATAACTGTTATTATTTAAACCAGGTGAATGAAACATCGTGTTTGTATATTTCTTTATTTTTAAGGAGCTATTTTGAATTAATTTCATTAAAAAGTCATAGTTTTTTTCATTTAAAAAATAGTCTACATACAAATGTTTATGCTCTATGGTTAAAATACAGGCATACACAAAACCAAACACCTTACAATCAAATTCTTTGAGATATAATAACATATTGCTCCTTTTGTCAATTATTTTAATAACCCATCTTTCTTTTTCTTTTTCGTAAAATATGTTTTCCTTCTGTAAATTTTTCATTCTTTTTATTATATCATTTGAAAAAGTTATACCTAGTGTTTTATGTAGAAATGTTTGTGTTTTAAAATTAATTTCACATTGTTTGTACTTCTTATCATCTGCATTATTTTCTTTCTTAATGTTTCCTTTTATATATTTATTTACTGAAATGTACATCTCATTTTGAGTAGTTATGGCACTACTTGTGTTGTTACTAATTCCTGTGCTGTAATCATTATTATTATCGTTTCTATCATTTTTTATTTGGTTGTTACTAGAAAGGCTTACACTAACGCAGTTATATGGTAAAGATGAGCACAAATCAAGGGACACTTCTTTGTTTAATATCTTTAAAGTTTCGTTCAAATTTACATCTTCATTTGTGTTAGAAGTATCATTTGTTGTTGTGTCAAGAAAATTATGATTTTCAACTATGTCGTTAGAAGAATATTCTTTTATCTCTACCTTATTTTTTGTAAGTTCTATTTCTTTTAAATTATCCTTATGTAAGGCTATAGAAGCTTTCATCTTCTTCTGTCGCTCCTGTTTTCCTTGAACGATACAATGCTCTAAACATTCCTTGTCTATTTCCTTTTCTGTCACCCATTTCCTTTGTTCTAGTTCTTTATTTACAATCGAATTTGTGCATCGTTTTTGTTCCTTTCCTGCTTTTTCTTTACTTATATTTGTCGTAAACGATTTAACTGACATAAAAAAGATTTTTTCTTCTACATTTAAATTGCTAAAAATAGTACAGTTCTTCTTTAGGTCATTGTATTTTAGTTGTAGAGCTAATTGTCTTGACTTATGATAAGAATTAATTCTTGTGGAAAATAATTTTGTTCTCCCATTTGGTACTTCATTTATTACAATATCGTCATATTTGCATACCCAACTTTTTCTGTTAGTATCAAAATATATACCATGTATGGGAATTATTATACGTTTCAATTCTTCTTCTGAATATAGATCTTCAATTTTTTCATTTTCTAATAAGCTTATTATATCACACAAATTCAAATCAAAATTGTTAAATTTGTTGTCTCTTAAAAAGTTCACATAATTTATCTGTTCATTAGACAAATTTTGAGCATTTTTGGAGATTCCTTTGAAAGCTGTTTCTTTAATGACATTATTCCTGCATGTAACAGTTTTACTCATCACTTTGGAGAATTTGTTATGTTCAATTTTGTTTAACTTGTCATTCATACAGTCACTCGGATAGTTACATGCATAGTCACTCCATTCGTTATTAGGATAATCATTTGGACTGCCACTCACATAGCCATTAGAGTCACCATTTGCACTTTCACTTGAATTAATGTTCATATCATTTTTTTGTCTATACTCCTGCATAATAATTTTTGTCCCTTTCATTTTATCATCTATTTCGTTGTTTATGTTACTAGTTAAACTCCCTTTTCTCCCTTCATCATATTCTCTATATTTGCTTCTTTCTTTATCGAAGTTATATTTGTCTTCATTATTTGTAAAAATGGTATTTTCAGGAAATGTATTAGATGAGGGTTCACCGAGAGGCCTCACGCTATGTACTTTGATATTCTTATCATTTAATTTATTTTGTATATAAGAATTATGGATACTTTTTAATATATATGTATTGTAACTATTATTTTTGTATATATCTGAGGGGTTATTTTTGTATACGCTCAAGTTAATAAAGGAGTATTCTTCTATTCTCATTTTCTTTTTAAAATTATAATCCAAGTTACAATCTGAAGTTCTTTTTAAATTCGTCTTTTTTTGTAACATATCCTTCTCCTTTATATTTGCTCGATTGGGAAAAATTTCCCCCCTTATACAAGTGATATCACTGCTTTCTCCTTGTACAGATGAAGGTTCACTACCGCATCCACTGCTACTGTTTCTGCAGCTACTCTTTCTTTTGTTATTACTGATATCACTACTACTAACGCTTTTTTTAGAGTCGCCATTATTACCACTAATTAACTCCTTGTTATGTTCACTGCTAACGCTGCTACTGATGGTGACATTACTTACATCTTTGTTATTATCATAACTGACGCAACTACTGATAGTGACACTATTTACTTCTTTGGTATGATCACCGCTGACACTGCTAGTTTGGCTAACTTGACTGATATTATTGACGGCAAGGCCATTGCTAACACTACTTTCATTACTATTAGTGAAAGCTAAATTACTCATGTCATTTACACATTTATAATCCTTTTTTTTCTGTGCATTTGATAGTATATTTCCCTTTTCCTCCTCTTCTATAGTATTAGAATTTTTCTTATTTAAATCAATAAATAAATAGCCATCAGACATGGTAGAAGAAGAGTCTGTACACAAGCTTAAACTATTTACAGCACTATTTGGAGAAGGTTTATATAAGGTAGATTTTTCATTTAATCCAGTTAATTCATTTTCTTCATCATTGTAGGTATTACTTAAATTTTTGGTGATTTTTGATGAACTCGTGTTAAACGGGCTTTCATTGAAATCACAGGAAGTGTTATTAGTGCTTTCCGTTACTGTTTCATCCGTTAATTTTTGATTTAATATTCCATTTAATTTTTTATGTAAAACGTGATCTTGGACTTTACATTGACCAACTTCCACGTCATCCTTAGACATGCTGCTTCCTGCACGTCCAATGGAATGAATATCCCTTTCTTCCGTATCTACATTTCTAGTTTTATGATTTTTAGAATTATCAGAAGAATTAGAAATATTCGAATTATCTGATTTATTCGAATTGCTGTCCTTATACCCACAAACACTATAACATTTATACTCATTATTTATGGGTACGTCTGATAATATATTTTCATTCTTGCCGCTGATAGATGGTTTATGTAAAAAGCTACTATTTTCCCTTACGTTCTCAATTAAATTTTCTGAATTGAGAGTATTGTTTTCTTCTTCATTCTTTAGTTCGTTAAAATCAATATTATATATATCACATCTTAAATTATATTTTGAAAACGTTTCATATGTGTTCTTCTCCAAACATTCTTTGCTCTCTATGTGTATTAATTCTTTATCTTTTTTTTCTTCTCTGTTTATTAGAGATGTGTCATTATTACTATTATTATTATCATTACCACTACTACTACTACTACTATTCCTATTACTACTACTATTCCTATTACTACTACTATTCCTATTACTACTACTATTCCTATTACTACTACTATTCCTATTACTACTACTATTCCTATTACTGCTACTATTCCTACTACTACTATTACTGTTATAATTATTATTTTGCTCTAATGATAACATCAAATTTGAATTATCATTTCGACTAATATTTCTAATGTCACTATAACTACTACGAATACACCTGTATGGCGTGCCAAAGGCACCTGAGTTAACACAATTATTAGTGCAGCTACTGCAATTTACACTTTCAAAGCCTTTACCTTTGCTTTTCACACAACTTTTTGGATTCTCTATACTTTGGTCATTGGGTGAATCTACAATTAGACATCTTTTCTTATTAAATACGAGTTCATCATTATGCCCTACCTTATATGTTTCATAAGCATTTTTGTTCTGATCGATACTTGAAATGGTGTTACTATGTGATTCAGATATAGAAACATCTTCTTCGTTTGTTAAAGGATGATTTTTGCGACATATGGTACCTAAATTTATCATATTATTAACGTCCTGTTTTATCTCCTTCTTCCTCATTTTCATCTGTTTCATATTGTCATTTTTTCCCTTTTTATTTTCATATTCCCTTTTCTCCTTTGTATTATTATTCAAAGGACCATTCACACTTTCGTCATTCTTTATGTTACCATTTGTTTTTCTCAAATTAGAGAAATCCTCATACACTTTATCTGCAAAAATAGAATTAGCATGTTTAACACTTCTTAGTTGACTCCTCTCTTTTTCGCTTTTAACATTTAAATATATGCTGCTATTGCAACTAAGCCGATATTTAGCGTTGTTGCTAATTATATGCATGCTGTCATTGTTGTGTGAACCATTGCTATTGTGGTTACTGTTGCCATTACTGTTATTATTATTGTTGCTGTTAGTATTACCATTGCTTCTACTATCAGTATCACTTAGTTCTCTATTTACATTATTATTAAGCGTCACCACTTTTTCCGAGTGGTTTGTAGAATATCTTTTCTCGCATAAATTTGGTTTTTCTGATAATAACGGAATAATTTTTATATTTTTTGTGTTTTCTATGTTTTTCCCTTCTTTACTTCTTTTCGCAGAAAAAATGTGAGCTCTAATTCGTTTAATAGGTGAAGAGCACTTAATTAAATGATTTTTTCTAACGTGTCTAACGTTTATGTAATTGTTGCTATTCCAATTGTTTTTGTTGCACTTAGCAACTTTGTTATCAAAGTTTTGTCCTATATTTTTTGGTGTTTTTTTCTTATTGTTTATTATGTATTCCTCACTGTTTCTTTTTTTCCTTCGTAAATCTAATGTTTCATATCTTTCAATTGACAAATTCGTAGAGTGGCGATACTTGCAATTCATTGTGGGTACATATATATACGTATATATATGTATACGTATGTATGTGTATAAATATGTGTAAATAAATAAATAAATATATATATATACATACAAATATACATATATGTGCGCACATATACGTCTTTATATATACATTTTTAAAATTACATAATATGGTCTATTTAAATTAAAAAAAAAAAAAAAAAAAATGTGGCAAAATGTACAAAAAAAACAAGTATATGCTAATAATGACGTGGGTTTTTTTTTTTTTTTTTTTTTTTTTATACAAATATATAAGCTACAAATTGCACAGAAATGTTAAATTAAGGAAGAGAGCTAATTAAGCTAATAATGTTTTTTTCTTTTTTTCCGAAATTAATTATTTCCTTGCATTTCACAGTAAACTGTAATAGAATAAAACTAAGGCATGTTATAAAATTAATGTGGAATAAAAAAAAAAAAAAATATACTTTAATTCCATTACATACTAACTACGGTGAAATGCGCCTTATTTGGTGAAAGCTATATATATTAGAGTACCCTTTTGTAATGTTATATGCATACAGTCATATGTACACGTATATACATATACACACATAGGCATACATATATATACACATATATATAAATATATATGCACGTACTTTTTTTAAAACAAAGTACTCTCATAAATTGCATAAAAAAAAAGATCGAATTCAAATAAACTTTTCAGAAAAAAAAACGTTTACATACATTTGAATAAATTATAAGAATAAAAATAAAATAAAATGAAATAAGCAGTTTTTTTTATTTTATTTTGCTCTATTTTTTTTTTTTTTTATGTAAGATAAAAATACGTGAACGAAATAACAGTAGGTATTGTCAAACTCGCGTAGTTATAGAATGTTAAGGACAAAAGTAAAAACAAGAAGCTAAAGAAAAAAAAAGGAAAAATGTATCATTAAAATTTTTTTTTTTTACTAACATTGATTCGTATATACATGTATTGCTTGAAGCGTATTTATACTTAGGAAACGAAAAACGTTGTAAATGATAAAAAAAGTGATCAAGCCGGAAAAAAAGAAAAAAAAAGGGAAAAGAAAAAAAGAGGCATGGTAATAAAAAAAAAAAAAAAAAACCAAATAACAATAAAAAGAATGTAAAGAAACTGCATAAAAATAAAAAAACACTAATGAAACAAGAAAAAATATGAATTGAGAGCAATTATAGAATCATTCCCACTTTAGAGCAGGAGAATGTTCCTTACATAAATGAAAGTTACCTCAGTAGAACTAACAAGTTAGAAATAAATGGAAAAAAAGGCTAAAAAAAAGTAGGGAAAATGGAAACTTGTCACATGTTTTTTCATTTTTCCTTTTCTTTTAACTGTCTTATATATAAAAAAATGCAATTCGTGATAAAAAAAAATAACACTCAAGTGTTCCTCAAAGGAAAATATGAAAAGTTTAAACTAAAATGAAAATATAAAAAAAGTGAAAAACGAAAAATAGATGAATAGAAAAATTGGAAAAAAAAAAAAAAAAAAGAAAATGTAATGGAAAAGAAAAAAAAAGTAGGAATTTTGATGTATATACGCACCTTAAAACTTTTTTTTTTTCAAATATCGGAAATTGTAGAATTCTAAAAATATATTTTTTTTTTTTTTTCGTAAAAATTTCTCATAGAATTATTTCATGTACCACAAAAATTTCCACGTTTTGCACACCACTTTTTTTCTTTAAATATTGGAATAGTATTTTGCACATTTTATAAAAAAAAAAAAAATTATATTAAAATTAATCTAGGAAAAGCCTTTTTCCACATTTTCCATTTGCACTATTAAGAATGTGCAAGATGATATAATTTTTCTTTATTTTATTTTATTTTTTTTTTTTTTTATCTCCTCTTGTTTTTGTTTTATCAAAAAGAGCGCTTTCTTGTTATTTTATCTCTAAATGCGAAAAAAAAAAAAAAAAAAGTTGATATGAGGTAGGATAAAATAAGATAAAACAAAATGAGCTCATTCAAGATAATGTAAAATAAAATAAAGCTTGGCAGAACAAAATATGGAAAGATGCAAAAGTTTAAGAATGGTGAAAGCCTAAGTGCACATCCTTAAAAAATTTTGATTATTCTTATTTCTGCGCAGTTTTACTTAAAAAATGAAATGTTCCCAATAAATTCCTTATAATGTATTTCCATTCATTTAAAAAAGGGGAAAATAATAAGCAGCAGAAATAGTAAGAATATATATAGCATATATTTTATAACTTTTACCTAAATGCCTGATGTTAAGCGGAAAATTTCTATTTTTTTGAAAAATATATGTCGTAAAAGAAAATAGTATCTCATTTTTAGCATATATAACTGCTTGCTTGTTTTTCAAGGTTTATATAAAAATGTTTAATTTTTTTGTGGGAAGATTAGTAGTTTATGTGTGCATTATGAATGTATGTAAAATTATGGGAAAAAAAGGAAAATTTCGAGTAAAAAACGAATTACAAAAAGATTTAGAAAGTTATTAAATTTTATGTAGTATATATATTCCTATTAAGGATTAAACGTGATCAGAATTTATTTTTTTTCTTTTTTTTTTTTTTGGTTAATCCACGTAATTATAATTTGATACATGAATAATTTTATATATCAAAAAAAAAATTACTTATATGAGTAATACTACGAAGTTGTACCATAATGTTACTTAACTAATAAATAACTACTTGAAATATACTATGTGCATGTTTTAGGTTTTTTTCTTAATTTCTTTCCTTATCTTATCTTTTGTTATCATTTCTTTTCTTTTCTATTTTTTTTAAAGAGCATATCAAATTTATAAAAAGGAGTTTTTATATCGATTTTTTGGTCTATTTTCAATTTCTAGCTCCTGGTCTTTTTTTCCGTACCCAATATTTTAAGAAAAGTTTATTGTCGTATATTTGATCGGTATTATTTTTAACATTATAATTACTCTTTGATATATTCTTCAAATACAAATTTTGACTGAACTGAATGTTCTTTTCCTTATCCGTTTGGCTTTTTACATTACTGACAAAATTAAAGAAACTCTTATACTTCTTCAATATATTTTTTTCCATTATTTAATGAATAAAAAAAAAAAAAAAGTAAAAAAAAATAGAAAGCTATTATTACATCAAATATATTTTAATGTTTCTGCAAAAATTACTACATATGTTTTGTATGTACCAAAATTTATAGAGCTGCAATGTAAGATAAGTTCCATAAAATTCTACGTAAACGTGAATATTTGAAGGGACTAAAGAAAATTAGTCTCCTAAATGTATTTTTAAAAGTGCAAGAAAGAGAATCATGACATATCCAGATGTGTGTACTTATATATATATGTATATATATAGTATGTTCGTATATACATATGTGATATCATTTGTACATGTAAATTCCGAAAGCACCATCATAAATTTATGATGCTTGTAACATTACAATATAAAGAAGTTTAAATTTTTTCTAGGTTTATTTTGGTATTGAAAAAAGGAAAAAAAAATTTCATACATTATTTTAAAAAGATAAAAATTTACAATTTAAATTCCCAAATGGTAGCAATATATAACAATAGTAATAGTATACTGGTCAGAAATGAAAAAAGAAAAAAATACAAAATAATTTATAATTATATATATATATATGTATGTATATATAATCACACGTTAATACGAAAAAATGTATTAATTTTTCCAGAATTGTGCAAGCAGTGAGGGTATAATAACATCTCAATGTAATTTTCAAGTACTAGAAAGAGAGAACGCTCTCTAAATTTAAAATCCGTGTGATAATATATTCCTATTTAAGCAATTATTCATTACAATATAATAATTAAATGGAGTTTATTATAAAAATATATCTTTTTTTTTTTTTTTTCTTTTTAAATAGTATCATTTAAAGAAACCGTATTTAGTGCAAAATAAACTTCATCCATTCCAACCCTTTAAAATTAAAGATTTCATTTTAGTTTCGCTTGTATTATGTAAACGCACATGTTTTAAGTTTTTCTCCATTTTAAAAATATTTTTTCCTTAATTTTTTTCACTTTATTTTTTGGCTCTTTTGTTACTAGTCAACGAACTACTTGACAATAATTTTTGAACATTCGGCTCATCTTTTTTCTGTGTTGTTTCTTCCTTTTTCAGGTTTTCCACAACTGCTAATTTTTCCTGGTTTGTTTTTTCTTTTTTTTTTATTTTTTCTTCTTTTTTTAAGTTTTCTTTGACCATCTTCTTTTGTCTTTTTACTTCTTCCATTTTTTGAGTTATTAAATTTAATTTCCTTTTTCGTATGTCATATATTTTGCTTAACAGCTCCTCGTTTTTAAATAATTTTACACCCTCTTCTGAGGCCATCCATTTCTGAAATTGAAGAGGGGGAGGAATAGGAAGAATGATATCAAATAATAAGCAATGAACAGTAAACATTGAATAATAAATAGAGAACATTAAACAGTGAACAGTAAATGGCGAATAATTTAAAGTGAATGAGAAAGAGCACAAGTAGTTATGTATGAAACACATCTGTTATTAGCGGAAGTTAAAAAACATCCTGGCATTCAAATTATATGTTTGAAGCTACATGACCGTACACGTGCAGACATAAATGCGTGATAATATGTACACTCAGTGTTATTTACTTTTCTATTATCTTCGCATTTCTTATACATCAAATAAATCTTGAACTTTCTCTCGGTATCTGCTTTTGTTAGGTGCTCATTCCTATAACAAATAAGTACAAGTAGGTGCAAATTAAAACAAATTAACACACACGCGTAATATTTCTGTAAAGAAGTAAGCAAAAAATATAATTGTTTATCTGACTTAAGTTTAAACTGATCAACGAGCACATCCTTTTTTGTTACTTTTCCATGAGAATGCTTAGCGAAAAAAAAAAAAAAAAAAAAAAAAATTAATAGGAAAATATGTGTACAAAAGAATGCTGCAGTTATATATGTACTATAACATGAAATATTGAAAAATTGTACTTTGGCATATATACAGTACAATATGAAAAAAATAATAAATTTGAACATTCTAACTTTTATTAATTTCTTAATATCATATTTATCCAAAGTATTTTTTGGATTGTTCCTTTCAGAGAGGTATTTAAACGGATTGTTGTCCTCTGTTAATTGGGAGAAAAAAAAAATTTCATATATATATAAACGTGAGAAAAAGAAATATCATCAAAATAAATAATAAAAATAAATATAGTTGTAATTACTTCCCCACGACATATACTGACACCCGTAAATGTTTTCTTTACATATCAAATTAAACTCTTTCCATGTATTTTTATCAATTACTGAAAAAATGGTGAGAAAAAAAAAAAAAAATTAAATTACTATATTATAATATAAAAGGAAAAAAGAAACATAAATAGCAGTTTATTCCTTCATTTTCATGTTCTTTTTAATTTTCATTTTTCGTCCTTTTGTTATGTATATGTTTTCTCTCTTTTCCATTTTAGCTGTATATACTGTTGTAATTTCGTTTAAGATTTCCCTCAAAAGTCCATTCCCAATTAAAGACAGAAAAAAAATAAATGTCCTGACTAGTTGGTACAGTAATAGGTGTAATTTCGATATCTCTATTTATTTCGTTATCTGGAACGATAAACATGTCTTGTGAACTTCCATCACTTTCCTGTGATAATTAAAAGTTTATTGACATTTTGTCGGTTATTTTTTTACATATGCAAAGAATGCAGACATGTGCGAATATATATACATGCACAAATGAACATGTACTTGTATGTACAAGTTAATTTCCTTTTCCATTTCATACGGTTTCATTTTCTTCATTTTCCGTTGTTAAATCGATAGTTTCGAATTTTTCATAATATTCTTCATTTGTGTCATTTTCATACATCATATCATCATGATAATAAAAGGGAAGTACATTTATGTTGTCCTACATTTCAAAAAAAAAAAAAAAAAAAAAAGCATATAATAATTTTAAAAACTCTATGAATTCATATCATTGGGTATATATAATTATGTGTACGTATATGTATACAGATAATAAAACGTTGTTATTAAAGAATATGGTGTGAGTTGGAAAAAAATGTTACATCCAAAATTTTATGCACTAGCAAGGACATATAAGGTCTGGTCCATGAATTGTCGTAAAAAAAAAAACTCCTTATATAATCTGAATTTTTTAACTTAATATAAAATTCATTATCTTCCCAAAGTTTCGATCTTACACCTTTTTCATTCTTCAATTGAAGGAAAAGGGGAATAAAAAAAAAAATATTTTTTCATAAAATTGAAAAGAAAATGAAATAAAAGAAGGATGAGCAAAAAAATGTAATAATTATTAACAATAGTCAAAACGATAAAAAAAAATTTATAAAATACTTACTTGTGTAATTATTTTACTTCCGTCAAGACTATCTACCAATGGGATTTCTTCAAAAAATTCTTTATTTTCCACTACACAAAAGGATAAATAAATATTCACGAGTTTTCAATATGTGTTAATCCGCACTTATTTTAACATTAATAATGCACCCAAAAAGAATAAATAATTACACATATGTTTTTTTACGTATATGTCCATGTGCATGTATATGTTTTATATATATCTGTTAAAGAGAAACATTTTCAACTTTAGTATACCGTATACTCTGAAATAATCTACGACTGTCCTCTTATGACTTTCGCACAAATTTACATAATCAGCGAGCAATTTTTGCTTGTCTAAGAGTAAAAAGAGAAATATACAAATAAATAAAAATTATCAAAATTATGCAAATGTACACTTGTACATTTATGAGCTCAATCACTTGTGCAGTTGTGCGCACATATATAATGGGGTCACCGTGCTGCCCTGCAAATTCCCCTTTCTCACTTTTACATAGCTATCATTTTGTTAATTATACCAATTTCTGAGCTGCTCTGAAATATATGATATGACACGTTAACATCCCTTCTGTCGCATGTAACTGACGAAAAAGAAGTAGTTCATGGGTTATATTGGTGTATGCACACGTTAGAGCACATATACACGTACATACAAGTATACACTCATACATACATACATATATATATATATATATATATATATATATATATATATATATATATATATATATATGAACAATAATTTGATGCGTAAACAAATGCAAGAGATCATACAGATAGGTAACTGGTTTTGGGCTTCCAACAGTTTGTCCTTCAATCCTTCATTAAAATTAAGAACATTCACAATTGGGTATTTAAAATACTGTTCGGGATTTTTATTTGGATTTGCAGTGTGACTTTTTTTGAGGGTTAACCAAGAAAGTATAAGATTTTGTTGTTTCGGTTTTTTTTCTTCCATTTTATTTTGTGCTATATAGCTGTCTAACTTAACAATATTTGATGTTTTTTTCTCTTCTAGGTATTTGGCATCTTCAACTTTTTTTTTTTTTTCTTCTTGTTTCTTTATTTCCATTTTTCTTTTTATAATTTTTTTTTTTTCAATAAGTATCCTTTTGCACCTTTTCTCGGATTCCAAATACTGTTTCTTTTTTAATTCATTTAAATAATCATATATCTTTATAATATTTTGTAGATCTTTAGTTATAATAAAATTTCTTAATTTAATTAATGTTTTATATATTTTGCTCATATTACTTCGAAATTCTTTAAAATATTTAAATATTTCTTTATAATAAGATGGAAATATGTCATAGTTATCATTTTCCCAAACCCATAAGCATTCTTTTTCGTTATTCTCATTTTTACTTATATTTACTTGTTTCATGTTATCCCCTAAATTTTTTCGACTTACTAAAATTGGTATACTCGAATATAGATCTTCTTTACTGATGGAAATGTTATAACTTTTTTTTTCCTTCTCCGCATCATCGGAGTAGCAATCTTCATCCGAAAAATTGTCCAGGGAAAGGTTGGTGCTATGATTGTTATGATTATTGTTGTCGTTGCTGCTGTTATGGTTGTCGTTGCTGCTGTTATGGTTGTCGTTGCTGCTGTTATGGTTGTCGTTGCTGCTGTTATGGTTGTCGTTGCTGCTGTTATGATTGTCGTTGTTATCATTACTGCTAATGTTGATATTGTCAATGTTATCATTACTCCTACTGTTGATGTGAATGTTAATGCTATCATCATTAGCGATACTCCCTGTTATACATTTTTTATTATCTTCTCCTGTATTAACTAAGCATTCCTTGCTAACGTTATTTTCTTCATTGTTCTTTTCCTTTTTTTCCGAAATACTGTCGTTTATTAAAAAATTTGTACACCCTACAGTTCTATTAATATTACAATTAACCATTTTAACAGGAAACATTTCAAATATTAATTCATCATTATTTAAAACATAATACAGGATATCAACTAACTGTGATAAATTATAGAATGATCCCTCACATAGGAATCTTATAATATACTTTTCGTTGGTCGTAAGTTTTACAGAATTAAACATAAGACTGGACTTTTCTATTGAGTTCAGCTTTTCATCATTTTCACTTTCGTTATACGCAATGCTTTTGATTTTATTAATTCTTTTAACATTGTTAAGTATATTATAACAGGGTAATTGAAAATTTAGTATATTTTCAATTTCCAAGTTAATCGTTGGCAAGAATTCTATCCACTTATTCATCTGTTCATTATCTTCTTCAGAGATTATTTGAATATTACTACTACTTTGTGTTTTTATAATTTTTGAAAGACTCTTTTTTTTTAATTCATTATCATTTTTATTTATTCCAGGACTAGCTGAACTATTTGTTGAACTATCTAAAACAATATATAAATCATTTTTATTTGAATTAAGTTCGTCGTCTTTGTCTACATTCTTGTATATGCTTGTCTCATCATCCCCTTTATTACTGTCCTTAAAGTTTGCATTGGAACTTTCTATTCTATTTGTTTTTTTCGTTTTATCCTTATCCCTTGCGTTTTTCTGTATATGATGGTCTGTTCTTCCTTTTTCTATTT
Source organism: Plasmodium malariae (assembly GCF_900090045.1). Lineage (NCBI taxonomy): Eukaryota > Apicomplexa > Aconoidasida > Haemosporida > Plasmodiidae > Plasmodium > Plasmodium malariae. Next base: position 1,242,854 of record NC_041788.1, on the reverse strand, counting down.
TTTTTTGAGTTTTTTTTTTGGGGAGGGTTTCGGTGACCTCTAGAGAAACATTTTTACTATTATCTTTACTTAATTTTTTTTTTTTCCCATTTTCTACTGTATTATCAACGATATCCGTGTTAATAGAGCAGCACTTATCAAATTCAATTTCTTCATCAAAGCATAAAACAGGTCGTCCACTTAAAATTCTCTCTTTAATGTCGTTTGTATTTTTCTTTCCTTTTTTTTCATTTGGTTTTTTTTTAACCGTATTTTCCATTCTAAATTTTATTATTATTATTTTTTATTTTTTTTTGCTTAATAAAATTTTTTTTTTTTTTCTTTTTCGTGCTTTTCTAAATTTTATAAAAAATGAAATTAGGATATTTTCGATTTAAATAGAAAATTGAAATCATCTCATTACGGTGAAATAAATATTTACACACAAAAACCATTATGAGCGAGCGCATATAAATATGCGTACTTGTACACACCTGTATACTTACATATATATATATATATATATATATCTACATATGTACTTATGTATATGTGTACGTATACAAAAAATATACAGTCATTTAAATATACTTAAGGTGTGTTTAATTAAAATATATTTAAAAAAAGAAAAAAAGAAAAAAAAAGGCCATTTAGCACTTTTTCTTTTAATAACTTTATATAAAATTCTTTATTATTTTCACAAAAGAAAACTACTTATGCTCCTTTAATTATATGTATCCCAGAAAATTATAATTTTTTTCCTTTTAATGATTTACTCTTTTATCCTTTTGGTATTTTTTTTTTTTTTTTATATTTTCATTTTATCAGTGAAAAAAAAAGCATGAATTGACTTTAAGTGTTATAATATTTAATCTAGAATCACCATAAAGCGCTTTTCTTAACTTTTTTATATATTATAATTTTTTTTTTTCTTTACATATATATTATGCTTACAATGCATACCTATTATTTTTATTTTTTTTTTTTTTGTGTATTTTGCATGAAGCATTTTCCGAATAATTATTAGAGATGCTTTTAAGAACATCATAAAAAAAAATGTATTGTTACACTTTTTTTTTTTTTTTAAGATAATTGCCCTCTCTTACTAATTTCTAAATCTTACTATATATATATATGTATGGATAGCAAGCAATTATTTTGTCTTGAAAATAATAGTACATTATTGAGCTTTTACAGTACATCAGGTTAATTTTTTTTTTAAAAAGAGAAAAATATATGTTATACTTACTATCTTTCATAATTCTTTATTAATTAGAAAATAAGTATTTACATTATTTTAATCAAATAACACGTTATATAGTATGACATAATATGGTATAAAAATAAATTAATAAAAATGACTTTTGTGTACAATACGTTAAAATTTCCTTGCACATGTACACATATATATATATTAATTTTAAAAAAGGAAAGAGTGTTTATATCCTGTTAGACAGCACAACATGATATTTTCCTTTATTTAAAAAAAAGAAAAAAAAAAGCATGCACACAGTTTTGAACATAAAGCTATTATACTATTTCTTTGTCATTATTTAATTTCTTTTTTCTTCCTTTTATGGTATACCAAACAATAAAAAATTATGAATTGGCAAAATTGTATTAGATATAAAATTCATAATGAGTTTCACCTCTCATTTCTGAAGTATCTTTCTTTATATGCTTGAAAAACAGGTGAACACCTATACATGCACACGTATATATATATAATACATTGTATGCATACAAATCTAACTACTACTTTTTGTTTTATTATTGCTTAAAACTTTTTTCATCATTTTACAATTGTATATTAAATTTGGTGTTTTGAGCTTTCTTTGCGTTTTCATCGTAGAGTATTTTTTGTCACTTTGTTTAAAAAATAAAAAAAAAATTTGAAAATTTTGTACTGTAATAAATTATTATATTGTTTGTACATGCGTACAATGAAAAATCCAGAAGTAACACCCTCTTTTTGCAAATATAAGCCTACATGTATACATGTAAACTGTATATACATTAATATATACATATATTTACAATTGCAATATTTTTCATATTTTTGTTGTAATAAAAAGATATAATGACTTATAGTATAATAATACATTTAAAATTTTCAGCATGTTCTTTAATTATATATATATAATACGAGACTTTCTTTTAATATAATATATATATATATATATGCGGTTGAATTAAAGGGCATAATACAATTTTTATAAAAAATACCTTCGGGTTTTTTACCCTAAATATTGACAGGTGCAATATATAAAGGGGGGAGTTCCGTTTTCTTTTTTTTTTTTACATATATATTTCTTTTTTTTTTTTTAATATTACTTTGCTTATTACTTTTTTACTCAAATATAGTATACGATAATAATACCTTTTTTATTATATTTTGATGCATTTATTTTGTATTTATTTCCTGAATAAATTCAAAAGAATGGATTTAAAAAATTATTTCTTGGCGTATATTTTATTAATGGGGAAACAATATTTAATGTAAAATTTCTTTTTTTTTTCATATTCCTTTTCGTTGTATACTTACTATTTATGGTCTTCATAAAACGTTGCAAATTATTTTTATAATTTAGTTTGTATGTAAACACAAATAATTTTTATTTGGAAATAAAAAACAACTGTAATTATAAAAATAATTGAAAATTATATATACATATATATAATATATATATATATGTATATATTGAAATTAAAATAAAAATAAAACTATATATATAATAAAAAAGCAAGAGTAATATTAAAACGTTAAAAAAAAATATATAATATATATATATACATCTATAAAATATTAAAAATAACACTCAAAAAAAATATTATTAAAAAGCTATCACAAATTAGCAAAAAATATAATATTTAAAAATAAAGCTATATTTAACATAAATAACAGAAATTTTACATCAAGTATTATCTTAAAATAAACACAAGAAGAAAAATTATCGAGGAAAAATTATAAAAAAATGATAATGAGAAACAATAAAAATAACGGCATAAAAAGTACCAAGGGAAAAATAACTTAATATAAAAAGATTAAGATGCGACAAAACAAAAAAAAAAATGACCACAATAAAGTAACATCTCATTAAAAATACATATTGATATATTTAAAAAAATGAAAGAATAATTAAATTTTACCATATTTTTAAACAGTGTTCATTTATATGAACATTTAAAAAAAATAAAAAAAAAGCCAATATTATTATTTCCCTTGTAAGAAATTAAAAGTATTATAATATGTGAATTAATAATAATTATTATATATATATATATATATATATATACATACATATATATATATGTATGCGTTTCACCCATCTAAAAATTTAGCCAATATTTTGAGTACTTTTTATACAATGTTATCTTAATACTTATTTCATATTATATATATATATATGTATATTTTTTGTTTTTTTTCTCTTAAAAGCAAAGGTGTAGTAGGTATTGAGGAACAAAATGCTTTTCCCCAAAATTAATTAACATAATGTTATATACATATATATAACACATATGTACCTTTAAAACACATGCATTTTTTCAAAATATATACATCCTCCATATTTATAATGCAAATTTATATTACGTATTTAAAACACTTATTTATGGTACGCATCTGAAATGCGTATTTTTAGTACGTATTTGAAACACATATTTACAGTACGACACACATAAGTTCATATTTATAGTTCGTGTTTATAATTTAAGTGTTTAATACTTGCACATACAAAATATATATATTTATAGTACGTATGTATAGAACATTATTACAGTACGACTCTACAATACATTTATTATATAGTGTGTTTGCTTTATACATATACTCATGTATATATGTTGTACGTAACTACGGAGTTATTTTCGTTGTTGTGCATAGATAGCTCATATTTATAGCACACATTTTACGTAAATTTTTACTGAAAAAAAAAAAAAAAAAAAAATTTAGCACAGATAAAAAATGATAGGGATTGGTAATGAAAGAGGAAAAAATGAGAAGCGAAAAAGAAAGTTTATAGAAGAAAATAAAAAAATATTTTACAGAAAAGGTAATGGAAGCAATAAAAAGAATGAGACGGAAAATAAATTCGAGGAAGGAGAAGTAGGAGGGGCATACTACAATGAAGATAATAAATATATATTTGAAGGCAGTGTGAAAATAAAAAACAAGAATAAACACCTTTTTTATAATAAGGCACAAGTATATAATCGGGATATGAGTATAATTTTAATAAAAGCATTGGAAATCTATTTAAAAAATAAAAATAAGGACAATGGAAAAACACTATTCAGAGGATTTAATGTTATTGAATTGTTAAGTGCAAGCGGAATAAGAAGCATAAGATATGTGAAAGAATTAAGGGAAACGATAAATCATATAATAACAAACGATATTGACAAATATGCTTGTAAGCAAATAAGAAGAAATTTTAAAAGAAATAACATAAATAAAGATAAATACACAATTCTATGCAACGATGCTAATAGTGTTATGAATATATTAAACATTGATAATATATATACAAAGAAAAGGAACAATAAGAAATTGGATATAGGTTTCACTTATATTAATAACATAATTAATTATAATAGTTATTTCAAACAAGCGTTAAAATTTTTAAAATTTTTAACATATTACAACAGAGTAAAAAGCAATAATAATGAGAGTAAAGAAGACATACAAGATAGTGACTCCACCGCATTTTCAAATAACGATGATGTTAATACTAAAATAGATTTAATAGAAGATGAATCGGACCAGTATGACGAAACCAACTATAATAGCTTGACGCATTGTAGTGATAGGGATGATGCTATTAGTGGAAATGAATCAGCAAAAAAAGAATTGAACGAGCATAAAACTGTTGAGGGGGACGATGTGCACCAAGATGTGGAATCAGTAGATGTAGAAGCTCAAAATGGAGAACAAAACAGAAAGGTACACAACGAAAGGATGCATAACGAAGGGATGCATAATGAAGGAATACAAAACCATTATGGAAAGGAAAATATTAGTGAAAGCACTCTTGATGATTTAATTAAAAAAAGCAAATTAATGGAAAAATATATATTCGATATAATAGATATAGATCCATATGGATCATCAATAGAATATCTTGAAAGTTGCTTAAAATATGGTAGAAGTAATTTTTTTATTTTAATAACAAATACAGATATGAGGATATTGAATGGAAAGTTTCCAGACGTATCCTTTTATAAGTATAATAGTATGATATTTAGTAAAAAAGTAAACTACAATAATGAATACAGTATAAGAGTCTTATTTTATAAAATAAAAACAATTGCTTCTAAATATAAAAAGTGTATTATTCCCTTTTTATCTCTCAATATTTACTTTTATATTCGTATATTGATACAAGTATTGGATGATGCTTTACAAACAAAGGACCTTTGCATTGATAGTGGCTTAGTGTACCAGTGCACCAATTGTTCTAGCTTTTACATTAACCCTTTAGCATCTAAAAAAGATGTAAATGTGTCTGTAACAGATAACAACAACAATGATAATAATGATAATAATAATAATAATAACTCAAAAAGAAGGAAAAAAAATAAAAAGAAATATTCTTTTCCTAATGGTAATCGTGATCTTTTAGAAAATGGAAGTGAAAATAAGAAGGAAAAACTTTTGAACACTGAATTTTGTAAACAGGTTGAAATTGTTAGGAATGGTGAGAATACAGAAAATGCACAGAATTTCGAAAAAGTGGAAAAGGTAGAAAATGGTGGAGAAGCAACGGAAAATGCAAAGAGTACGATAATTGGATATAAATACAAAAGTAGCAAATTACAAATATCGAATAAATGTGAAGAATGCGGAGGGGATATACTAATAGGTGGACCTATATATATAGGAAAATTACATAATGCTGATTTTATACTCACATGTATATCATTATTAGAGAATTTAGAGGAGTATAATTTAAATACAATAAAAACAAGAGATAGGATATTAATAAATTTTAGATGTTTAAAACAAGAAATAAATATACCATTATATTATAATATGCCAGCTTTATTTAGAAATTTTAAAATATGCTCATTTTCCAGAAAATTACTGGTTAATGCATTGGTCAATTTGAATTATGAAGTTTCTTATTTTCACAAGGATCCGGATAGTGTAAAAACGAATGCACCTAACAACGTTTTTATGGATATATTCCGCGCTATTATATATAAAATTAATTCGAAAAAAAGAAGCTTTAATTCTGTCGATGGAAAAAACGATGAATTAGATGGAATAAACAACAAAAATTGTAAAGAAGGGAATGAAAATACACAGAAAAAAGTGTATTCTATAAATACTATTAAAGATGAAAAATTAAAGAAAAAGTTATTAACATATGAATTTTTTAAAAAAAATTCTTCATTTGATAACATTAATATTTCGAATTATAAAAAAGATAAAACCCACCTTAAATTATTTACTATAGAAAACCCTGAGCCTTTTTGGGGACCAATGAAAAAACATTTTGAAAGAAATTAATAACTTAGCCTTGTACGAATTTGAGTACAGTATGGACATGTGCGCATATTGATATATGCCTATTTTGACACACGTTTTCTTAACCTCTTTTGTATATTTTATAAATGTTCATATGCATGTATGTTTGTATGCATGTATGTATGTGTATGCATGTATGTTTGTATGCATGTATGTATGTGTATGCATGTATGTTTGTATGCATATATGTATGTACCTATGCATGCATTATGTATTTATATGTATGTTTTTTGTTCTTTTTATGTGTTTATTATTCGATTGTACATTAGTAAAATTTCGCATTTTAGCAATTTGTATACATATATTTCCAAATATGTTTATATGTATTTCTAAATATGTTTACATGTATTTCTAAATATGTTTTTATGTATTTCTAAGTATGTTTACATATGCTTCTAAATATGTTTATATGTATTTCTAAGTATGTTTACATATGCTTCTAAATATGTTTATATGTATTTCTAAATATGTTTACATGTATTTCTAAATATGTTTACATGTATTTCTAAATATGTTTATATATATTTCTAAATATGTTTTTATGTATTTCTAAATATGTTTATACATCTTGTTTATTATTTGAAATTAACTCAACTCTTTATAGCTCATTAATGTCATTAATTCCTTTTGAAAATTAACGCTTTCCAATTATTTGTGAAACTCATATATGTATATAAATGCAGACTGTTGTACACATATGATACTTCTATGTTTTAAACTAAGCGGTTAGGAACTGCTTAATAACCCATAGGAAACCATGTTCTCAACATATAATTCTTTGTCAATAGCTTTTTTCTTTTTTTGAAATATTTTAAAATATTTTAATTTAAATTGCATATATATATGCAAAATGAACTATAAGAACTCTTGAAAAAAATAAGTAAATGAATATAATGAATTTCTTTCTGTCGTAGAAATATGAAAAAGACATATTTTGCGCCTTATAAATGACAGATTAATAAAACGTATACATGATAAAGAAAAAAAAAAAAAAATAGGCATCTCTTATAATTAAAGATGAGATACTACATTATATTCATATATTTAAATATGATAAAATAAAGCTAAAATATTAAACAGATAAACGATGTAAACCTTTAAAAATACAAAATAAGTTTTCCTAGGTTACATGAATTCACAAATGGAAAATGAAGAAAATTTTGTCTTTTGTATACTACTGTATTCTACAGAAAAAAAAAAAAAAAAAAAACAAACAAAACAAAACGAAAGATAGTACAAAATGTGATAGCATAACGATTCTGGGGAAAAAAGGAATGATTAAACTTGTTAATATAGAAATAGAGAAAGCGACTCATTTCTCTTCAATATAGAATTCATACGCATATAAGTGTAAAAGCACATATGAATGTAAAAAATTTGTCGAAAAAAAAATCGAAAACAAGCGTGAAATATCAGTGAATGGGTAAGAAACAGTAAAAAGAAAAAGAAAAAGATAGAATATAGGAAAAAAAAAAAAGAAAAAGAAAAAGAAAGAAAATAGAAAAAAAATAGAAAAAGAAAAAAGTGAAAAGTGAAAACTCAAAGTTAAAACTCAAAGTTAAAACATAAAGTGAGAACACATAGATGAAACAAAACGCATAAATGTGCAAAGAGAAATTAAAATATGGCCAAATCAAACATTGAAATAGCGAAGCAGCTAAAACATAATTCTGTAGAGATAAAGGAATACTTCGAAGACCTATACGCATGGCAAAATGAAATAAGGAAAAAGGAAGAAAAGGAGAAGGGAAAAGAGAAGAAAAGAGAGAAAGAAAAAGAGAAGAGTACAAAGGAAGGAAAAAGTAAGGGGAAAATATCCACAGCAAAAAAGGATGATGCAACTAATTTAATTAAGGAAGAAAGAAAAAATTGTGAAATAAGGAATGTCAAAAAGGGTAGTGAGGAGATTAATATAATCAAGACAAGCAACTTCAATCAAAACTCTTCTCTTAAGAGGGACTGCAATTCTTTAGATGACTACTACAGGGCATGGGAAAAACTAATAATAGAGAATGTTGAAGATGGCATCGAAAATAAGGAGAAGAATAGCGGTAACAGTAATATTAATAGTAACAATGCGGAGAGTCTTTTCAACCACTGCGAAATAAGGACAAACGAACAAGAAAGAAAAGGCTCCAATGAGATAGCAGGTGTAGGAGGTAAAAATGAAGATGTGTACTCATTACAAACGGATATAAGTAAGTCTAATTACACAGATGCACAAGTGTGTTCTGACTACAAATTGAAGGAGGATGGTAAATGGTCGTTAAATTTAAATAAGGAAGAACAACGAATAGTTAAAGTGGGATCGAGAGCATTTGACATATTTATTTGTAAAAGTGAAGAAGGGAAAATAAATTATCAGAATAGGAGATATAATAAATGTTTAGAAAATTACAACGATATAATAAGTTATATAGATTATGAATTAAGAAGTAACAATGTATTTCTAGAAATAGAAAAAAATTATGACAATGAATTATATATAGATGTCATGTCATGCAACTATGTTTTGGAAAATAAAAATATAGAAGAACTATGTATTCTTAGAACTAAAGCACTTATTAACAGAGCATTAGCATTTCAAAGAGTATGTTCTTACTTTGAAGGTATACAAGATTGTTCATGTGTAATATTATTTTATACTTATTTTTTACCTCGTAAGAAGGATTCAGTTAAATATAGCATAAAAAATCTTCTTACAGTTAATATTAAAAATATTATTTTTAAAGCATATTATTTAAGAGCGATGGCAAGATATAAATTAAAAATTTATAAACATTCTCTTGCAGATTTTAAAAATTCTAAAGATCTAACAAATGATATAAATTGCTCAACAACAATAAATATAGATAAATCTATACAACTTCTTGAAAATATAATAAAAGAAAATAATATAAAAAAACACATTAGGAGACAAAGTGAGTACACATCTACATTATTAGAGCGATATAAATTAAAATCGAAGATGCTAAGGATTGAAATCATACAGAAGAAATACACTAGAGAGTTAGGACCACCAGAAAATAATAGCACCAATGGTTGTGCTAACAACAACAATGGATGTCAGGACAGCACTAAAAAGGACTCTTACGACGGCAGTGATAGGAATAATAATAGAGAACATCATAACAATAGTGAAAATAATTATAATAGTAATAATAGTAACAGTAATAGTAATACATTAAACTGCAGTTCTGAACGAGTGGACAATCTAGGATTAAGTAAGGAACATACAAATGGTGTTGGTATTACAAGTATTGGGGGTAATAAAAAAATAATAAAGGTCAAAAAGGGGGAAGAAAGGGTAATACGCGATATTGTTAAAAATGAACAGAACAGCAAAGAACATGGTATGCTGTATACAGTAAGTGCAAATAAAATTGTAGACCGCGTGGAAAAAGTAAAAGAAGAGATGGAAGATGAGAAAAACAATAATGCAAGCATTCGCAATATAAGTGAAACCAATAAAAAACAGAATAATAACATCTTTAATAGTGAAGATATAAATAGTGATAGTAGTTTAACATTAAGTGAGAACGAAATACTGAGCGATTTAGAAGAAACGAGACCTGGACTATTAACTGCTATACCTAGTATAAAAAATTGTGAAAACATAAAAATTAAAAACAAGATAAATTTCGAGATAATATGGAACTCCGATAAAGTAAAGAGCTCTTTTAAAAATCAATTAAATATTTTAAAAATTGCATTTCTGGAAGAAGGAATTTTTCACTTCAATTTAGATAAAGATATTTACGTTGATATATTAGACTGTTTGTTTAAAAATAATTTTTTAGTATTATTTCAAAATATGGATAATGAAGAAGAGATCATGCAAAAGCTACAAGGAAATAACCATGAAAACGATCCCTGTTTCACCTACGTCAAAAATGGAACAAATGAAGATGGAAATTCAGTAGAATTTAATGGATGTATAAAAAATGGAAATGTAAATAAGGGACTCAAAAATAACAGAACGGCGGAAAACGGTGAAGAGCTAAATTCTAACGACTGTGTGATTTTAATAGATATATTATACATGCTAACTAACCGAGGAAAGGAAAATTACATTTTCTTATTTGTTGATAAAAAAGAAAGAGCCTTATTACTCAAGTTTTTTAGTTTTATTTTTAAATATCCAAATGTTTTCATTTGCAATGAAAACTGCATAAAGGAGAAAACTCTCTTGTTGAAAAGTTTACTTGAAATGATATTTTAAAAAAAATATGCGCAAAATAAAAAATGAATAAAGTAACAAGAAAAAAGAACAAAGAAAAAAGACACAGGAAAAAAAAGAAAAAATAATAATACATTAAAAAAAATAAAATTAAATAAATTAGTGATTTATATACGTAATCATGTCGTAAAATTGTTTGAAATATAAAAAAATTATACAAAAAACTTTAATTAAACTCACACTTATATATATATATCATAATAACGTATAATTTGACTTATTTTGTTAATAACATAAATTTAATTAGGTAAAACGAAAATTAACATAATACACTTATGCGTTTCTATTTAAAAAAAGGCGCCTTCGAAATATACACATGGGCTAATGAAAAATTAAGTTTAAATCCTTTTCGTTATTTAAAAAAAAAGAAAAAAAAAAAAAAAAAGGAACAAAATGCAAAGTGTTTTTCTGCGTACACACATATATGTCCATGTACGTCCATATATCAACATACAAAAACAGATGCTCGTACATAATTTGCACATAAGCACATAAGTAGATGCCTGTATATGAATGTGCAAATCAACAAGCTACATAAATGTGCATTTTTTTTTTTTTTTTTTGGTATTAGAAAGGGTTGTATTTGACCTTACGCAGTGCATATTATTCTTTGCAATACCTTTTTCATAATTTTTTAAGTAAACCATAGAATGATTTAAGTTTTTTTCAAGATTTTTCTGACTAGATAAACAGCGAAAGTTGTTATCATAGTAAGACGTATCATTATCTACATTATCAAACAATTCCCATGTGCAACTTAGGTGTAAAAAGGAAATGTCGGCTGCCAATAGGAACAATTTATTATCATATTTAAATAAAGTATTAAAGTGATTGTTCCTAAAAAATGCAACAAGTTGATTTGGGTTCAAATTTTCTTTCAATAATTTCAACCCTACTAAGGTTAATTGTGTTTTATATGTTTCAAGGAATTCGGATATTATTAAAGCTTCATGAATTTCATATGGAGTTAAATTAATTTCTGTATTATAATTATTCATAATATAATTTTCTGTATTATTATCCGTGTTATTGTCACCATTAATATCACTAGCTTGGCTAGGTTTTTTATTTAATTCAGTAAACAATTCATTATTAATCCTTAATTCTTTTTCGTTTATATTTTTTTCCTTCATAGTATCACCATCAACTTGTACATTTTTATCACATGATTGGTTAGTTGTTCGAGAATTATTACAGCTAGAACCGGATATAAAATCATCTTCAGGAAATTTTGGAGTATTTAACAAATTATTATCACTATAATCTTTTTTGTTATTTTTACAAGTATTGTTTTTATTACTATGAAATAATGAGTTATTCGTATATTTATTTTCTTTATTAGAAAAATTTGGTAAGTTATCATCTTTTATTTCTACATCAGACTTATTCGTGTTTTTATCCAAATTTAAATGATTAGAATTTTTGCCACTATTGGAGTTAGCAATATGTGTTCTTCTCTTTCTGTTATTATTTCCTTCATCATCTGAATTTTTATTACTGAGAGGAATATTATTTTTCTTCTTTGTTGTATCATCATTGTATTCATTATCAGACCAAGTGCCATTAACAATATCATTATCTTCTTTATATAATTTTTTATTCCTATTTGACCGACCATTTTTATCTAGATCATCTGGAAAAACAGGAATATTATGTTGATCCACATCCATTTTTTCGGTATCATTTCTATTTTTTTCTTCACATAAAACCTTCACATCTTCTATTTGATAAAATGTCTTTTGTTCACTATTTGAAGATTCGTCTGCATATCTTGTTTTATTTTTTTCATAATATTCATTGTATCTAATTATTTTATTTATTATTACATTATAAGAATAATCTTTTAAATAGGAATAGAAAATTATATCATCAGAGGATATAACCCATCCATGATATAAAGGAATATTAAGCATATCAAATATGCAGAATCCTTTAGTGTATTCAAATGAATGAATATTAGTAAATTTACAATTTATATCTAAACCATATTTTAACTGTGGTAATATATCAACACACTCAATAATATTTTTTCGATAATTACATGATGAATCATGATTTGTTACATTCTTTTTATTTGATTCTAATAATATATCCATAATTTTCCCCTCAAGAAAACTGTGTGAAATCTTTTTAATTTTCCTATCTAGCTGTAACTGATTACGTAATAGTAAAATATTGGTTATACATAAAAGAGGGCATGGTCCATTCTTGTTCTGAAGCAAAATCGGTACTTTTCTGTTTATAAAGTTTATCCATTTTATACTGTAATAGTTTATATTTTCTTTTTCATAATCTGTTACTTCGTAGATTTTATCATATTTCTTTAATACGTAAGACTTAAACGTTTCATAGTCTGCAAATCTTATTATCAAATTTTCTTCTTCGTCATTATTCTCGTCATAATGTAGTTTAATCAGAGATGACATTTTTTCTTCTTCCTTAAAAATTCATTACTATTTTTGTATAGACATTTCATAAAATACATATATTATATATATGTAACAGATATGTATATATATATATATATATATATGCATATGTAGTACATATGTATATATGTATACGTATATATAATTTTTTTTTTTTTCACCCTAATATTTAACTTTATTTTATTAAAGTAATAATTATGCCAAACACGAATAGTAACTCCAATTTTAATGGGACAAATATAAGGTACAACTCGTGCACCCTCAATTATAAATAATAAACAAAGATGACTTGAAATTAAAATAAAACAAATTTAAAAACACGAAAAATAGTGGCTAAAACAAGATAAAATCAAGGTTTATTTCGTCATGCATATAATACAAACACAAAAAAAATAAAAAAAAACGAATGAATAAATGAATGATACAAGGAAAGGAATACGGGGGAAAAATGTAAATATAAATATACTATAAATCGGAAAGCATTTTTTTCACATAAAATACATACACAAAAATATAAATAATATTTTAGCGTGAGAAAATACATTAAAACGAATTTTTCGTACGTATTTTACTGCCAGCTTACGCAAAAAACCTTTTAAATAAACAAAAAATTCGTGCAAAATGTAAATCAGTAACATAAATAAATAAATATATATACATATAAATACATATATATATATACATACATACTTAAATATATATATACATACATACTTATATATATATATACATGTATGTACTTTTGGAACATTAGTTCAAAGAGCTTTTTTCAATATAAAAATAAACAAATACATCATAACAATACATAAACAGCAATGTCGCATATAACTGAGAAAAAAAATATTATGCATCCTCATATACATATATTATATATATATATATATGTACAATATATATAGCGTCAAATGCATGCTGCGTATAAAGTAAAATATGAATTGCATATATAATTCTTCATGAAAGAATAAATATAATATTACACAAGATGAAGAATATGCAATTTCCTAAATTTTCATAGTATAATTAAAAAACTAAAAAAAAAAAAAAGGCGCTAAAGAAAAAAAAACTATATATATTATATATATACATACGTACATACATACAAATGTTCACAAATATACATATAAGTATATAATGCTACTATGCGAAGATTCTTGTACACATGTATATATTATATATATATACATGTGAACGATACTGAAAGTAGTTTAAGAGGCATAAAAGAATATTTTAGAAAGAAAACTTATTCGTATGTAAAATTGGAAAAAACAAACTTTATTTTTGTGACATTTTGTTTTAGTTATCTAAATATTTATTTTATATATGTATAGCATTGTATGCATAAATATTATGTGTATATTTATCAATGGGTAATAAGGGCTTTTCTTTTGAGGTTTCCATAATATATAATTTAAAAGAAATTAACAAAATTTTAAAATAAAGATCGTGTGAATACAATATAATAAAAAATAATACAAAATATGTTACTTTATAAAAACATAAAAATAATCAAAGAAAAAAATTGTAAATAAGGAAAAGCAAAAAAAGTAGAAATTGTTTCTCCTTTATAAGATTTAAAAAGTATATCATTTAAAAAAAAAAAAAAAAATTGCGTTTTATTTTTTTTTTGCTCTTTTATAGTATTATTTTATGCACATAATTTAAAATATATTTTCATTTTTCAAATTTTAATTATGAATTAGTATTGTCATATTGCTTCTTTTTTAATTTAACATACGTGTAATTATGTAATATATATATATTTAAATTTTTAAATATATGCTCATTTGTGAAGCTTTATATATTTAACTTTTTTTGTTTTTCTAATCATCCCATATATTTTACTTTTATGCTCATCTGTACAAACAATATAACGAGAAAGGTTATATCAAATATTCTTAATTTTCAAGGTGTGCAAAATAATAGTTCATTAATGATATGGTGTATAAACAACTTTTCATTTATTTCACTGGTAGCAAAATTGAAAATGGAGTTTTTTTTTTTTTTTTTTTTTTTGTGTAATTAATTGCTCTGGGTGAGAATTTAAAAAAGAAATGACAATGATTATGTTTATTATTATTATGTTACATATTATGTATATATTTGTTGCTTTTAATTCTAAATAAATAAAATAAAAATAATTATTTATATTAAAACTGTTAATAAAAAAAAAAAAAATTGTAGTGAAATGGAGATACTATAACAAAATTTAAACACTATGTGTTAATAAACATAAAAATTTATTATTACGAACACATTTATCAAAGAATATAGTAAAAAGGGGAAGGGAAGAAAAAAGTACTGTATATACCTACGTAAGGTACTGAAATGGTATAAAGAATATTTATGCATATATGTGTGCAATTTTAACAGAAAATGGAGGGTTATATTCAGGCATAATTTAATTAATATTTAGTTCAAAACGCGCCGCTTCATTACACGGGATGCGGGGGTATCTACATGGTTGCCTATAACGGATACATACGCGAAAAGGTACATTAGCATGCACATAAATATATTACATAAATATATTACATAAACATACTACATAAATATATTACATAAACATACTACATAAATATATTACATAAACATACTACATAAATATTTTACTTCAATATGTTACATAAATATATTACATAAACATACTACATAAATATATTACTTCAATATGTTACATAAATATATTACATAAGTATATTACATAAGTATATTACTTAAATATGTTACATAAATATGTTACATAAATATATTATATACATATATATACATATCACATATATGTATGTAAATGCAGACTGGTATAAATGTAGATATACTCTTATAATAGCTCCAATTAGCACCAATGTTCGGGTGTTCAGTTGCCTTTACATTCCAAAAACTCAACAGAATCTTCTTGACTTTTTTGATGCTTCAGTGAATTTCCTAATTTGGTAAATCCATTAAGTGGCAAAGATTTAACGCTACAATAATTATCACTATTAGTTATATTAAAAGAATCGCTATAAAGACTAAAAGATGTACTAGGCTTCTTTGCTAAATGATCATCTACATTTTCCTTGTCGCCTTCTATTGTTTCAATATTAATATCTGTATTTGATTTTATATCTTTTGAATAAATATAAGTTGATTTATTACTATCCAATGGTAAATCTTCATTTAAATGAGCTTTTTTATTCACTTTTTTTAATTTAGATACTCTTTTTATACTAACAAAGTTATTTAACTTACTTCTACTGTTTGCATATGTCTTCATATATTTTGGTAAATTACTGAAAATAGATGTTAAACTGTTTCTTCTTTCTGGTAATATACTATCCAAAAAATTCGAATTTTCTCGATTCGCTCGATTAAGTTGTATATTCATCTTATGTCTATTTTCATGTGTGTCGGTTGCACAGCGTCTCAACAAATTTTGATTTATATCGTTATATGAAAATTCACAAGTGCCACTAACAACTATAGTAGGTTTGTTCTGTTCACCACAATTTAGTCGAATGGTTGTATTTAAATTAGTTACGGAATTACTAAAATTGACCGGTAGGTTATACAATGTTTCAATTCTGTTATGTGTATCTATGTTATAAGAATTAGTTAAGTCAACCTCTTTTACTGATTCGTTATTTTCATATTGTATGCATGCATTAAAAGAATTAAGCATATTGTTCAGAAATAACGGGAGCTCATAAAACGGAATCATATTTAAAATATGTGTAACAAATATTTTGGATACTATTATACAATATTCTTTAAAGCTGTAGTTTTCTTTATCTACATTTTCTAATTTTTCTCCAATAGTATCACAAAATTCATTATATTTATCTCTAACCTGACGTACCAGTTGAATAAAGTAGTTCGAAAATGCATAATAACCATAATCATCATCATAACCATTATTATTATCATCATTTCCACCACCGCTGTTATCACCACTATCAATACCATTACCGTTATCTGTTGTGTTATCACGGTTTTGTGCCATTCCAACTCCTCCGTTAGACATGCTTTCGCTAAACAGATTTGCATAAGATTCAGAATTACATGGATTCTTTAGATTTTTTCGTGAAAATTTTGATACGGCGAACATGGTTAAGTCAGTTTTTTTTTTTTTTTTTTTTTTTTCTCTCTGTTCTAATTTTTCCTTTTGAAAATTTATAAACATTTTACGTATACCTTCATATATTGGCAAAATATGACTATAATAAATAAGGCTATTAAATTTTACATAATCTGACCACTTTATTTTTGAGTATCCCTTTACATTCGTACAAGTCATATTATTACCACTGTAGTGATTCATTTCCTTCGAATGAACATTATTTATAAAAAAATCCTTAGAATTATTATCACTTAAATTATCTAATAATCTGTTAACTGAATCAACTAGCCATAAACCTGTTTTCTCCGTTTCATGATAATGATAAGACGTATATTCCTTACATGCATGTTTTACATTTTTTTCATTGCTATTATATTTTTCGTTTCTTTTATTACATTTTAGATAATTCAAATTACACTCTTCACTTGCATTTCTCCGACGAACAGAATTACTTTTGCTTAATATTATGCTTCTCTTTCTATCTATATCATTTGCATAGATTTCGTCAAAATTCTTCTTATCATTCCTTTTTGTTGATATATTTTCTTCCAAATTTATTTTGGTTTTTAAGATACTATTATTGTTAAGCACATAACGTAACAAATCTTTTCTATTTGTGGTATAAATGTTTATGGATATATTATCACTTTTGCTTGTACAATAATATGCATTTTTATCACTACTGGAAACGTTATTCCTTTCTTCTGAACAGTTCATAATTCCGTTGAGCTCACCTTCTCTTATTTCATTTCCTCCTTGAAATAACGTATTAATGCTATCACAGCTCTTCATAAAATCATAATTTTCTGTAACATCACCAGAATTGCTTTCAGCCTTTTCCTTGCTACTATAGGAGCCTATTTCTGTTGTCTTTTCTTTCAGAATATTATTATCTCCCATAAATTTGGTGGTACGTGATTTTTCAACATCCATAATATTTTTTTCTTTTTTTTTAAAATATTTTTAACAGATTCGTAATGAGAAAAAATTATGAATCTCGAAGTATATCCTTTTAAATCTGAGCACATATGCATATACGCACACATATACATATGTGTATATATGTGTATATATATGTATTTATATGTATATATATGCGTATATAAGTATATATATGTGTATACATGTGTGTAAATGTATGCATATACATATATATGTACACATGTACAAATTCAAAACAGCCGAATGGTGAAAAATGCTCCTTTTTCTACATATAAAGCCACTTAACATAAAATTAAGTGAAAATTATGCAGAACAATATACCAAATTTATAAATACGAAAAAATTTTATTTTCATTTATATGTGCGGATATACTTTAAAAATTTACCATAAGCTATTTTTAAACACATACAAATAAAAGGCGTATATAAAAATTGGGGAAAAAACTCTGTCGTTTTAATTTTTTTTTTTTTTTTTTTATCAATAATTTAATCAGAATGGGGTTAAAAAATTGGTATTTATTGTAAAGTATACTAACAGTCTTTAGTAAAATTATAATGATGTGTGAAAGTGACTTAATATTAATAAAGCATATCATAAAAAAGCAAACTCGAGGTTACTGAAATAAGTATTCAATTCAAATATACATTTATAAAACCCCATATAAATACATACGAACGTCTTTATATACAAACACATTTACATACAAACATATTCAAGCACAAACGTATTTATCGACAAGCGTGTTTACATATATATATATATATATACATATATGTGAACATGCAATATGTAACCATTTGGAACCCATATAATACTAATGATATTATGTAAAGTATGCTTTTGGCATTAAGAACTATATGTTTCACAAAAAATAATAACAGTACTAATAAATATAAAAAAGTTTGATGGTACAATAATATGTTACACTCTATAACAACGGAAGGATTTTATTACATAAACGTAAACTGTACAAAAGAAATACAATAAAATACACACATATACACATATACACATATACATATATATATAATAATTATATATGTTTAAGTAAAATGTATTCATATTATGCTAATAAATTATAAAACCAGAAGTAACATCTTTATTTTGGTTCTTCCTTGCTGTTTGTACAACCTTATCAACAAAAAATATTGTTTACCAAAAAGTGTCTATGTCTTTGTGTATTAAAAAATGTAAATAAAAAATATGAAAACAAAATATGATCATATTCAAGTTTTACAATAAACTGTTTTTGCTCTTGAGAAAAAATTTTTTAATCATAAATCAAAAAAATTAAAATACTGTATAAGAAGCATAAGTTCGTATAATACTAAATACAAACATACATATATATACATATATATACATATATGTATATCTGCCGTAAATGGATCATTAACTATCTTTAAAATAAATTATAATGAAGTAAACATATAAAAAAAAAAAAAAAAAATTCTGAAAGTCAAACTCTTTTTCTGAATAAAATATTTATTTTGATAAATTAGTTGGCAAGGATAGATGTTCAAATATATATTAATTTTTTTTTAATCTTATGAAAAAATTTGATATTGTTTATTATATAGTAAACTCAAGGGATTGTAACATATACAAAATAATATAATTTGAAAAAACAGAAAAATAATCTAAAAACAGTTTAAATAACACTTCACAGATTCTTCTCGTAAAAAAGATACATAGATACTCAATAACACATCTTTCATAAATAGCTTTTTTTACTGGGTTTGTTATGTGTTCGTTCAGTTAAAAGGTGAATTCTCATTCTTTCTTTAAAAATTAAATTTATATTTTATACATTCATTTCATAATACATGAAAACGTTTGAGTTTATTTGGTTCATATTTTAAGATATATACATATATATATATATTAAGATGTATATGCACTGAAACATATATTTTTTACATGCACTTGTTATTTTTATAATATTTAAACAAAAGTTTCATGAGTTGTTTATTTTATTCGTAATTAATATGAAGCTGATAAAATAAAATTGTTTATTTCATTGTGGAAAAATGCATACAACTTGTTTGAAGAAAAAAAGAAGTCTTTTAAAAGGAAAAAAAAAAAAAAAAAAGTGAAACATAAATTTTCAATATTCTGAAAATTAAAAATAGTGGAACTGCTATTACACATTTACATGGTTCAAAATGTAATTACGAAAAAGTCATTAATATATATATTTGATATAAAAGATAAAAATTGTTTTATGAAAAATACTTCCCTTTACAAAAAAATATAATTTAAAAATACAAAAAAAAAACAAAAATGCTTTTACATATATATATGTATTTGTTCATTCAAACACTTATTTTTAAGTACATGTTTGTATTAAGAACGCGTGTTCATACATGCGTGGGTGTTGGTGTAGTTGTGTTTATGTTTATATTATTACTTATATAATTAAGAAGGGTAAACAGCAGTAATACATTCCGATGTTTGGACCTTTTTGTAACCCGAAATGTTATCTATGTCGTATCTGCGCATTGTAGTTGCCATGGTTGGTCTTAAAGAATAAGGGCACATTTTTTCTTTTCGTAAAAATAGATAAAAATTATTATCTTTGTATAATTCTTGTATAGGTGGAATAACATTATAATTTTTACAATACATTAATTCCCTTATTTCTTTATCATATGAATTATTTTCTTCATAAACTAGCTCTGTAATATAACTATCGTTTTTTTCAGGGTTCACTAAACGTCTTTTGTCAATATTACTTATCCAGAAGCCTTTTTTGTTGTTGTATTTATATTTTTTATATTTATTACATTTACTAAATACTGTTCTTCCTAAATCTTTCTTATTTTTTAAAATACTAAAAACGTGTTTTTCAAATATTTTCCCCATGCGTAAATTTTTAACATGAGGATGGTAATTCTTTCTATCAAATTCATCTATATATATGATAGATGAGCCAATTTTACTGCTAATATTATATGAAATTTCCGTTGGTATTTTAAATGTTTTAGTTTGTTTTTTTTTCTCAATTTGTGGATACTTTAAAATAAGGCTAACAGAATCATTACAATCATTCATTAAACTTAGCAATTTATTATTTCTTCTATATGAATCTATTAAATTATCTCCTTTTGAATTAAATGGTAACTTCATAAATAAAACATCTGGAATTTGTACCTTTCCTTTTTTCAAATCATCTAGTGAGTAACTTTTTAACTTTTTATTATAAAGCGAAGCATCCGTTTTTTCTTCTGTATTACTTTTTTTACAATTTTTTTCAGTAAATTTTGTTTTGTTATCTTCTATCTGTGATGATAACAAACGATTCGGAGATATTTTTTCTACATGTATTTTGTGCTTCTTTTTCCCCGAGCACGAATCACCCTCATTTTCCCCTCCAAATAAATTGCTTTTATTTTGTAAATCAGAATTTTTACTTTGTATTTTATTTTCTATTTTTATTTTACCATTTGAGTAACATACGTTATTAACGTTCTCATGCCAATTCGAAGAAGTAGACTTGTTTAAAATTTCCTTCTTTATAGTACATGTATTTACACCTCGGGTATGGCTTGCTTCGGTTGGTATCTTGACAGAATAATTTAATGGATAATTATTTGTAATAGCAGCTTTACTAGTCTGATGAGAAGAATCACAAGATTTGTCATAGGAAGAAGATCCATCATTGCTGGTGTTATCGCAATCGAGCAAAATATGCTTATTTTTTGAGTTGTCTATTTTAGTAAAAAAATTCAAAGATTCTTCCTTTGAATTCGTGTGATCTTTAATGCATGTAGAATTATTACTATAAAAATTACTTAATTCTTTATTTGTTTTATTTGCAGTATCATCAATTCCTCTATTATCTTTCATATTATATTTTATTTCATAATTTGAAGAGTTATCTCTTTTATTGTTATGGATAAAATTTGATTCTTCATTACTCTCCAACTTTATCCATTCTTCATTATACGAAATTTCCACTGGATTATTTTTTGTTGATACTGATGAGGTTAAACAGGAAGACTGGTTCTTATTTTCGTTACTGTACATATTTTTATCTACAGATGACAGATAAGAATAAAAAGTTTTATTGTTCAGAAGTTGGCAGTTTTCATTTTGTGAACTAATTACGTTACTTGAATGAAGTATGCTAGTTAGATATGTGTTATCACTTATATGTTCAGTTCTTTGATGAAGTAAATTTTCACTTTTTATGTGAGATTGTTCACTCTTGTGTTCATCGCTTGAGCAATGTAATTCATTAGCATACATTTTCAAAATATATGGAATATTGCGCTCATGTGAAAAATTACTATTTATAAAAATATCATTACATTTATTTAAATTACTTATTGAATCTAGGTGAGCATTTGTATTATAACACTCTTTTGTGGAGCTCTGAAGGCGTGACATGGTTTTCTCTATTTTTGTAAGATGTGTGCACGTAAGTACTGTGATAACAGA
The DNA here is from genome assembly GCF_900090045.1 of Plasmodium malariae. NCBI lineage: Eukaryota > Apicomplexa > Aconoidasida > Haemosporida > Plasmodiidae > Plasmodium > Plasmodium malariae. The sequence continues at coordinate 1,220,192 of NC_041788.1, read as the reverse complement.
TAAATGGTTAACTTGGAATAATAATAGATACTTTAAAGAGAAAGTAATTTTACATGAAATGGAAACATTTCGATAAATAAAATAAAACTAGTTTATGCTAGTAGTTTGTTAAATAATAAAAAATGGACGAAATGATGAAAAAAAAAAGTGTATGTATATATATATATGTTTTTTTTTTTTTTTGTATTTGAGACTTTTTAATATTTTTGCTTAAATATAGAGATGGTTATATTAGCAATTTATTAAAAAAAAAAAAAAAAAAAAGTTAATAAACAATGTTTTATTTTTTCAAACTTTTCTTACGTGGTCATAAAAAAAAAAAAGAAAAACATGAATAATTGACCTTGCCTGTTCATATATAAGTACATAACAGTAAATTTAGCTCTACAATTAGCTATTCTTCCCAAAAAGTAAACCAAAAAAAAAAAAAAAAAATTCCAAATAACAGACAGATAGCTAACCATAACATCATAAAGCACATTGAATATAATTTCCAGTTGTACCGACGAATTAATTCATTTCATTTTTTGAAATGATATTTTTTTAAGAATAATTATATCTTGTACGTAAGCCAGAATAGTAAAAAATAAAAAGTATACTTAATTTAAAATATATTATTTTATTGCATTCCTTGCAATTGTGTCTATGTATATATAGGTATAATATAGAATCCTAAAAACCCACCTTTTTACGAATGGTTCTATATTATTTGAAGCATGTCTCCTCTTTAACAGTTTTAACAGCCAATTATAAAAAAAAAAATTATAGTATTAATGTATCATAATTATTAGCTCATAAAATAAAAATAGAATTTTTCACTTTCACACTTATTTTATTCTTACTTGTTTTTAAAATATGAAGTATAACATATAAAAATATACCAAAATTTTTATGAGAAAACGCCTTTTGAATAAATTTTCCCTATTCTTTTAAGCAAATAACCAGACATTAGTTCAGTTAAGTGAAAAACCAAAATTTTAAAATTTATTATAAAACCTACAATATCGCTTTTTCTGTGTTATTCGCTTTATTATTCATCTTTTTTTTATTTTTTTTTTGTGTGTGTGTTTATATGTGTGGTTTTATTATCAAATATAAATAAAATAGAGTGAACCTTTGTACGAAGAATTAAATTAATAACAATTTAAAAGTTATAAATAAGATTATAACGATTCTTCATAACTATTATATTTATATATATATATATATATATATATTAGTACATTGGTTTTATTCTGTTTACACACTAAATGTTATTTATATTTGTAGGTTTAAAAAATTTTAAGTTGCTTATAAGGATAAAAATAAAATTATATATTATAAAAATTTTGCATTATCAACACAATTAAAAAATGTTAAAAAAAAAAAAAATTGGAATAAAAAAATGTGTAATTCTAAGATGCAATTCAGCATTTATCAAATTTCATTCGAATTAACATAAAAAAGAAAAAAAATCAAATAAAAAAAAAAAATAAATAATAATAATAATATTTTTACTTAGCACGTATAAAATTACATTTAATATATTAACAACATTCATTATTAAGTAAATTATTTATAATATATTTATGTATATATATGATTATATGCAAATTTATACATTTGAAAATAATATGAAAAGCTGTTTTTTACTATGTGTAATGTGTGCTAACAGAGAAAGCAACAACTAATTCGAAAAATCATGTTCACAAAAGTGAAAATTTCTAAAATATTGATTATTGTAATGATGTAGCATTAAACTGTTCGAAAAAATTGTATTTGAGGTGAACTCATAAAAAATTTTTAAATATTAGAAAAATATGTTTTTGTTCAAATATAAAATATTAATTTTATTCTTTTCAAGTTAAAAAAGTATATTCATGAAAAATTATATAATATTGTTTAATTTTTTTTTCATTTTTTAACATGGGGGTTAAGGTGTGTTAATATAATTTCAGTGATGAATTTTTTCAGAATAAGGAAAAAAAAAAAATTGATGATTAAACTGGTTTGTAATTTTATTGAACATTTACATTTATATTTTCATAATTCGTACACTTTTACTCTTTTTAAAAATGTTTGCTAAATAAATAATTATTTTTCCCTTTTTTTTTATTTTTTCATTATAGTTTTTAGTATAAATTTTCCTTGTGAAGGTTTTTTCATAATTTTGCACTACTTTATTTTACATATCATCAGTTTCTTCTTTTCGTTGCTTTTCGTTACTTTTTGCTTCCCCTCACTTCTTTCGCCTGTTTTCGCTTTTCTGTTTATATAATTTAATATAATTTAATTTTTTTTTTTTTTGTGTATGCGTTAATTGTTATACATATATATATACATATATATATATATGTACACTATAAATACATTGTTGTAATTTGTGTAAAGAATGTCGCAGTTTCGCGATACTTTTACGAAAGATAGCAAAAAAGAGCCATTATTGAGTTATGATGACTCAGCATTTATTTTTTTTGCGGGAACTGTTTTAATTTGTGTATTAATTCCATGTACATATATATATATTAAAAATTTAATTAATAAAATTTTTAACAATGATTATTACAATTTGAAAAAGTCGAAAAACAACAGTGTTTATCGGTCGTGTGCTTGTTCCCTGTGTAAGGAGAAACAAGAAAAAGGAAATAAAAGTACTACAATATGGGATAAAATAGGATATACGAAAATAATTCAATTTTTTCTTTTGATAATATTTTGGGGATTATTAGTTGTCTTAGTGAAAGAAATGTTGAATACGAAACCAATGCAAACATTTGACCCTTTTGAAATACTAGAAGTGAATGTTGGAGCATCCGTAGGGGAAATTAAAAAAGCTTATAGATTAAAATCGTTAAAATATCATCCTGATAAGAATCCAAATGATACGTCTGCTGCTGCAAAATTTATTTTAATAACAAAGGCATATCAAGCCCTGACTGATGAAATATCGAAGGAGAATTATGAAAAATATGGAAATCCAGATGGACCAGGTATGATGAAAGTAGGAATTGGTTTGCCAAAATTATTGATTGATGAAAAATATCAACTGTTAATTTTGTCCATTTTTTTTTTAATATTTCTTGTATTTATACCTGCAACATTTATTATGTATTATCAAAAACAAAAACAATATGGTCCGAACGGTGTTAAAATTGAGACATTACAATATTTAACATATACAATAAATGAAAATAGTAGAGCAAAAGTATACCCTGAAATGTTAGCTGCTACGGCAGAAAGTAGAGATATAGAATTTAGAGAAGAAGACAATAAATATATAAAAAAAATGATTGAAGAACTTGTTGAGCCAAAGAAAAGGACTTTTAAAGTACCTATAATAATTAAAAATTATTTTTTAATATTAGCTCATATGCAAAGACGATACGATTTATTATCAGAAGATTTAAAAAATGATTTGGAACAAATTCTTAAATTTTCTTTATTAATAACACATAGTATGATAGAAATCAGTATATTAAGAGATTGGTTTTTAACAGCTCAATCAGCCCTAACATTTCGAAGATGTTTAATACAAGCTTTTGATATTAGAAGCTCTAGTTTATTACAAATTCCACATTTTGATGAAAATACTATTAAGCATGTGCATAAGGGAAAATTTGCAGTAAAAGACTTACTAGAGTTTGTTCATCAAAATCACGAAAGTAGAAAAGGGTTAGCTGAAATGAATGATAATCAAATACTTGATGTTAAATCATTTTGTAATGTTGTTCCAGATATAAAAATGACTGCTGAAATATTGGTTGAAGATGAAACACATATAGTAAAAGGGGACGTAGCTTCTATTTATATTCATATTGAAAGAACTAATTTACAAGAACAGGAAGCTGCAGGTTATATTCATGCTCCTTTTTTTCCTCAACCAAAATTTGAAGAATGGTGGATTATTGCAACTTACAAAGGAGATGATCGTATTTTAAAATATGCACATGTAAAAAATTGTGAGAAAAAAATTGAGGAAAAATTACAATTTATGGTAGATAGAGTTGGAAATTTAAGTGTTTCAATATTTTTATTGAGTGATTGTTATTTTGGATGTGATAAAAAACTAGATTTACCATTTAGAGCCTACTCATCTTCAGAGATAAAAAGAGAAATATTTGTCCATCCTGAAGACATAGAATTAGATAATGAACCAACTTTATTTCAGCAAATGCTCGGAGATATTGGAGGTGGGGGTGATAGTAGTGACGAAGAAGAAGATGATGATGATATTCATGAAAAGAATAAGAAAAAAACAAGCCCTCCGAATAATAATAGTGGTAAAAATAATAGCAATAATAGTAATAATAATAATCATAATAACAGTAATAGTAATAATAATAGTAGTAATAATAATACAAATAATAGGAATACAAATACTAATAAAAGTAATAATAATAATAATAATGATAATAATAATGATAATAATAACGATAAAAATAAAAATTATTATAAAAGTAATAATAAGGGAAAAATGTCCCAAAATAATACACCAAGTGATCATGAAAATTATATTCCTGAGGATGATTCAAATGACGATTCTGATGATGGATAAAAGGAGCCTATGAATTTTATGTGCGCATGGGCTTCAAAAATCAAGATTGGTTGATATAAATGTAAAATACAGCATATTAATAGGGTAGATGAATATAAACTTTTGCCTTATTTATATTTGTTGTCTTAGTAATAAATTTGCTTAATTAAAAAAAATCTTTTCTTTTCTTTTTTTTTTAAAAAAAAAACTTGTAAATACCATTTTAGTTATGTATATATATTTTTTCAAAAAAAAAAAAAGAGGTGGAAAAAAGTATATATATACATGTATATGTACAAGCGTATAATTGTGTATATTTTTTAATTTACAGAAAAATGTTTCATGTAATTTTTTTTTTTTTATTATTTCATTAAAAAAATAAATATGATAAAAAATTAACTTTGTCTAATTAATGCTTTTAAATTTTAACATTTAGAGGTTTTTACGAATAAGGAGAAAATAATAATAATATATATATGGATCTATTTGGATGAGTATAAGTAATAAGTGTGCTGCTTTTTCAGCGTAATGCAAACAGACGCAATTAGTGAATCAAAAAATTAACCTACTAGATACAAATTTATATATATGTGTTTATTTACCTGTTCATATTTGTCATTTTTGGCATGTTTAAACAAATTAATAAATGGAAGAGTGTTTTTTTTTTTATCGAGCGGAACCCTTACTTTTATTCCTAGATAGATGCATTCGCGAAAAGGTTTATTATGTTTGCGGCTGCTTTTTCGTTAAATAGCTATTTCGTTTATATTGTCTAACAGTGGGGAATGAATATATAATATATATATATATATATATATATATATATATATATATATATATATATATATATATATATATATATATATTTATATTTATATTTATATTTATTTATTTATTTATATATCATTAAATAATTATGTGTCAACTTGAGCAAGCTTTACAAACATTGATAAGCCATTTGTTCAAAAATGATGAAATGTAATTTCAGAAGAACAATTAAAAACTCGCGAATATGTGTTATTTTAATAGTGCGGCAATTATTTCTTGGGGTAACTGTTTTTGCTTATTTTTTTTTCTACTTGATTTTTGTTTAAATTTTTCCCTTCATTTAATAGAGTTACAAATGGCATTTTTCTTGTTCTACATAGTACATTTACAATTAATGTGTTTGATATATTTGACATGTTTAACATATATGATATATATATTATATTTGACGTATTTTACGCATTCGACATATTTAACAGTTACATATATGATGTTGAACTTGCGTAAAAAAACAATATTTATTCTTCCTAATTAGACATAAAAAAGTACTAAATATGTACAAACGAAAATTAGAAGTATATAAAAAAAAATTATAATAAATTCACATTTATACTTAAAAATTTTTTTTTTTTTCTTTTTGAACAAAGCATGGTTCGATAAATATATGATAAATATTTTTTTACATGGAAAGTGGGTGTGCGAAAAGAAAAAAAAAAAAATTATTATATCTGTTTTGTTAATTTCTTTTTTTTTTTTTATTATTATTCTGCCTGTATTTGTAAGGAATATGTTAAAAAAAAGAAATTAATATAACAAAATTGCTAATACGTGTATATATGTTTATACATATTGTGTATACATAGGAACTATTGAAATTTTGACGGTATAAAAATTTGTTCTATTTTGTGAATTTTTTTTTCTTTTCCTACAAACATTATTTTAATGCGGCAGTACAACCTAATGTGCAGAATGTTTTTCTCTTCTAAATAATGACAAATTTAAAAAAAAAAAGAAAAACAAATGAATTTAAGCGAACTTAAAATCAGGTAAGTTCATCTCTGTAGTAAGATATTTACACACAATTTTCGTTAGAATGTTCTTTTGAATTATTTCTAAAACTAAAACCGTGTCTACTTCGAGTCAGTTTTACGTCATTTTTTTTTAAGACATGTAATAAAAGTTAAAGAGTTAAAAAATTGATAAGTTAAAAATTTTTCAAATTTTACATTTTCCAATTTTTATTATGATTATTTGCACCACATTATTTTCCCCCCAAGTAATTGTATATAGTTATATTAACACAATTTACGTCTGTGTCATTTAAAAAAAAAAGAAAAAAGAAACAGGAAAAAAAGAAAAATAGAAAAAAGATAAAAGATAAAAGATAAAAGTATAAAGTAAAAATTAAAAAGGGTGTGGATGATTTATACCGAAAAAAGTTTAATGTAATTATAATTAAATTCCATTTTGAAATTTTAATTTGACTTTATAAAATTTCTGCATCAGCACAAACCTATACATTATAAACTCAAAAGTGTTAATGCTTTTTTTTTCTATTTTGTTTTTTTTATTTATCATGCTTTTTGTTTTATAGATGTAGCAATTTTTTCATGTTGCATTATATATTATCTGTATTGTTAAATAAAAAAAATTGTTATTTTTCCGTTTATTTTTATTTTTATTTTTATTCTTATTCTTATTTTGTATTTGTATTTGTATTTGTATTTGTTTTTGTTTTTGTTTTTGTCTTTTTTTTTTTTTTTTTTTTTCTCTGTTTTTTTGATAAATTTAAAATAAGAGCATTTTTCAGATGAACAAAAATTAAAAAAAAAGAAAAAAAAAAAAGACTTTTAATTTTAATTGTTTAATTTGAACTGTTATTTTATAACGTTTTTATTAACACATCATTGTATTTAGTTTCTATAAAGATAATTTACGTAGTTATGTAAAATATACGCCTTTTTATTTTTTCTTTCTTATTTAATTTATGTTATTTGATCCATATCTTTGTTGTAATGTTAGTCATAGTTATTAACTCAATTTTTGTCATTTCCTTCATGTCTGGTATTTGACATTCGTGTCAAATACGCTTGTTTGGTGTCATGTTATTATTTGTTCTTTAACATTATAACAATGAAAAATTAAATAGTTAAAAAACAAATTTCCTTATATGAATTATAAACTTATTTTATATTTTGAATTAATTTATTGTTCATATAACGTTATTTTACGTAAATATTTTTTAAAATTACAGATCTTTTAAAAATATATATTATTAATTAATATTAAGGAAAATTATTTCACAATTTTGCGTGTGTATGTGTTCATAAAAATTTTCGTCTAATTCACACCCGTACAGCCAGAAGGAACGTTTGTACAAATATATACATGAGCTCGTGTACATGCGAATGTGGAAGTACACCTGTTTCCTTCTATATAGCAAGGGATTATACGTACATACATGCATGTACCCCTAATACCAGTTGTCATTGCTGTAAAAAATTTATGAATCGAATAATTCCCTCATGCGTTGATTTATATGCTTGAATCAAACTATAAGATGAACAGTATGAAAGGTTCTTCATTTGTTTTACCGAATAACGTAGTACCTCCGAGAATATACAATGAAATTAACACAAATAACCTGGATAATGCAGACATATATGAATACTGTAACAATAAATTAAATGCATCTTATTTGTCTACGGTGAGCTCTCATCCTCCGCTGTACAGAGAAAAAGTATTTTATAAACCAAGTATAATAAAAGGGGCAGCAACAATTCAAACTTATAATCCTCCAGATGCACAACGAAGAAAACTAAGTTGTTTAAATTCGTTTCCTTGCTTAAGGGGGAATTTTAGATCGAATAATCCGATGAATTCAAGGCATGCCATTAAGGCTAATAATAACGATTTACAAGGAAGGATTAGCAAAGGGGCATGCTTTTTAAATAATAATAATAATAATAGTACCAATAGTAATAATAATAATAGTAATAATAATAAACCAACTGTTATGTCAAATGGCTTTGAAAAAAATGTATACGATGAAAGATTTGTAATTCCTGTTTCAATCGATTCGCATGTACGTAGCATTGCACCTTATGTACAGTCTAACACACGAGAAAACTATGCCAACTTTCATAATGAAAAAATGAAAGAAATGGTGAAAAACAAAATATACAATAATGAACCGTTTAAAAAACGAGTATCCAAAGAAAAATTACCTGAACCGATCATAAAAAATAAAATAAACGAATTAATTAGAGAAAAAGATGAACAAATTAAAGAATTAGAAAGGAATATAGAAAAGGAAAAACAACAAAACGAAATAGAGGATAACGACTTAATGGATAACCAAAAATTAAAGGAAAGGCTTCTAGATCAGAAAATAAAATATGAAGAAACCCTAAAACATTTGAAAAAAGTAGAAACCGAGAAAAGAACCCTAAAATCGAGTTTAAATGTACGAGATAAAGTGTTAACAAAATTAGAAAGTGAGATAGGTTCAGTAGATATGGAAAATGATTTCTTACTTAAGTTAAAGGAAAACACAAGTTTGAACGACATACACAATATTTTTAAATGCCTACATGGAGGTGTAAAAGGGATGGGAATGAATAGAAGCCAAATAAATGAAAAGAATGAAAATCAAATAAATGGAAAGAATGAAAAAAAAATAAATGTAAAGAACGGAAGAAAGCAAAAAAATGCAAAATGGCAGAAAGGTGAAAAGACTGCAGAGTGGTACAAAAGTGAAGAAGTAGAAGATTTAGATGATTCTGAGTTAAGCAAAAAAAAGGATGACAAGAGCTGGTATAAGACAAGGAGCACATGCGAGGATATCCTCCTATCAACAGACGATATTACAAACAGTGAAAAAAGGACGTATAGTATGAAAGAAAAAAAAATCTCAAAAATGAAAACGTCTTCCTTTGAAAGTAGTAGTGATGTGTATTCATTGAAGTCAACCATTGTTGAACTAGAAAAGGAAATTTATGATTTGAAAGAAGAAAATAAGAACGTTAATTTTAAGTATGAAAATACATTTGAAGCATTAAGTGAACTAAGAAAGGATACGTTAGAATATATGGAATCAATCGTTTCTCGTGATATGAGAATTGCATATATGGAGAGCATGTTACAAAAATGTGAAAGAGACTTAACAAAATTAAGAGAGCATTTTAGAAAACAACAAATAAGTGCAAAAGAAAAAATAGAAAAACTTATATCCGAAATAAAAATTTTAGAAAAACAGTCTTCACATTTACAATCCATGATACAAGAAAAAGATTCGCAAATTGTTCTATTAAAAAGTGAAATAGTACGTAACGAAATATTAGTTAAACAATATGAGGAAAGAAATAAAGAATTACAAAGTGAACTTCGATTAATGTGTACCAACTTAGAAAATGTTATTGATGCATCAAATAAGAAAGATTTATTTATGAATGAGCTAGAAAAACAAATAAGAGAAAATGAAGTACATAGACAAAATGCCTACTTAAAAGAAGTTGCTAAAAATAGAAAAATTCATGCAAATATGAAATTTAAAGAAATATTATATGACAAGTCAGCAAAGCATCAAGTAGATGAGTTACATAATTTAAAAAAAGAATTATATTTAAATAAAATACAAATGCAAAAAGCAAAAGATGCTTTTGAAGTACTCAAAAATGTTCCAAAGTCGCGTCATGTAACCAAGTATAAAGGCGAACATAATTCTGTAGATATTGATAATAGTATTGTTCATAATTTTTCAGAATACAAAAATGAAAAAAACACTGTAAATACAACATTTGAAGAAAAAGTATCGACTGATGTTGGTATAGAATATAAACCCAAAAATTCGGTAGTTAAGAAAAAAAAAAAAAAAGAAACCATAACAACTGCGTAGATAGTTCACATTAAAAATGGAAGACGCGCAAAATGTAAAATTCTGAAAAAGCGAAAGCACACTCACGTACGTTTTGATCATAGTGAATTCGTGCAAATGTTGCAAGTGGGCATGATTTTTATTTAGGAACAGGTAAATGAGAAAAGAAAAAAAAAAAAAAAAAAAAAATACGATACGATACAATACGATTTAATACCATATGATACAAAAACAACGAAAGAAATATAACTTATAGGAGGGACGATTAACTTGCTGATTTTTACTTTTTCAAATCACATAGTTTAAATTAATAGTCTTATATTTCTCTTTTTACTACTTTTTTTTTATTTTAATTACCATCTTTTATGATCACATTACGGTATAATCAATTTCGTCATATTTTGTCTTAATTCGCCCATTTTGTTTTGTTCTACTTCATTTTGTTTTATTCTACTTCATTTTGTTTTATTCTACTTCATTTTGTTTTGTTCTACTTCATTTTATTTTATTCTACTTCATTTTGTTTTATTCTACTTCATTTTGTTTCAATCTACTTCATTTTGTTTTATTCTACTTCATTTTGTTTCAATCTACTTCATTTTGTTTCAATCTACTTCATTTTGTTTCATTTTTCTTCGTTATATACTGATTTTATTTTTACCATTTCCTTTTTTTCATTATGCTTCACCATTGGGTTAATAGGGGTATATGATTAACAAATTTGAGTAACTCAGAAATGTGTATCATCCCAGTTATACGCAAAATAAATGCACAGTTATATACAAAAGTACCTAAAACTAATATATCTATATATAAATAATTAAATATATATACGTATATATATTTGTATATGCATAAGTGCATAATATATTTACGCACATGTTGACTACCACTTCCATCAATCACATTTATAAATGTAATTTTATGTGGACTCCAATTGATTTTTCCTAGCATTATTTCTTAATGGCTTTTCCTCATTACATCAATATTTAACTGTTTTATGGAGATAAATATTTCCTTTTAAAATATTTATATGCACCTTGGCTGTGTGCACGAATGGATAAATATAAATTTACATATTTGCTTGCATACTTCCGTGAGTGCAGGTATATTTAAATATATACAAAAAAAAAAAAAAGAAAGGCACATAAATTTATACCTGAACATAAAGTAAAATGGATTAATTCCAAAAGGGTACATTTTTATCAGGAACACATTTCCACTCCTCTTCTAAAATTAATTTTGTTTTCTTCTTAAGCCATCTAGGTTTCCAATCTTGGCTTAACCACAACCACTTTCCTGACTTTCCTCTTTTCATCATAGGCTTTCCTCCTTTAATTGCTCTGGTATGAGGAAATTTGACTATTTTAAAAAATTTGTCAGTAAATAAAAATTGTAATTTACTTAAAAAGTTTATAACACTTTTATTGTATGCTCCTAAGGATAAAATCATATTTTCAATAAGTACTTTTGATTTCTTAGTGTCTATATTGTTTAAAGGGTATGTTAATTTATATGATTCCACAGCATAATGGAATGAATTGTCATACTTTTCTATATCAAAATATTTGATTGCGAGTATCCTATATACTCTACTCAAGTATACTGTTCTTATATCACCTCCCATTTTTATCTTTTTATTATCTTCTTTATCATTTTCATTTAACAATGTATTTTCCCTTAACCATAATGTTATCCTGTTTTGGTCCCCCTCACTTGAAAAAAATTCATCAATACCTTTAATTTTTTTAAAATAAATGTTTTTAAAATCATCAAATGTGATTATAGGTTCATTCAAACTAAGTAACTTCAAGTCTTGCATTTTCGTAGGAGTAATGTCTTGTTCACATTCCAAATAATTCTTTAATTCAATTAGTTTTTCAATGGATGAAAAATTGTCTTCATCAAATAAATAGAGAAAAGCTTTTGCTGTTATTTTATTATACTGATTATTAATGTCTAAGTAGGTACTATGATTAAAAATTATTTCGTTTAAAAATAACTTGATTGCATTACTCATCTTTTTTGGCTTTTCATTTAGTAGTACTTCTAATTTTTTATATAGAACATAAGAACTGCACTGATGATTTAACTCTAAATTATTTAGAAAATCCCTTATAAAGAATTCTTGCACTCGGTCAACAGAACTTTTTTCATTACTGCTTTTGTCACTGCTGCTGCTACTGGCACTGCCACTACTCTCATCTTTTCCTTCTTTCGCAGGACTATTTTGGTCTATTTGCAAGGAATCCTGCATATGCTCTATGAACCCATCCTTCGATAACTCATCTTCTCTACTTAAAAAATCGTTTATATTACCTAAATCATATATTGAATGAAAGTAGCTCTGATATCTATTTAGTATATTCTTCAAATTATTTTCATTGTTTAACTCATTTCCATATATTTCTTCAATTAGTTTATTTTTATGTCTCAGTTGCACTAAAGGAATAGATTTTATATGAAATTTATGAACTAGCAAATTATTATTGTTTATATTTAATTTAAATATAAGAAATTTTTTATCTATCTTATCTTTCACTCCCTTATTTGCTATATCCATTAATTTGTTAAAACAGCTTAAACATGTATAAGCATAGTTAGCATACCCATAAATTAAAAGAGTCTTTTCCTTAGTTACTATGTCATTGTAATTGTGATCATTAATTTCTTTGCACTCGAAAATTTCCCTATCAACATTTTTGTAATTTTCATGAAAACTATTAAATTTGCGTTTTTTTGAAAGAAAAAATAATATACATTTATTGCTTTTCTTCATTCTAGAAGCTGTTACACATACCATCTTCAGTGCGTCCCCTCATCACACGTGTATATATATATATATATATATATATATATATGCACATAAAACACCGTAATGTATATTTATTTCCCCCCTAAATTTACCTAAGCCCGTTCTCTTATCATTTTATGCGCTAAACAATTTGGAGTTGCCGTTCAATTTTTACTTGAAATTTTGTGGTAAAAACTTAAAAAAATTAAAAGAGAGGCATTATTTGTATGTATGCATATATATATATATGTACATATGTACGCATGTACGAATATATATATATATATATATATATATATATATATGGGTGTACGTAAGTAGGAACACACATGTACGTATCTCCTTATGGGTCTTTCTACTTCATTATGGATATTGTCATTTTCTCTTCCAATTTTTTTGTTAGCTAATAAGGGAAGTTTCGAAAGGATATGCAAATATTTTAAATATGGTAAATACGTAATATGAACAATGCAGGAGAATAATTTCGAATTTTTTTTTCTTCTTATTTTTTAAAAATAAAAAAGCACAGCGTAAAATCATAAAATTTTCATTGCTTCTATTAAGATAAAAAAAAAAAAAAAAATAAATAAAATAACGCATATAGAATATATTTTTTTCTTATAAATATACCATATCTAAGTGAAAGTATATATTCGTAATATTTTTATCTGTTAAATTTTCGTGATAATGGAGACTTTTATTTTCTTGAATAATAATTTTAAAATTATTCAGTTCTGCAAGATGTATAACATGCGGAACACGTACGCATATATCTATATATCTGTCATTATATATACATATTGTATTCATATTTGTGTATTTATTCAAATGGTATACTTTAGTTAAATAGCTCGTAGCATTTATAAAAGACCTTGTTTACACATATTCATTTATGTATATTAATATTTGTACCATTTACAATAAAACTTTGAATTTCATACATGCGCCTGTCCTTTTCATTAAACTTTTCAAGTAATCTACAAAAATTAACGTTAATATTGGTTAATTTGTGCCATGAGAAGTATAGTTTGAAATAATATTAAAACAAAAATGTGCGCAAGTACAAAAAGTGCAAAACATATTCGAAATATACAGATATGCGGAATAAATGAACGAAATATTCTACTTTTTAAAAAATAAAAATTGTGTTTACGTGCTTATATTTTTTTTATATTTTTCCTTTATCACATTTATGACTTTTGTCTTTTTTCTCAGTTCTGATTCTAAATTTAATTTTTCGTTGTTCACAGCCTAAAATAGGAAAAGGTCAGGAGAGGAATGAAAAGCTAAAAAAATCACTACATTAAAAAAAAATGTATGACCCTAAAATGTATATCATAAGTATCTTTTTTAAATAATATTACTTTAATGCTATTTCGTAAGTTAATATTTTCTGATATTAGAATATCCGATTGTTGCAATTCTTTGTTTCTACTTTTTATCATTTTTCTGTATGTCTTAGATAAATCTGTTAAATCCTTCGAAAATTGAATATGTGAACACATATATATATATACATAAGTTTCTATGTATGTTTGCAGTAAACCCACTGGTATTATACATTTCAACTTGTTCGTTTTTTCATTCAAAATTCTTAATTTTTACTACTATTCTTTCATGTAGTTTAGAAATTTCATCTTTTAAATCTAGGTTTTCCTTTTTTAATTTAACTATATTATCTTCGTGTTTTTCCTTTTCTTCAAATATTTCGGTGATTTCATTTTCCTTTTCAATATAAGCATATTCTAGATTCTAATTAGACAAGTTTGTGTTAAAAAGGACACGCAGGCGTGTATATTATCGCACATATATGTACATACACATGTATATACGTATATACGTATACATATATATACATGAACATACATATACCTATACATTTATATATTTAACTATATATGTGTACTAATGCAATGCGCATGAAGCTACTATTTACATTTGTTTTAAAAACACCTCTAATTTTTTCTGGAGAGCTTCATTTTCTTTTTTAAGAATTGTTTTTTCATAGCAAGATTTATTCTTTTAACACATATGTGCGGTTGCATAGGTACACAATTTAATAAAGAAGTATAAATAAATATGATTAACTTTTATATATTATTTTCAGATAAGTAAACGCTATTTTAGTATTGTAGATACAATTATGCAAGTATAGACATATGTATATATATATATATATATATATATATGTATAAATGTATGTATGAATATATGTATGGACATATACGTGTATATGCATAAATCTGAGTTCATATTTAACCAAAAGATTTTTATATTTTTCTTCTAATATTAAGTATTCCATTTTAATGAACTCTTTATGGTATGTGCCTTATAGTAGGCATAAAATATATATATATATATATATATCTATAAATCAAAAAATAGAGAAAAAGTGTGTGCTATTTTTTCATGCTTTGCGATTCCAAATTAAGATATATCTACTTTAATTTAAAAATTATAAAAAAAGTTTCATTTAGAGGATCTAATTATGTGTCAATATGTTTTTGAATTTTAAGAAATTTTATACATCTAGTTTTTTTTTTTTTTTTTTTTGTGTACATGTATGTTTCTATAATTGTTTTTCTATCCAGTCACACCTTTTCAATTTTCATAAAAATGTTGAAATGTTAGGTCTCATTATCAAACAACTTTTTATATGAATAAAATGTAGGATTAAAAATTACTAAACGTTTAATATACAAGTAGATATTCCTTTAATATATATGGTTGGACAGTAACTTTTATAATGATCACTTTATTAAATATACTTCTGTTCTTGTCATAAAGAGGATACACCATTTTTGCTGCATTAAAACGAATAGTACATACTAACAAATGCATATGATGTATTCTTTGGAAAAAAAAAATATACATATATATGTATTTGTTTTAAAATAATGATAATTTCTGTTAAATTTATACATATTTAGAAGATACATGAAAAGCATGAATTACGATAACAATGATTACGTGAATTGCTCATGATCTTTCTTAATATTTAAAATATCGCCTTTTTTCTGGGGTACAGAAGAGTAAAACGGTTCATCGAGTTAATGTTCACGGTATACACCATATTAATCTTTCATCATGTATTTGTATATATACTTACGTACATATATACGCATTAGCACATACACACGTACACAATTTAAGCTTTCTGAATGGTTTTTCTCACTCAAAACGCAGTTTCACCATTTATCAACATAGCCTGGCTTTCATGTATAGCAAACTGAAATACATACATTTAAATTTTTTTTCCATGTGTTCATTTTAAGAATAAAATTTTTTGGTTATTAGCTTGAGAATTTTATATTATCCTATATTTTAATTAGTCTATTATGTACAATTTTTTAAATTACTGTAATATTGATATTAATATTAATGTTAATAATAATAATTTTTCTTCTTTTTATTTATACCAATTATTATATTAAAATTAATATTTTATATTAAATTTATCAATGAATAATCAAATTAATGAGTAAAGACATAAAAAATGGTACCTTTTTTATTATGAACATAATTTTTTTTCGTTTTGTCTTTTACGTATATTTCCTTTCAATGTAGTTAATGTATGCATATCGAACATACACAATCTTAACATTTACTTATACATACATATAAATAAATATATAAATACCTTTTTAATGCAATACATCTTTGATGCGCCCATATTTTACAAATACTATTTATAAACTTATATATGTATGAGTATGAGCAAATAAAAAATGAGAAGAATAACTAAATAAAATTTTTTTGCATAGCTAGAAATAATAATGTTGAAAAACTATCCAAAGTAAATTTTCAGTAAAAAAAGTGCTTATATGTGCATACATACATATGTAAACATATATATATATATATATACACATATATACACGTATATACACATATATATGCATATATTCTATACATATACAAGCATACATTTATGCACATATGGCGTAAAATTGCTATATAAACAAGTGCTTTCATTTATTTACAAACCACAAATGGCCAAAAGACTGCACATTTTCTTATTTTATATTTTCGCAAACAGTGAACTCAACATTTTACTAATTATTTGTTCCATTAATGCAACAAAAGGTTTAAAAAGTGAAAAAAACTTTATAAAATGAATTCTCAAAAATAGATGGAAAATAGTTTAAAAACAAATATGAATAATACATATTATAACGGAGTATAAAATGGTCTGCTTAAATTAAGAAAAAAAGGAAAAAAAGTTAGAACGTATAATATTGAAGAATTTATATATAACAAAAGTACTTGCTAAAAATTCTGTACAAAAATTGTTTACCGAAAATTTCGCATTAACAAGTCATATGTTAAAGGTTCATTAGTGCAATGAGATAGCTATTTTATTTATATGTAAAAAAATACAAAAAAAAAAAAAAAAGAGCACCATAAAAGGATAACGCGGAAGAAAAATGGAATGTATACTTAAACAGAGTAGCACATCCTTGAAGAAGATATAAATTCCTTTTAAAAAAAAAAAAAAAAAAAAAAAATTTACTGCATATGTAAAGACCTTCTTTTTTTTTTTTTTTTTTTTTTTGAGATGCATATTGAAGAGATAATTTTAGATGGCTTTAAAAGCTATCCTACTAAAACAGTGATAGGGCCATTTCACCCCCAATTTAATGCAATAACTGGTCTAAATGGAAGCGGTAAATCGAATGTTCTAGATGCTATTTGTTTCGTTATGGGAATAAATAATTTAAGTTTAATTCGAGTAAATAGATTAGATGAATTAATCTACAAACAAGGTCAAGCAGGGATAACAAAAGGAAGTGTTACTATAAAATTTAATAATGAAGAAAAGCCTAGTCCACTGCAAGAACCATATAGAGACATGAAAAATATAACGATTACTAGACAAATAGTATTAGGTGGAAGAAATAGATATCTTTTGAATAGTCACAATGCAAAACCAAAAGACATTAGCGATTTCTTTCAATCTTTGAAATTAAATATTAATAATCCTCATTTTCTAATTATGCAAGGGAAAATAACAAAAGTTATTAACATGAAACCAGTTGAGCTTCTTGGCTTGATTGAAGAATCTAGTGGAACAAAACTGTATGAAGTTAAAAGAACAAATGCAATAAATTTAATGGTAAAAAAAGATCAAAAATTAAGCGAAATAAATAAAGTGTTAGTAGAAGAGATAGAACCTACTTTAGTAAAATTAAAAAAAGAGAAAGAGGAGTATAATAAATTTATTAGTAATAGTGAAGAAATTGAAAAATATGAAAAAGTGGAAATTGCGTATAAATACTATGTAGCTAAAAATATGATGCAAAAGAATCAAGAAAAAATTGAAGAAGCTACTAATGAACAAAAAGACTTAGAAAAAGACATAAAAGATATTGAAAAAGAGATAGAGAAATATAAACAAGAAAAAGAAAAATTAACTAGTGAAACTAGTGTTGCAAGTGTACCTATGAAACTTCTTATTGAAGAGAAAGAACAGTTAGAAAAAAAAATATCCCATTTAAAATCAGAATCGAAGATAGAACACAAAGAAAAGGAAAAGGAAAAGAAAAAAAAGGAAGGTATTAAAAAAGAAATAAAACGTATAGAAAACAAATTAGATGATTATCAAAAAAATGATGAAAATAATAACAAAAATTTAAAGTCTTATGAAGATCTACAAAAAAAAATACAACTGTTAAAAGAAGAATTAAATGAAAAGCAGAACACAATTAATTGTTTATTAAGTGCAGGTACGAATAATAATCAGTATACTGGTTCATTTAGAGAACAATTAAAAAATTATAAAACAAGTTTGAGTAAAACAGAAACGCAAATAAATAATTTATTACAAAATAGTAAACATCTGGAAAAGGAAATTATCAATTTAAAAGACCAACGGAAAAAATATGAAAACGAATTTAATGAAATAAATAAAGAAAAAGAAATAGAAAATAAAAAAAAAGAATCATGTGAAAAAGAATTGCAAAAATTAAATGAGGAATACAACAATTTGGAAGAGTTAAGCACTTTACAAGAGGAGAGAAACTCTTTGTGTAATGATATAGAACGATTGCAACAAGAATTGCAAGTATTGAAAAATATAGTGAATAATATTAAAATAGGATATGATATTCCTAATAATATGAAACCATCCGATGTATTGGGTCAAATATATAAATTAATTAAAATAAAGAAGGAGTATGACAACACAGCATTAGCAGTACATTTAATTTTAGGAAGCAAGTTATCCTACATACTAGTACATAACAAAGAAAATAGTAAAAGTTTATTCGAATATAATAATTTTTCTAAAGGTAATAGAAGGGTTACATTGCTTCCATTAGAAGACTGTATAGTTTCTAGAGATCTAAATGAAAAAAGTGTTGAGGAATGTCGAAAATTTGTAGGATTAGATGCACATGATAAGAAAGAAGTAATATATTTTTTAGACATAATGGAATATGATAAAAAATTAGAAAAACTTATAAAATACTTGTTTAACGGAACACTGATTTGTTCAAATGTAGACATATGTAAGAAAATAACTTATAATACTAATAGGAAATTGTCTTATCCTACAATAACATTAGAAGGAGATAAATTTGATACTTCGGGTAGTATGTCAGGAGGATCTAATAAAAATATAAATTTGTTTTTAGTACATTATGAAAAATATGAAAATAAAAAAAAAGAATACTACGAGAAAGAAAATAAATTAAAAGAAATTAATGAAAAGCTAGCTATACTAGAAAAGGCAGAGGAAAGGAAAAAAAAAATTAATAAAGATATACAAATCTATACGAACAACTTAAGTAATATGGAAAACAGAATGGAAACTAGTAAATATGGAAGCATATGTCAAAAAATTGAACAATCAAAAGAAGAAATTGATAAAGGGAGAAAAGAATTAAGTGAATTATATGAAGAACAAAAAAAATTAACAGAAATTATACGTAAAATAGAAAAGGATATATTAGAATATGAAAATGATAAAGATAAAAAAGAGGAACATTTAAAAGAAGCAGTAAAAAAATTAAAAAATAAAATAAAACAATTGGAAGCAGAGGAGCATAAAAAAAAAGAGGAGGTAGATGATGTGTTGTTGCAAATTGAAAATTATAAGAAACAAATGGAAAAGGAAAGCAATGATTTAGTTAATTCGGATGAAACCATCAATGAAATAGAAAAAAAAATAAACGAAATTGAAAACAATATAAATACTACAAAGGAAGAGTTAAAAGGATTAGAGAAAAAAATTACGGAAC